>NC_079228.1:11105316-11246115 GCF_029633865.1 Lampris incognitus | reverse complement strand
CCACCGCCCGGCTAACCTTTTATCTAAGGAACTGTCTCCACCCCATTAATACGGCCAGACAACCTGATCAATTATGCAAATGCTGAATAACAGATTGACTTTTGTATGAATGAATATCTCATGAGTGCGGCGGGTCTGTGCAGCATCTCAGAGGCGAACCTTTGTTTTCTCCCATGCACCCTGGGCTTACCCACGCCTGCAGAAACGCGTCCTGGACCAGGACCAGACTGGCCAGCACGTCTGGCTTCCTGCCTTACACGTATGAGGGCGATTCTTCAGTTGAGGGAGTTTTTCTGTGCCAGGGTAGATTTTCAAGGAATTTTTTTTTAAACAATTCTCGTATTTGTTGGAGTTAGGTTGTGTTTTACTATGGGAGAAAAAATACAAAAAATATTTGTGTCTCGGTGATGACATTTTAATACGTTTTCTGTCTGTTGAAAATCCAAATGTGACAGCCAGGATTTCACTGTTTTGGGCTTGTCCCCAACCCAGACCTTTTACCCTCCCTTCTTTGATAAAGAAATAAAGATGGTTAAATTCGTTAAAGCTTTACTTGGCATTTTCTCGTAATAATTTAAAGGCGTATTTCAAATTCATGTGGCTTATTTATGCGCAATTTGCACATTTGTATAGTTAAATATCGCTGTCTCTCATACATCTGCCATTACATCACACCCGACATTAGAGAGAGTAGTGACGTTTTTTCAAACAACAACAACGTGGTTGCCGTGGAAACGAGAAGTGCCAGAGGCGCGTGACTTGTTCATGCGCACAAATGTGATGTGGAGATGTATGTGTCCTGACCTGACAGGATGGTTATCAGGCCTCATAACCAAACACCTTACTAGTGGAGTATTTTAGTTCAGAAATAAGACATGTGTAGTCATTGTACATAGTGTGCTAGCTAACAAGTTAGCTTAGCAAGACTTAGCCAACTTTTTCTCCAAACAGTGACACGTGCCATTACCATCACGCGTCATTACCATCACATTTTGCTGATACAACTTTGGGGGGGGGAGAAGCATCATGATATCAAACTTATTTTGTGGGACGATCAAACCTACGCTATTTGTTTGCTTAATAGAGCTTTTGAAAAAATATGTTAAAGAATTATTTATTTATTTATTTTTCAAAATTGCAAAAGCCGAAAGTGCCCCAAATTGAAGAATCACCCATGAAAGTGATTCGGAACTATTGATCCTCTATGGAAGTTGTGTTGCCGTGTTCAGATTGTGTGTTTGCTGGATGCGCTGCAGCCCTCTCACATCACCAGTCTGCAGGCAGCAGCCAGTCACGAGCTAACGCCCCCCCCCCCCTCCAGCCCGCTGCTATGCCCTCACACGTCCCCTCGTGGCTTGATGGCTTTATATTTGGCACCTAAAAATGTGACAAATTAACCTAGGGGAGGCTAATGGCCCACGACATGATAACATTAAATATACTGGGAGAAGGAAGCAACCCAGCATGCCTCTTTACTGGGGAGTGTTTCTCTAATTTGAGCTGTTTTGGGTCACACTATAAGTACACGTGAAGCATTAGCTAAGTTTTAGTAACGACTGAAGTCATCATTTGGAAAGCGTTTGGAAAACAAGACGTGCACCAATGGTTAGTGTGTTGATGGATGTTTTATGAATACTTATGAATACTGCAATCCGTGATTAATTCAGGTAGTTATTAGTTGTTAAGTATTTTGTATGACCTCATCTAACTTGAGGACTACCTATAACTTACAAAGCATTTACACATGAGATTGAAAGGCCGGCAGCACCTTGAGACTCACAAAAGTTCTTAAAGGCTCAGAAGATCCCCGAGAAAGTGTAAGCACTCGATTAACAAACTATTTAGATGTAGATTTGTGCATGAATTAATCATGAATTGCATAATCAATAAGTATTTATAAAACATCTATCAACACACTGGTGCATGTCTGGCTTTACAAAGGATGAATTCAGTAGCTACTAATAGTTGACTAATGCTTCCTAAGTGTTACCCTGTTTTGCGGTAAACCTTTATAGTGAAAAAGGAGCTCAGAGGCACTTTAAAGTGGAAAAAGTGTCCTGACTATATCCCAGCCAATATGGGGGGGGGGGGTGGGGGGAGAAAACCGCGTGTGTGCTCAGTTTCATCACTAGGACGCCAAACTACAACCTTATGCTAACAGAAATGCCCTTTACCCGCACCGCTCCTGTGGTGCTGCAGGTTGTGTCGGTTTAAGTATACATTTCTGCTCAGTACTTTCTCATCAGATGAGACAGCACTGGATAAATTAACCTTTATATGAATAGTTTCACTATATCGTTACCGTTGATGGTAATGCTGTGTCGTCACATCTGTAGGGGCATGCTAACAGGCTAGCTAGCGTGCTAACGTCACTACATTGCTAACTCAGTAGAATGAAGGCCACTTTATTTGACATTGTAGGTTACAATGAATGTGTTCTCTGCGTTCAACCCACCCTGTTGTATAGGAGCAGTGGGCAGCTGCAGCGCCCGGGGACCAACTCCAGTTCTTCTTTCCATTGCCTTGCTCAGGGGCACAGGCAGGAGTATTACCCCTAACATGCGTGTCTTATTGGTGGTGGGAGGAAACCGGTCCTCTCCGCACAGAGATGACCTGGGACGGCCTGGGGTTCAAACCCAGGACCTTCTTGCTGTGAGGCAGCAGTGCTCGTATGTTATAGTAGCAGTATTGATCTAGTGACAGTGGAGCCAGCCAAAAAGTCATAGGTAATGACAGCTGTCCTCAGACTTGCAAAATATAACTTGTAAGCAAACAAGAAGTATGTGGCTTTGCTGTAAGCAACAACTGCAGTTAGCAAAGTCAGTACATTATTTCTCGGTTGCATCTAATCGTTCAGCAAGCAGGATTGATATTGTGACTAGACACAAAGCAAGACAAAAAGCGTACAAGTAATAGCATGCATTTCCCCAACAGTGTACTATGTGGGCCTGCCCAAACCTGGTCTTCTTTAGCTTCAGCTGAAGTGATGCAGTGTTGCAAGGTTTAAACAAAAGTGGTTTGTTTCGTGGCAGTGAAGAAAAGCAGTTTTGTGTTGATAGGTACAATATCGAAACCATGTGGTGGGTAGAATATGAGCTCCTCAGCTGGCAGGCTGAAGCGGCGGGTGTGCGTGTGGGCCAACAAACCGAAACAAGGAACAGCAGCCTTCTCCTTCTTCCTGACAAAGGAAAGAACAACTTGAGAGGCTAGCCATAATACTATCTTATGGTGCCAAAGAAGAACAAATGAGCCTTAAATTATTATCTGCTATTAATCCTGACACCGAATCCCTCCAACCAGGGTAACCCCGAGACCCTACGAAGGTCTCGACTTGCGCTTCTTTATTTATAGTGCGGCCCGTGACGGCAGCATTGGAGGCTTCTGGACAATAAGGACCATCACATCTCAATGCGAGGTGACATGGCGCTCATTTATTTTAGAGGTGAGAAACAGTCATGGCCAAGGTGTCGAATGGGCTTGGCAGGCCTCCTCGGGGATGAATGAATGAATAGCTGACCTTTATATTATCTCCTTCACTGATTTCCCCCCTTCTTCTTTTTTTTTTTGACAGGCATGTGTTTACCTTTATTTCTATCACATCTGGAATCTCTCAGAGGGACTGATGCATGATTATGCAGTCTGCATTAAAACCTTATTCAAATGAGCATCGCACGGCTGCGCCACCGTTGCATCATTTATAAGTGCGGCCTCCCCCCCTCCCCAGCCCCCCGTCTCTGACAACGGGTTGGCTTTGATATTCTAGTGTGAGCGTGTGTCCTAATGTGTTAGAGTTACAAAGCCCCTGTGATTGATTTATTTTCCCCCCTATCCTGTTGGGAGCTCCACTACCGACGGCCAACTCTCGACCATAATGCCCCTGTCACTCACATCGCTGATTCAATTTACCCTCATTTCCTCATGTCTGGACTCTGCGGACATAAAGGGGATCACGCGGAGTCACTTGCTTTGTATGTGGAGTCATAAAAGGAACATGTTCATCCATCCTGAGCAGCCGCCCGGTGAAGAGCAGAAAGGCCGGCTTAATCTATTGACATAACATAACATGTGACATGACGCTACACACTAATACGCGACATGTCATAACAGCTTTGTCACTCTGCTAAGTGCCCCACAGCATCACGCGCTGGGGTTATGAGCTCCTCTGTTACACCGGCGTTGGATTGTAAATTGAAGATATCAGGACACTGTGGCGTCTGCAGACGTGTCGGGCTCGAGCGGTCAGGCCAGGAGCTCCTCGTCCGTTTGGTCTCATAAAACGTTCGCGTCACATCATCTCCAACCCTCAGCGCCACTGTGTAAATATTTAACAGTGCCGTTTGGCCCCTCACTGCCGATATTTTATTGATGGCAAAGTGGTTTCGAGGTGTGGCAGGGATTGATCTGCAACTAGGCCACCTCTTGTAACCAGTGACACCAACTGGGGCACATGGCCGGAAGACTCGTCTTCATTTTCCCACAAGAGCATGTATTATTCAGACAAATGCAAGGCAGTTCCTGCTCATATGGTATGTGGTCTACTGCCACTTCGGGAATCAGGAATCAGGAACAATGATTTGTCGTTTCGTTTCGTGCACTTTCGTACATGAAATGAAATG
The DNA here is from genome assembly GCF_029633865.1 of Lampris incognitus. Lineage (NCBI taxonomy): Eukaryota > Metazoa > Chordata > Actinopteri > Lampriformes > Lampridae > Lampris > Lampris incognitus. The sequence goes on along the minus strand of NC_079228.1, from coordinate 11,241,499 downwards.
AAATATCGGTTTCTCCCAGCCTACGGCAGTGCACCACAAAGACAAAAACCTCCTCTCACCATCAGCCGCTTCTCCGGGCTCGGGTCGCGGTGGCAGCAAGCTAAGTAGGGCAATCCAGAAGTCCCTCTCCCCAGCAACGCCCTCCAGCTCCTCCTGGAGGATCCCAAGGCGTTCCGAGGCCAGATTGGGCATGTAGTCCCTCCAGCGAGTTCTGTGTCTAACCAGGAGTCTCCTCCCACCTCCTCCAAAGGAAGGCGCCCAGGAGGCATCCTAATCAGATGCCCGAACCACCTCAGCTGACTCCTTTCGACGCGAAGGAGCAGATGCTCTACTCCGAGGTCCCTCTGGAAGTCTGAGCTCCTCACCCTATAGGCTGAGCCAAGACACCCTGCGGAGGAAACTCATTTCAGCCGTTTGTATCTGCGATCTCACCCTTTCGGTCACCACTCAAAGCTCATGACCATAGGTTAGGGTTGGAACGAAGCTTGACTGGTAAATTGAGAGCTTTGACTTCCGGCTCAGCTCCCTCTTCACCACAACGGTGCGGTACAACGTCCGCATTACTACTGATGCTGCACCAATCCACCTGTTAATCTCCCGCTCCATCCTACCCTCACTCGTGAACAAGACCCCGAGATACTTGAACTCCTTTAGCTGAGGCAACAACTCATCCCCAACCCAGAGGGAGCAATCCACCTTTTTCTGGTAGAGAACCATGGCCTCAGACTTGGAGGTGCTGTCTCTCATCCCGGCCATTTCACATGCAGCTGCAAACCGCCCCAGTGCGCGCTGGAGGTCACGTTCTGATGAAGCCAACAAAACCACATCATCTGAGAAGAGCAGAGATGCAATTTTGAAGTTCCCAAAACGGACACACTCCTCACCTTGGCTGCGCCTTGAGATCCTGTCCATGAATATCACAAACAGAATCGGAGACAAGGAACAACCTTGGCGGAGTCCGACACCCACGGAAAACGCGTTTGACTTTATGTGGAGAATACGGACACAGCTCTCACTTTGGTTATACAAGGACCGGACGGCTTGTAGCAACTGCCCCGGTACCCCATAATTCCGCAGTACCCCCCCCCCACAGAGTGCCATGAGGTACACGGTCATAAGCCTTCTCCAAGTCCACAAAACACATGTAGACTGGCTGGTCAAACTCCCATACCCCCCCCCCACTCAGCACTTTCGTAAGGGTAAAGAGTTGGTCCGTTGTTCCACGGCCAGGATGGAATCCGCATTGTTCCTCCTGGATCCGATGTTCGACAGTCGGTCGGAGCCTCCTTTCCAGCACCCTAGAGTAGACTTTCCCAGGGAGGCTGAGCAGTGTGATGCCCCGATAATTGGAAAACACCATCTGGTCCCAATTATCGGGGCATCACACTGCTCAGACTCCCTGAGACAAAAACACATTGCCAAACTACAAGAACACATAGTGTATCCAAACTACAAAAAACTACAAAACCACATATATCCAACATATTAAAAAAAATAAAATTCGCTGCCCAAGAGAGCGAACGCCAGCCAGGATGACTGTCAGAACTGCCGGTGTGCATGGGCCCGCAGTTAGCTTATCCTGCCCCGCTTCCGCGTCCTGTCAGACCGCCCTCGGTGTTTCCTGTTTGGGCGCAGCTAGGGGCAGTGGTCCCTGGGCCCACAGGACGCGGCAGATCAAGCTCTCTCAGCCGATCCAGCGCCAGCTCTCCCAGCCATCAAACGAAAACACAAACTCAGACACAGACGTGGACAAAGACACTACATGGACGGCACTGGGTGAGGCCGCCACAAACGTTAATTTCGCGCCGCCATCTTCCCGCACCGGAAGCGGGAAACTTCCACTTAACTACGAAGCAGCTTGGAAAAACAGGACTTCGTCTCAGCCTTGGTGTACAACTGCTCTTACCTACCGTATGTCAAATTTTCCCTGCAGACGCTGAAGTAAGGTTTTTTTTATTTATTTGTATATTTATTTTTTGCAACAGCACCTCACTTCTCTGTTCTGGCCTGCTGGTATTTCGCTCTGCCAAAATTCAACTAACTCTGCTTAAAAGGCCACCATACTGCGTCATGTGGTAAGAGGTTTGCCCTGTACAAGAGAACTAGAATGGATGAAGGTGTAGTGAACAACGGTCCTCCTCTTCCTTCTGTCTCACAGACCCCTGGGAACATGTGCCCATTTCTCCAGCCAATCTGGAGCCGAGGCATGTCAGAAGTCCTGCCTCGGGAAGGGCACGGCAAATGAAGTGTGAAATAAAGCTGCAGATGAGACATTGTTATTTCATGCCTCCGATAAGGGAGTTGGATATTGTGAACAGGCAAAACCGGGAGCTCTTCAGCCACTTACTGCGGCGACGATAACGACAGGGGGGCCTCGGGAAGCATACAGGGATGCTTTCCTTTGCCTTCGGAAAGAGTCGTCGGGTGTGTGCCATGATAAGACTCGCAATAAAGCTGTTAAAACCGGCAGAAAGATTTACACTGGTGGAACGGTGTTCCATTTTCATTGCGGGGAGTCATTTAAATTGATAATTTACCCGCTCAGATGCGCATGTATTGAATAAACATTGTCAGAGACGTTGTTTTATGCACAGCGGTACGCGTTTATCCAGCTGAATTGCATTAGGCGGGGCGCGAGGGATTCGGCATCGCGGCTGCGTGCGCCGCGATGACTGGGATTCATCTTCTGGGATCATGTACAACCTCATTATTCACACCAGCATTCGTAGCCAGCCTCCCTTAACTCACACAACATACTGAAACTTCATCAAAAGTCTGACGTCCGGGTAGCGAGGCGGTCTATTCCGTTTTCTACCAACACCAGGATCGCCGGTTCGAATCCCCCTGTTACCTCCGGCGTGGTCGGGCGTCCCTACAGACACAATTGGCCGTGTCTGCGGGTGGGGAGCCGGACGTGGGTGTGTGTCCTGGCCGCTGCACTAGCGCCTCCTCTGGTCGGTCGAGGCGCCTGTTTGGGGGGGGGGGGCAGGGGGGAATAGCGTGATCCTCCCATGCACGCGCTACATCCCCCCTGGCGAAACTTCTCTCGGTCAGGTGAAAAGGAGCGGCTGGCGACCCCACATGTATCGGAGGAAGCATGTGGTAGTCCGCAGCCCTCCCCGGGGTCGGCAGAGGGGGCGGAGCAGCTCAGAGGGGTGGGGTAATTGGCCGGATACAACTGGGAAGGGAAAAAAGAGAGGATGGGGGAGGGGGTCTGAACATCGTCACGGTAAATGAAAAAGTTTGGCAGACAAAGTTGGGGACGACGAACTCGGCGGCTCCGTCACCGCGTGAGTCACGTCTGACAGACCGAGCCCGGAAGGGGCGGCGTAATACTGAACCGGGGGGCGGGTGGAGGTTACGCCGAACCTGAAGTCTCACGATGAATCAGGCGCCATTAAGAGATCAGACCTCATACCTAAACGGTAAAATGAAAATTATTATCCCCAGTCATTTATGCTTACAGTCGGGAGGCTGGCGGGGGGGGCAGGGGGGGGGGGAGATTTTTCCAACAATGGATAAGCGAGCCGGTCCCTCGGAGAGACGCTGCTCCGTAATTAGAGAGTCACTGGTATCAATCACCCTGCTGTGGCAGGCTAATTTTTTATCATCAATTACCTTGAATATTTTGGACGGCGATCAGACGGCACCCATCTTAAACCCACTGCCGAGCTGTCAGTGACACTAATGGAATTTTAAATCTTCCCCCTCACAGTGGAGCTCCGCTTAAGTGCAAGTCCCAATTACGGAGTGGGTAATTTAGCTAATCTCCGAGGAGGCGACGACGATAGGGCCACAATCAATATCAAAATATGTGCCCCGCTTAGGAGTGTGCACACCCCCCCTCCTCCTCGCGCCCCCACCGCGCGCGCGCGCACGCACACCACAGGCACGCACACACACACACTTCTGACATGCCAAGTTTCCGCGTTCGATTCCAGAGCAGCGACGCCGTGTTTCGGGTTTAAGTACTCGGTCTCAGGTACGGCTGAGGCCTATTCCGTCGCCTACCAACACGGGAATCGCCGGTTCGAATCCTCGTGGTACCTTGTAACGTGCACGGATAAATAGACTCGCGAGCCTCGCTGGACCCTTTAGTCGACTCGTTAACGTAGTCGCCCGTGGTGCGGGAGACACGGGTTCGCGTCCCGGCTGTGGCGGTTCCCGGCCCCCCCCCCCCCCCTCCCTCTCCCGAATTCGCTACAACCTCCGGTTTGGTCGGGCGTCCCTACGGACACAATTGGCCGTATCTGCGGGTGGAAAGCCGGAGGTGGTTTATGTGTCCTGGCCGCCGCACTAGCGCCTCCTCCGGTCGGGCAGGGCGCCGATTCGGGGGGGGGGGGGGATTGGGGGGAATAGCGTGATCCTCCCCCTCGCTACGTCCGCCATGGTGAAACTCCTCACTGTCAGGTGAAAAGAAGCGGCTGGCGACTCCACATGTATCGGAGGAGGCGTGTGGTAGTCTGCAGCCCTCCCCGGATCGACGGCGACCGGGACGGCTCGGAGGAGTGGGGTAAATGGCCGGATATAATTGGGGAGAAAGGGGGGGGGGATACAGCTGAAGTCGACAGTTCTGCGGTATTGAGAGGAGACGATGAATTTTTCAGGTCTTTTCTTTTGTAATGACGTTAATATGGAGCCAAATAATTGATGAGCTGTAGAGCTAAATTCCGATAGGCCTCGGAGATTTTTGGCCACTGTGTCATTCCTCTCGTTTGTCATTTCCCAGCATGCAAAGCTGCGGAGGAGTTCTGCGTTTGAGCAGGACCGGCATCATCTTTCATCTCTATTTCTGCTCCCCTCTTAAATTTTACATCAGACTCTCCTGACTTGCATGACTGACTCTCCCCCTCCTCGACAATGTCTGACCCGCTGTGTGTGATCGATAACTTCAGACAATCGCATGATTAATGAATGAGCTCGTTTCTCTCGGTGCTGCTGATCGTTTAATCAGCTATGTTTTATTATGTTTATGCTGCCCCATACTGTCCGTATTACCCGCTTTGAAATGTTTAATGGATTCACCTCCAGTCAAACCTCTTCCTCCAATCATGTATTGTTCTCCCCAGTTGTACTTGACCCATCACCCCACTCTTCCGAGCCGTCCCGGTCGCTGCTCCACACCCCCCCCCCCCCCCTCTGCTGATCCGGGGAGGGCTGCAGACTACCACATGCCTCCTTCCATGCATGTGGAGTCGCCAGCTGCTTCTTTTCACCTGACAGTGAGGAGTTTCACCAGAGGGACTTAGCACGTGGGAGGATCACGTTCCCCCTCCCCCTCTGAGCAGGCGCTCCGACCGGCCAGAGGAGGCGCTCGTGCAGCGACCAGGACACACATACCCACATCCGGCTTCCCACCCTCAGACACGGCCAGTTGTGTCTGTAGGGACGCCCGACCAAGCCGGAGGTAACACGCGGATTCGAACCATCGATCCCCGTGTTGGTAGGCAACGGAATAGACCGCCACGCCACCCGGACGCCCGAAACAACCATATCTGATGGGAAGACTCGGAAGAAACAGATCACAATGAATGAATTATTAATCACACGCACGCACACGCACGCACGCACGCACACACACACTAGAAAGTCCCACCTTTTTACCCATTAGACTTTGCATGTAGTGGCTGCAGAGTTTGGCATCAGAGCAGCAGGGGGGCCATTAACTGCACGTGCCCTTTACCTTTCCATGAGGGCACTGCTTCTGTTGGATGTGCTCCTACACTAAACGCTCGCAAATCACCTTCAGGAGTATGAAACTCATCACAAATTGAAGATACTACTAATTAATTGCTCAGTCTCTTCGAAGACTCTCGCTTTACACTCCCGTGCAGCACCTTATATTTTAATGCACCGCGGCGATGGCCATTGTGCTGCTGTACCGCTAAGGGGTGCTTGATTCTGAAGGGGATGTTGAGTGCTTCCCCCCTCTAAAGCACACACACACACACACACACACACACACACAATGCATGGGCGCGCTCGCGAAAGACGCACGCACGCGCACACATATACAAACGCGTGTACGCGCGCGCACATACAAACGCACGCACACGCACATGGACACGAACATTTGCATGTACGCATAGACACGAGCACACAGACTTGCATACACGCGCACGCGCACGCGCGCACACACACTATGACGTTATCCTTGTAAGGACTGTTGTGCTTGTTGTATGAAGTGCATCTGTGAAAGTTACACCATGGAGCCTGTGGCCCCGTCTTGACAACACATCTCCCGCACACCGCTAATGTGTGACTGCATCATTTAGCAAGACTCCGGGCTGTAGAGGAGGAGGCGGCGGCGGGATTCTGCTGAACTCACAGTTCCGTCTGCGGGGAGGAATCCCTCACGCTGGGACCAGAGAAGGTCCCGGGCCTGCAGAATCACACCTCCTCAAGTGTGCTGAGTATCAGCAGAATCGGGTACTCTCTCTCACGCGCCGAACGCAGAGAGAAGACACACGCAAACACACGCAAGCCTTCCAGTTCATGCGACCCACATACGTATAGTCACACAAGACTCGGTCCGACTCCTGATTAAAATGTCAGCGTCGCACAGGCCAGACCTCGCTGAATTTGAATTAATGAGATATTTAGACAGGTTTTCTTTCCCCCGCCGCCCCGGGGGCCGCGTGATTATCCTAAGCTGCAGAGTACATCTGTGTCGATTAATTTTCATCTGACACTAAGTAGGCAGGCGCACATTTCAACAGGCGTCCTGACCACACGCAGTTAAGCTTTGAACTTGCGAGGCGCGGGTCAGCGGAGAGACTTTACTGTAGTGTTCACCGACTGGAGGCCGCCCCGGCAGCGCTGCTTCCAAAGCCAGCAGGAGCGGTCTGGAAGTTCGGGAATCGCGAACGCGTCTGTCATTTCATCTCACGGGCTTCCGTAGAAACGCTATGCCGCGTCCCCCATGCAGCCCACAGCAGTGCAAAAACAAAGAAGAAGACAGAAACACATATCTCAAAACTACAAGAACTTCAAGAACTCACATAAATAAATAAATAAATAAATAAACAAATAAATGAATAAATCACTGCTCAAGGAAACGAACTCCAGCCAGGACGACTGTCGGCACTGCCGGTCTGCATGGGCTAGCAGTTAGCTTAGCCTGCCCCGCTTCCGCATCCTGTCAGACCGCCCTCGGTGTTTCCTCCTCGCTCGCAGCTCCAGGCAGGGGCCGTGGTCCCTGGGCCCACCGGACGCAGCAGACCAGGCTCCCCCTGCCGGTCCAGCGCCAGCTCTCCCAGCCATCAAACGAAGCCACAACTTAAAACGCAGACGTGGACAAAGACACGGCGTGGACGGTACTGGGTGAGGCCGCCGCAAACTGGAATTCGCGCCGCCATCTTCCCACACCGGTACTGGTTAAGTAAAATTAAGTTAAGTTCAGAAAAAGAAAATGTTGTTTGAGAGTATGAGGATTATATCTACCTTTGTTACTTACTTATTCCTATGGCCTACACTGGACCGTTGACAGTTTTTCTCCTCTTTATATATTATTCTAGACAAGTCTTCCTCAATTCATCCTCCTCTCCCTTCACCATGACGTGTGCCAGGCAGCGTCTCGTCCTTTTCCTGCCCGGTCCAGGCCTGTCACGTAATGTTGGAGGTGGAGGTGTGGAGGTGGAGGTGTGATCAATCAACGTCCACCCTCTTCTCTGGATCGCAACTTCGATGGGGTCGTGTTTAGTGACGACCTTGCCGGTGTATCGGATGTTGATGATGCTCCTCAGGAGCTTAGGATTGAATTGCTTGCCCCTAAAATAAATTACGATGAGCTGTTAAATCCCAGTGCTAAATTACTGGACCTATAGCTATAGTAATAAGCCAGACAGCTTTGAAAGAGTGGCCCTAATGCATTCTGGACAACTATTAATTTGCTAGCTTTTGCACTGCATACAAATGTATAGCAGACAGCTGGCAAAACACATGTATATATTGATATATTGATTGATATTCATGAAGTAAGACGGCTCTGGAAGGCTCTATGCATCCCCGACTCCTCTGTGGTGAGCACAGACAACACAAATCACCAGGAAAGAGGCCGACCAATAGCGGTCCATCAATATGTGACATCATAAATTCATCCCTTGAAAGAGTTGACATCATTAACTCCTCCATTTGTCTGCCAGCAGCAGTCTCGCTCTATAATTAGCTTGACACTTGTACTGAATTTAGGGCCCAATCTGTAATCAGAGTATAACACCACCCCGGGCCCGGTTCTACGGGGGTGCAGAAGCATGCTTTGCACCCACAGTTTGATATTTTGCACCCTCAGTTGAAATCTGAATATTAAATGTTTCGTCGTTAAATTGTGAGTGGTGAGTGGAAACTCTTGATGAGTGCATTGCATGATGTGCACAAATATTGTTAAAAACACCATTAATACATTTTCAAAAAATAAAACATAACTTCTTTTCCTAAAGAAATCAGGAATCAGGAGTCAGGGACATTTTATTTGTCATTTCACTTCATGCACTTGCGTAGATGAAATGTAACGAAATGCCGTTTCCCCCAGCCCACAGCAGCACAACACAAAGACAACAACACACCCACAAACTACAAGAACACACAAATCCGAGCTAACACCTATACCAAGACTCAACAAAAAAAAAATCACTGTCCAGGAGAACGAAGGCCAGCCATGAGGACTGTCGGAACTGCAGGTCTGCATGGGCTAGCAGTTAGCTTAGCCCGTCCCGCTTCCACATCCTGTCAGACCGCCCTCGGCGTTCCCCCCTCGGGGCGCAGCTTCAGGCAGGGGCCGTGGTCTCCAGGCCCCACCGGACGAAGAAGACCAAGCTCCCCCAGCCGATCCAACACCAACTCTCCCAGCCAGACACCAAAACACCACAGCTAACGCCGGGTGAGGCCGCCGCCAGACCGCCCCTGGTGTTATCGGAACTGCCGGTCTGCATGAGGCTAGCAGTTAGCTTAGCCTTCCCCGCTCTCCCGGCCGGTCCAGCGCCAGCTCTCCCAGCCACCTCAGACAAAACTTAGCAAAGACACAACATGGACGGTACTGGGTGAGGCCGCCGCAAACGCGAATTCGCGCCGCCATCTTCCCACACCGGAAGCGGAAAAGACCATATTGTGGAGTTAGAAAACAACGAGACAGGAGACGTGAGAGTAGACGTAGTCGAGGTAGTTTACTAGCTCCAACTTTGCATGTCATACGTTCGACAACGACACTGAACTGCTGTGAACCGGAAGCGGAAGTGCATTATCTGACGCCTCACCTCTTCCCTTAAAGGTACACCGTCCTCTTAGGTGAATGTCTCTCGATATATAGATGTGGGTCACCACAATATCAGTAATTAGTCATATGCCCGAAGGCAAGTTTAAAAGCCCATTTTGCAAATGTTCAAAATGGGCAAAAAAAAGTCTATTGCTTGAATGCTGACCGGCTGTTCAATGTGGTTGTGCTTACCAGCTGCGAGTACGGCCACACTTCCACTGTCCATCTGCCAGGATGTAACATTCACTTCCGGTGCTTTAAAGCCGAGTCTTGTAGTTATGGGGAGAAAGACGTGACGCACATTTGAAAGTGATTCTCAAGTTTCCTAAAAGATCCCCAAAAAAAAAAAAAAAAAAAGAAATACAGCTGTTTGAAGAGCTCATTATCACCCGTGGCGCAGCTTTGCTTATCTGTAGCGGAGCAACCCCCTCTTTCCAGCCTTATGCATTTTTAAACCTTACATTCGGAACATTTGTAAGCAAGCCCACATTTTAATTGCACACAACTTTCTCCAACCGCAAATTCCTGCGTGGTGTAAAACGCAGGGATTCACTCATTTCCAATGACGCCACAGCAGCAGCGGCGCGCGCGTCTTTGTGCTGACTTTGCTTGTTCCTCTGTGAATCACAAAAATCACACAATCACACAGCCCCGTTGTACGCGTGTGTGCGTGTGTGTGTATTCAAAGGTCTCAGCCCCCCCCCCCTGCTGCACCCCCACCCACCCTGCTGCACCCCCGCCAGCAGTATATATTCTTCCTGTGTCATGCGTGGTGTTTGCTCTGATCTCTGAGATTTCATGACAAATCCGCATATAGATGAAGCCCATCCACGGGTGCAGCCTCCTTCATGCGTCATGTTCATCCGTCAGTAGATTCCCTCGTGGAGGAAGCACGTGTACTAAATGACACAGTGATTATTTATACTGTTTTTATTTATGTTCCTAATTATCTGGTCCCATTCATTTATTGTTGTTACCTCCTCTGGTCTCATGTCCTTTGGTCTTATTCTCATGTTTGCCTTGTCTGGTTTTATTTCCTTTCTTCCTATCCCCCCCCCCCCTTTCAAAGGGTTTATCAGGGAGTTGTCCCTTATCCGATGCGAGGGTCCGAGGACAGCATGTTGTGTTGCTGTAAAGCCCCCTGAGGCAAATTTGTAATTTGTGATTATTGGGAGATACACATAAAATGTACTTGACTTAAAGCACTTTGCAACATTGTTAAGAAAAGTGCTATATGGATAAAGTTATTATTAATTATTTTCATTAGTAGTATATGTTATGTCTGCACACATCGACAGTGCTGCTTTGGATTTGGCGCTGTTCCATTGTGCTGGGATCGATTGGTGATGCCTGCGGGCTCTGGGTTGTTTGATCGGGTCTGCCTGTGATGCTGTGTCAGTCTAAATAAAGAATGCCACGGAGAGGTTGTGTCGAGCGACAGCGCTGTGTCCTGACGTGATTTCTAAATACAATAGTATCGTCATGGCAGTGAATTCGGGGGGCAGCCCGGGAACCGCCACAGCCGGGACGCGAACCCGTATCTCTTGCACCGCAACCGACAGCGTTAACCAGTCGACTAAAGGGTCCAACCCCTTAGTCAAGGACCAACGTGTCTACTTATCCATGCACGCTACATTCTTCTTCTTCTTCTTCTTCTTCTTCTTCTTCTTCTTCTTCTTCTTCTTCTTCTTCTTCTTCTTCTTCTTCTTCTTCTTCTTATTATTATTATTATTATTATTATTATAATTATTATTATTACTATTGTCTGAGGTGACGGAAGCAAAACAACAGAGGTAAAAAAAGAAGAAGAAGAACAGACCAGTACTTTAGCTATCTAGCAGGTCTTCCAGTCCCACCCTGTAGATATGATGAAGACTCGACCTAATGAAAGCAGCGCTGACCCGATACCCACGCTCCTCGTGCCTTTTAACCGGGACCATTAAACTTCCCGGTTCCATGTGAGAGACTTCAGCCTCTCGGAAGCTGAGGACTCCACACAAGCCGAGTCGAAAATAACTACAGAACACGTCGGCGAGACGAGGAGCTGTTCTCCCGAGGAGCATTTAGGAGGCGGCGCGGGCCGACTTATTGGATTAGAGTGACGAGAGGAGCTGCAACAACTCGCGGCTCCCCGCCTTTTACCTGACGCTCCGCCGCGCACTGGAGGAGGCGGCGGAGAACGGCTGTCACAGAATCGCCTCGTATTTGCGCGGAACATTAAATCAACCTTACTGGCCTCTCCTGCAGCTCCCCCCCTCCCCTCCCCTCCCTCCACGCATGCTGCACCTCAGAGGTGAACCACAACCCCCACCTCCATCACAAGCCCAGAACAGATATGATCAAAGGGGGCTGAATCGGTGCATCCGGATGAAACTTGCGTGTCGGTAAACGTCGTGTCCGCATGAGCTGATTCAACCCTCGTCGATCCCAGCCCGCTGTCACGCCCGCCGCTCCAACGCGTCACGGTTGGCCTCGCTCAGGCGTGAAAAGCACACGCGTGTGTGAAGGTGCGGCGCCAGCAGGGGGCGATGATTAAGAGGCGAACGCAGGTTAGGGCCAGGGTAGTGCAGCGACCACGGCACGTGCCCACATCCGGCTTCCCACGCGCAGACACGGCCAGTTGTGTCTGTAGGGAGGGCCGACCGAGCCGGGGGTAAACGCGAGGATTCGAACCGGCGATCCCCGCGTTGGCAGGTAACAGCATAGACGACTACGCTACCCGGACGCCCCTTCACTTCAAATGCTTTTAATTAAAATGCCGCCCATCTCTGCCCATCTCCATGGTTATAATGGGCACTGGCTATGTAGTGATGTCTTCTTTATCTCATCATATTAGTTAATGCATTCTGTATGTTGAGGTGAATATCTCACATAGTCTGCCTTTAACTGTGCCAGTCATTCATAATAAGCATTAATACACCTTGCTTCAATAGGATTTCAGCATTCTGGATCAGCTGTCTTCATTTATAATGTACACTTACTATACAATATGTAATATACACGTACTATACAATTTATAATGTACACTTACAATACAATTTATAATGTACACTTACTACGCAATTTATAATGTACACTTACTATGCAATTTATAATGTACACTGACTATACAATTTGTAATATACACTCACTATACAATTTATAATGTACACTTACCATACAATTTATAATGTACACTTACTACGCAATTCATAATGTACACTTACTATACAATTTATAATGTACACTTGCTATACAATTTATAATGTACGCTTACTATACAATTTATAATGTACACTTACTACACAATTCATAATGTACACTTACTATACAATTTATAATATACACTTACTACACAATTTATAATGTACGCTTACTATACAATTTATAATGTACACTTACAACACAGTTCATAATGTACACTTACTATACAATTTATATTATACACTTACTACGCAATTTATAATGTACACTTACTATACAATTTGTAATGTACACTTACTATACAATTTATAATTTACACTTACTATACAATTTGTAATATACACTCATTATACAATTTATAATATACACTTACTATACAATTTATAATATACACTCACTATACAATTCATAATATACACTTGCCATACAATTTATAATGTACACTTACTATACAATTTATAATGTACACTTACTATACAATTTATAATGTACACTTACTATACAATTCATAATATACACTTGTCATACAATTTATAATGTACACTTACTATACAATTTATAATGTACACTTACTATATAATTTATAATGTACACTTGCTATACAATTTACAATATACACTTACTATACAATTTATAATGTACACTTGCTATACAATTTACAATATACACTTACTATACAGTTTGTAATATACACTTTCTATATAATTCATAACATACACTTACTATACAATTTATAACGTACACTTACTATACAATTTATAATGTACACTTGCTATACAATTTACAATACACACTTGCTATACCATTTACAGGGACAATGCAATGCCAGGCCAAATTAATGCCGGCTGCAGAACGGTCAACGGACATAGATGAACACATCCACAACATACGCTGAAGCTTGACAACAAGACTTAAAAAAATGAATGTACAAAAATCTTCATCTTGAGTGGATGACGTGTCAGAGGTTAAAGCGATGCCATTTGTTGCTAACAGGGGAAGGAGAGGCCCTGAAGGGCACCACGAGCCCCATCACCAAACAGAGCTGTGACAAATAGCTGTGACAGGGCTGTCAGGGGTGCAGACGCGGGGCCGCAGCAGCAGCAGAAAGTGACTGGAGACCCACCAGGACCCGCGTGACAAATCACCCCACACCACCCATCTGTCTGCCGGCCCGCAAACTTTCAGCTGTCAAAGAATTTAGAGCCACTGCTCAGAGATTGTTGATTCAACACACGGTCCATTTTCTTTACACTTACACTAGCAAGAAACACCGAGCAAAATACCCTTATCTACTGCAGTTAGTACTCCCCCCCACCCCACCCCACCACCATTTTTTTCTCCCTAATTGTATCCGGCCAATTACCCCACTCTTTAATTACCCCGGTCGCTGCTCCACCCCCTCTGCCGATCCGGGGAGAGTGCAGACTACCATATGCCTCCTCCGATACATGTGGAGTCGCCAGTCGCTTATTTTTACCTGACAGCGAGGAGTTTCCCCAGGGGGACGTAGCGCGTGGGAGGATCACACTATTCCCCCCAGCCCCCCCCAAACAGTCGTCCCGACCGACCAGAGGAGGCGCTAGTGCAACATGATTTCAGATAAATACGTGAAATGACCACGACCTCTTAACACTCGCATTACGTGGTCGTGGCACGTAATGTGTTCAAATTACGCACCAAACAACGCCGATGGAAGGTCGGTTAGGATGCTTTGTCGTGCTGGACACACGAATTCCCCGATTCAGCGGCATCATGAAATGAGCGATGTTTAATATTTTCTAGTTAACAAAATTTTATTTTATTGTTATTTCTATTGTCGTTTGACTGAATTTAATATAGTGCCTTAATTACGATTTTTTCTGTAAAAACCCTAACCCTAACCCTTAACCCACCCTAACCCTAACCCTAAACCCTAACACTAACCCTAAACCCTAACCCTAACCCTAAACCCTAACCCTAACCGCTCATTGCATGACGTTGTTAAATCAGGGAATTCGTGTGTCCAGCACGACAAAGGATCCTAACTGACTTTCCTTCGGCGTTGTTTCCGCGGTGCCGGCGCGTCATTTTACACATGCCGCCACCACGTGATGCGAGTGTTAAGAGGTCGTGGTCATTTCACGTATTTCTGTGAGATCAGGTTGCGCTAGCGCAGCGACCGGGACACATGGCCACATCCGGCTTCCCACCCGCAGAGACGGCCAACTGTGTCTGTAAGGATGCTCGACCCAAGCCGGAGGTAGCACGGGGATTCGAACCGCCGATCCCTGTGTGGGCAGGCAACGGAATAGACCGCCCCGTGCAGTTAATACTCTAAGAGGCAGGCTAGGTGACGCAGCAGGGCATGGCGTTAACTCGTGTTTGCAGCGGAAGTCCTGACTGATGCCGATAGCGCCGCTGTGACAAGTTGACTTGCATAAGGGAACTCTGTCAATAGCATTTAACCGTCACAGATGCTCCGTGGACACAAACCAATTAAAAGTGTTCTCTCTGCTGCATTACAGCAATCTCAGAAGATGGTCCCCGTGACCCCGCCTGCTTCGTTAATCCAAAGAAACCCTTGTGAAAAACCGCATCGACGGTTCGACAAATAATCTTCTGAAAAGGTTGCTGTTTTTTTTTAAAGGTTATCAAAATACAATAATTTGTCGAAATAAGATGCAGGGAATCTTTTGTTTTTCCTTTTACTGAAAATGCCAAGTGCATTAACCTCCAGAAGAGCGGAGAGACGTGTGACGACAAGCCTTCACACCGCCGACGCCGACGCTCGAGCCTTAAATCGCTTCTCCTTAACGCCGACGGAAGGCACCAGAAGGCCGTTTCACCCCACATCACAGGAACGCGTGCTTCACAGTATGCAAAGTAAAAAGACAAGTTCATCGCCGGTATAATCACACTAAAAATATCCTCTAGAATCTAAATATACTTGTCCCAGTTTTGGTAAATGGGGTGTAACGTTTTGTCGTTTCAATCAAGGGCAGGTGGTCTTGCAGAAAAGACGGCACGTGTTCCTCTCACGTGCTCCCGATAGTCGTCTCATCCGCTGGTTATTTTGCTGACTTGGGTCTGACGTGTCGGCACATTTCCTCTTAGCCTGCCCCTCGTGCATCTGGAGCAAATGCGCTGTGTGCATGGGGTCGGACAGGGTCATGGTTCATACTCTTATCCAGTAGTAACTCAGGGCCCGTGAGCAGGGATTTACAGGAAAAGGCGTACGGCGCTGCAGGAGCGGCGCTTCGTGGACCACGGTGCAACCAGAAGGAAGCAGGCGAGCGATGTTCGGACGTTAACGAACATCTGCTGAGTCCGCGTCTCGTGAGAGGTCGCTCGGCGGTTCGTTTGAGAAGTCGGAACTTGTTCGACCCCCGTAAATGGAGTTGGAAAACACTGAGCTGACCATACTGAACTTGATGCGAGATAAGCAACTTGGCTGAAGGTCACATCTGCGTGCGGCTTCTCGATTGACTTCTAGCCTGGATGAGGACGGCTCTGAGAGGAGACCCGTCTTCCTGGCTGGAAGCGCTGCCGAGCAGCAGCACGAAAACCCGCATCTGTGTAACGACTCCCGCCGGAGCAAAATCATCTGTCACACGTGCTGGAGCTCCTCTTCTCCCCTCCACGACAAGCTGCTCCTGCTCCATCCTCGCAATGCCCTGAAGGCGCGCGCGCAGACAGTGGGAAGACATGCCTTTGGAAAAGCGTCGTGGACTCTGACTATTTACTGGGCCCTTCAATCTTGGAAATGCTCTTCTGTTATCTCATTTGAAGTTTTAAAGATGGAGCTTTGGGGGGGGGGGGGGCGTCCGGGTTAGCGTGGCGGTCTATTCCGTTGCCTACCAACACGGGGGTCGCCGGTTCGAATCCCTGTGTTACCTCCGTCTTGGTCGGGCGTCCCTACAGACACAATTAGCCGTGTCTGCGGGTGGGAAGGCGGATGTGGATATGTGTCCTGGTTGCTGCACTAGCGCCTCCTCTGGTCGGTCGGGGCGCCTGTTCGGGGGGGGGGTCGCGTAATCCTGCCTGGTGAAACTCCTCACTGTCAGGTGAAAAAGAAGCGGATGGCGACTCCACATGTATGGGAGGAGGCATGTGGTAGTCTGCAGCCCTCCCCGGATCGGCAGAGGGGGTGGAGCAGCGACAGGGACGGCTCAGGAGAGTGGAGTAATTGGCCGGGTGGGGTGGGGTGGGGTGGGGTGGGGAGGGGAGGGGAGGGGGATCCAAAAACAATTTTTTTTTGCATATTGAGACATAACTTGAGCTTCCTGAAACGAAAACCTCTGAACACCGAAAGCAACAAGTAAGCAGCCTCATTAATTTAATTACAAACCTCACTAGCTGTAGTTATCGGTGGGTCATGCCCCGTTATGAATACAGTTTCCTCTGTTAACACGTCAGGTGAATCCCGGCGGTATTTAAGAGCAAGTGATTTATTTGATTAGGTTTCCCCTCTGGCAGGACTGTCGGATACTTGGTGAGAGCTTTTCATTGCGCTGAACAGATGGGAATTGCTACCGGGTGCTCCTGATGAAATTTCGTGCAAGTGTAATCTCACCTTTCTCTGCCTGCAGCACCTGAACAAACATCTCCCTTCCTGTGTTTTCTTTTCCCCCCTTTTCTTCTTCTTCTACTTCTTGCTGGCTATGAAGACGTTAACGCCATGTGATAGGTTTAACTTGATCGGAGTCGCAAATTGGGCGGGAAAACCTATTTGGTGTGGATCGAGATTGTCGCAGATCTGCCAAGAGACTCCATGCTAGTTTTCCTAATCCCCCCCCCCACTCCCTCCCCCCACCCCGCACCCAAACTGCTCCTCTCATTAAAGATGGAGCGAGTTGATTTCTCTCAATATTCACCTGCAAAGTGAGAGAGAGGCGCCCACGTGTTTGTGCGTGTGTGTGTGTGTGTGTGTGTGTGTGTGTGTGTGTGTGTGTGTGTGTGTGTGTGTAGCCCATTAATCTTGTTACAGTCCCTACCTCTTTCGTACCTTTAAATATGCATTAAAAAGAATGGAGTCATTGAATATATTTGGCATATAAAAGATACAGGCTCATCATTAAAAATCCATGTAAGCCCTTTAAAGCTGAAGAGAGGTGATTTCACGCATGGCTGCGTGGTTTCGTGGGTTCTATATTCTAACGGGCGCGCGCGCGCGCGCGAGCGCACACACACACACACAGAGACACCATCAGACGGAGGCGTCCTTGGTTGTGCCTTCCCCGTGTGAGGCGGGACGGGACGGATGTGGTGTCTGAACTAATGGAGCAGGGAGAACACAGGCTGGCTGTGCACACAAGGTGGAAGCCGCAGACCGGCGCGCTCCGAAGCCCGTCTTTGAATTTGCACGGTGGCAACTTTCACCTGCAGTGCATCACGATGATTTTCAGGCCGCAGAGGCTTTATATTCAGCGGAGTGGCGCTCAGACGCCCGAAAGCGGACATAAAACACCCACCCACCCACCAAACCCCCCCCCCCCACCTCCCCCAGGGCTGTTTGGATCATAACCGAAAGGTCCTGTACTTGTGTTTACGCACGACTTCATGGATCGCTGGGGAAACCAGAATTGTGCGCTAATGACACAAATGTGCGAGGTGGTGGTGGGGGGGGGATTTTTTCCCCTTAAAGAACATCTGCAGCTCCACAGCCATAAAAAACAGTTTGCCTCTGATTAATGTGGTATTCTTAGGCTCACGGCTCTCCTTAGAAGACCACCAGACGAGATGTTCAATCAACTATGCATGACTTGACCTTAATGGATTTTTCACTGGGAGGCTTGGGCCTGGTTATTAGAGAAGCAGCTCATGTGGAACAACCTTGTCCCCTTGGGAGGGGAATTACACCAGTTCTGAGGAAAGCCACATTATGGCATAGGGAGAGTAAAGGACGCTACCACTTCCTCCTTGGCACGCCTTCATTTTTCAGCCTTAATTGTGCCAACTGCATGATTTCAAAGGGAGAAAAAATCTGACGGACACTAACACTAACTGTATTTTTTTGCCCCTCTTTTGTCTTTGTGGCTATAGCTGTGGGTTGCAGGCAGCCTGGTAACATTTGGATGGTGTCTTCTGCAACACCTTGCTTTATGCTATACATCCAAATGTATTGACCGACTCGTAACAATCTGAAAATGTAAATCTGTGACTCAAAGAAGGTTGAATCGGTTCATCCGGATACAACGTTTATTGACAGATACATTTCATCACTCACCTCATCGTCGCTGGATACAACGTTTCATCACTCAACTTGATGAAATGAAACTGGATGAAACTGGATACAACGCTTTAGATCCAGATGAGTTGAGTGATGAAACGTTGTATCCAGTTTCATCTGGTTCGTTTCATCAAGTTGAAACGTTGTATCCAGTTTCATCTGGTTCGTTTCATCAAGTTGAAACGTTGTATCCAGTTTCATCTGGTTCGTTTCATCTGGATCTAAAACGTTGTATTCAGCTTCATCCAGTTTCATTTCATCAAGTTGAGTGATGAAACGTTGTATCCAGTTTCATCTGGTTCGTTTCATCAAGTTGAAACGTTGTATCCAGTTTCATCTGGTTCGTTTCATCAAGTTGAAACGTTGTATCCAGTTTCATCTGGTTCGTTTCATCTGGATCTAAAGCGTTGTATTCAGCTTCATCCAGTTTCATTTCATCAAGTTGAGTGATGAAACGTTGTATCCAGTTTCATCTGGTTCGTTTCATCAAGTTGAAACGTTGTATCCAGTTTCATCTGGTTCGTTTCATCTGGATCTAAAACGTTGTATTCAGCTTCATCCAGTTTCATTTCATCAAGTTGAGTGATGAAACGTTGTATCCAGTTTCATCTGGTTCGTTTCATCAAGTTGAAACGTTGTATCCAGTTTCATCTGGTTCGTTTCATCAAGTTGAAACGTTGTATCCAGTTTCATCTGGTTCGTTTCATCTGGATCTAAAGCGTTGTATCCAGTTTCATCCAGTTTCATTTCATCAAGTTGAGTGATGAAACGTTGTATCCAGTTTCATCTGGTTCGTTTCATCAAGTTGAAACGTTGTATCCAGTTTCATCTGGTTCGTTTCATCAAGTTGAAACGTTGTATCCAGTTTCATCTGGTTCGTTTCATCAAGTTGAAACGTTGTATCCAGTTTCATCTGGTTCGTTTCATCTGGATCTAAAGCGTTGTATCCAGTTTCATCCAGTTTCATTTCATCAAGTTGAGTGATGAAACGTTGTATCCAGTGATGAGGAGGTGAGTGATGAAATATATATCCATAAAAGTTGTATCCAGATGACCTTGTTCAACCTTCTTTGATGTTCCTACCTGGATTATTGAGCGTGCATCAAGACATTAAATTTGCGACATTAGATCCAAGTACTCCCATGTAATTATATCAACACACACGTGATTGGCGTCCTTTCCCTACGTAGGAAAAGCAATTTATAGACTTATTAACAGATACGTTGAATCGCTCGCTTCATCATCACTGGATACAACGTTTCATCACTCAGCTAAGTTGGGTGAAATGAAATGTATCTGTCGATAAACATTGTATCCAGATGAACCGATTCAACCCTCTTTGGTGTTCTTACCCGGATTATTGAGCGTGCATCAAGACATGGAATACATGACGTGAGATTCAAGTACTCACACATGTGATTATATCAACACACGTGTGATTGGCTTCATGACATTTATAGACTTAACTTAACCTCGTGGCTTGAGATGAAACGGCACTGCAGCGAGTGAGCATCCACTTGAAATGCTGACCAGCGTTAATTTGCCCGGCCGGGCCCCTCTGTCATCAAGCCGTGTTTACCCAACTCCTGTTTACACACAGAAATAAACAAACAAAACGGGCCCCGGTGTTAAATTAATTTTCTCCTCCAGCTGTGTACCCTAATTGGGATAATAAGCTGAAAGGTTATCAACACTCCATGAGGCAACAACATTATTCAAACGCTGACCTGGAATCCTGTTTCCCCCAACAGAGAGCGTGCGCTCGGCCACGTGCACGCTGTCAGAACGTGAGGAGACGACACAAATTTCGGGTTGTCCTGAGAGACGCTCACGTTTGGGGAATCCCCCCCCCCCCCCGATTGGGTTTTGACATCGCTCTTCAACAGCTACTTAACATTTCACCCACAGCGTTCTGTTCATCAGTCACCCCCCCTCTTCCCCCTCCCCAATCGAATTTTGGCCAATTACCTCGCTCTCCGAGCCGTTCCGGTCGCTGCTCCACCCCCCTTCTGCCAAACAGGAGGGCGGGGAGGGTGCAGATTACCACATGTTTCCTCCAATACGCGTGGCTTCTTTTCACCTGACAGCGAGGAGTTTCTCCAGGGGGACGTAGCGTGTGGGAGGATCACGCTATTCCCCCTAGTCCCCTCCCCCCGAAGAGGCAACCCCCCCCCCCCGACCGACCGACCGACCGACCAGAGGAGGCGCCAGTGCAGTAACCAAGATACATACCCACATCCGGCGTCCTACCCTCAGACACGTCCAATTGTGTCGGAGGTAACACGGAGATTCGAACCGGCGATCCCCGTGTTGGGAGGCAACGGAATAGACCGCTACGCCACCCGGACGCCCGAATCCCCCCCCCCCGATTGTGTTTTGACATCGCTCTTGACTACAAGTCCTCCAACCCATAATAGGTCGTACACCCTCTAACACGACCCACGTGAGCGTTTCTTAAATTAGCGCCCCTACCGGCGGCAGGAGATATGCCGCAGATACTTTTCGCCTCTGTGGGTTTTTATCTTCTTGTTGACATCCTTTTTTACAACGCGTCATAGACAGGCTAATAAAGGGAAGTAGTCAGTAAATAGTGATCAAAACAATCTGAGAACAACAGAATATGTAGTCAGTGCGTTCTTGTGTTGTTTCGCCGTCTAGTATCGCAACTACGATTGCTATTGGCAGTTCGACCGCCAGAGGTCGCTTAACTTTAAAAGGTAATTATAGGTCGTAATAAGCTCCTTGTACAAACGACCTATGGGGTCGTTTTTTGGGGTAAACGAGAACACGCCACACGACCTTTCACCCACGGTGTGTTGTTCATCAATTTCTGTCGACACCTGTCAGATATGGAAAAATAACACGAGGACTGAGTCAAGCTGCACGACGCGGGACGGAATAGAGACTTCCGGGCGTCGCCCTGTCGATGTAATTATGCATAGCAACAGTAGCAATGCATTTAAAGCAGCCACATTATTATAACTGACATTGAACTCATCTCTTCATCACTTATTCGGTGCAAGGCAATTTTCCAAGGGTTCCCTAGACGGTTGTCAATTTTATGCAGAACGGAAGGGGAGCTTCAGTCCAGCAGAGCCCAAATTGATACCCCCAAGTCATAGGTTGAAAAGTTATTTCAAACGCCCTGCAAAAGAATAGGGGAGGTGGGGGAGGGAGGGGTTTCTTGGTTTCATATCTGTCTGACAAAAGTGGCAGAAGAAAATGCATGCTATCTATCCAGAGATAGTTTTCAAGAGAGATGAAAAAACACATCCCGCTCGGCTTTTACAGAACCATTTATTCCACTTTTCCACCGCCCGCACTCTTAAGGGCCACGGTGGTTGCCTTAAAAGTGGCCATTAGAGCCGCTCTCAGAGACAAGGTCCTCTCATCGCTCAGCTAGAGGAGCTTTTCCGCCCTCATCTTCCTGTCTAAAGGCGGTGGTTAAACCCTAAAACAAACACATCACGCGGCGTCCAATCATTGTGTCCAAATAGCTGCGTCGACCCCGCGCGTGTTAAGTGCCTTTATTCGGTTTACTGCGGCCAGCCTGTGATTAAGTAGGGCAGCTGTGAAGGGGACGCTCGACGGTTCGTGTCCGACCTGATGTCGAGTCCCATCGTGCCATTCATGCTTATCTCGTATTTGTCAACACGATTACGCTCTATTTTCCCTGTTTTATTATGTTGAACTTGCTTGTTTCTATTTCGTTTTGATTATATTTACTGGGTCATCTGTTGAATGTTCACGTTGGCTGCGGCCTCACCCAGCACCGTCCATGCAGCGTCTTTGTCCACGTCTGCGTCTATGTTTGCGTCTCCGTTTGATGGCTGGGAGAGCTGGCGCTGGATCGGCTGGGGGAGCCTGGTCTGCTGCGTCCTGTGGGCCCAGGGACCACGGCCCCTGCCCGGAGTAGCGCCCGAAAAGGCAACGCCGAGGGCGGTCTGACAGGACGCGGAAGCGGGGCGGGCTAAGCTAACTGCTAACCCATGCACACCGGCGGTTCCGATAACACCGAGGGCGGTCTGGCGTTGGCTGTGTTTTTGGTGTCGTCTTGTGGAGTGCGGGGAGGTGTGTCGAAGGTGTCTGGCTGGGAGAGCTGGCGCTGGATCGGCCGGGGGAGCCTGGTCTGCTGCGTCCGGTGGGCCCAGGGACCACGGCCCCTGCCCGGAGCTTCGCCCGAAAAGGCAACGCCGAGGGCGGTGTGACAGGACGCGGAAGCGGGGAGGGCTAAGCTAACTGCTAGCCCATGCAGACCGGCGGTTCCGATAACACCGAGGGCGGTCTGGCGTTGGCTGTGTTTTTGGTGTCGTCTTGTGGAGTGCAGGGAGGTGTGTCGAAGGTGTCTGGCTGGGAGAGCTGGCGCTGGATCGGCCGGGGGAGCCTGGTCTGCTGCGTCCGGTGGGCCCAGGGACCACGGCCCCTGCCCGGAGCTGCGCCCGAAAAGGCAACGCCGAGGGCGGTGTGACAGGACGCGGAAGCGGGGAGGGCTAAGCTAACTGCTAGCCCATGCAGACCGGCAGCTCCGACAGTCATCCTGGCTGTCACCCTCTTGGACAGTGAATTTTATTTATTTATTTATCTATTTGGATATGTTGGATGTATGTGTTTTTGTAATTTTTTTAATAGTTTGGATATAAGTGTTCTTTGAGTTTGAATGTATGTTTTTGTCAAATAAAGTGTTCCTGATGTAACGAACCACATTTTTTTTTTGTGCGGCAAACCACACAGGTTAGATATCACCTGGCGGGAATGATGCTGATATGACCTTACTGGCAGTGCAGGCGGAGCCACGTGGCCACACGAGCGTTTCTTCTCCCGTGTTCATTTTCCACATCTACGCACGGTAAGACGTATACCGTACATCCTGTACTAATTAATAGCTAAGATGTTCCTATGTAATTATACCTGTATGGCCCTAATGAGGATGAGCTCAATTACCATTTTCCCTTTTTGCTCCGGCGCTATGAAACAGTAGAGCCGAGCCTCTGCGGAGGAGGAGGAGGAGGAGAGAGGTCCATATCGATGCTGCGACCAGGAGAGATGCGCTCCCCCTTTGCTTTGATTTATTAGCTCCTGCTCGGCGTAACAGTACCCACATTTGAAAGGTACATATTGGTCACAGCCTACTATCGATCCCCCCCCCCTCCCCCGGTTAAATGGATGGCTTTGTTTAGCAGTAAAAAAGTGAGCAATTTTACCAGCACTAGCACGCTGTTTAATAGTCCCAAATCTATATTTCATTAAAATGATGAGGCATGGCACCCCTGGCCCTCTCCTAACTCCTGTTGTATTGATCCCGGGCAGTTTGGGCCCCTTGGTGAATGATGAATCGTCCCCGTGTTGGTGGCACTCTTTTAAAACAGCCACCTTCCATTATACAACGTAATGAAGCACAGGAATTACAGCACGGCACGCGGGGGACGAGACCCAACCCCGCCATGAATCTTCCGTTGTTCAAAATTTATTATCAAAACATTTTTTCTTTGTTTTTTTTTTTGTTTTTTTGTCCTGACGATCACAGAGAAGAGCAGATGGAAAGCAAACCAAATGCTATCCATTTTGGGGTTTTTTTTTTGGGGGGGGGGGTTGTGGCTTTTTGTTTTTCCCTGCTAACCAGAGGACTCGGAGACAAGAGGGAATCGGTCTCACTTAGCCCTCAATATTGTCCTTCATTTTCTGTGGAACAAAGCCAGGGCACGCTTTCTCTCTTCACTGTGCACCCCCCCCCTCCCTCTCTCGCTCTCTCGCACACATGCACACGCACACGCACTCACACGTGCGCGCGCACAGAGACACGCGTGCACTTGCACACACACAAATGCGAGCGCAAATACACGTGCACAAACATGCACGCGCGTGCACAGCATGCACGCACATACATACAGATATACACACATGCACACACATGCGCGCACACACACACACGTATAAAAACACACACACATGCACACTTCATTGCCCACATATGCTAGGAGGCCTGATAAGCAGGTGAGGGAAAATCCCTGTTTTAAAAGGCGTAGGACGCCTCATCAATCATCACACGCACACCGGCTTCAACACGGGGTGACCTTTGCTGTCCATAAGCACCGTGTAACCACACAGCCTTTGGGAAGAGGAAGTGTTGGACTTTAACCACCCCTCTTTCCTTTTTTTTTTTCTTTCTTCCAGTCAATTAAACCCCAGTGAGGAGCCCTAAAAAGCTCCGTGGTGGAAGACGGGAAGGCGTCTGCGCGGTAACCTGTGGTGTTTAGGATAAATACTGGCAAATCTGTCTGCCTCTGGAGGGTAAACACGTCTGACATTTGGTACTGACCTTATCCCGTCTATTACGCCGCTCGTTTTCTGACAGAGACGGATAAGGGCGCTTATTCTCATTGCATCATATGAAACGACGCCGGCTAACAAGGTGTCCTTGTTAGGGCGCAACGAATCCACATTTACATGTGTCGCTGTGGCCGTCGGGCTGCACGGCCACTGAAACGCGGCAGCCGCTGGGAAACTGAGTTGGACCCCTCTCGTTCTTCTGTCACCGAATCTCGTCAGAAATGTCACGACTGGCGTGGCCAGAAAGACACATGCCTGAGGAGAATTTGCTTGGCGTGTGGTAAAACGTATCAATTTATCTCATCAAGTTATGTAACCCGTGTTTCTGTAGTGGTCGCCGCTCACCCTCTCCTCGCCACACTGAGTACTTGTGGCTGCTGCTGCACCCTGCAGAGCACGCTGCAGGGTGCAGCAGCAGCGTGCTCTGCGGGGCACACTGCAAGGTGCTTCTCTGCGGGGTGCGCACTTTCACCTCAACCTCGCCTTTGATTACGCAAAATACCTGCCGTAAATTGGCCAGGTGCTGCACGAGAATCCTCGTGAATAAATGCATTTTTTATTTTGAACAAACATTGCCCTGCCGTGGCCCTCATTATGTAAATGAGGTATTGTGTTTTAGGAGGACGGGTGAGTGCCGAGGGTGATTTGTTTGCAGGAGGATTTGGTGCAGCCTGGCAGTCATATGCTGTTGATTAACGGACTAATGGACAGGCAGCAGAGTGGGGTGAAGTAATTTCATACCAATCACTATTCATTACATAATGAGTCATGATGGCTCGGGGCGCGCTCCAACTCAACTAGCAGCAAAAGGCAAAGTTGATGAATCGCAATAAAAAAAATCACATCATTATTTACCTCTTTAAACTCGCCAGGCCACAGGAACGTAATTACGGGACGTATGGGACAAAAGACAGGACGTTTCTTTTTTCTGTTTTTTTTCTTCTCTTCTTTTATACAGAAAAAAAATCATTTATCAAGACCTAATAGGACTTTAGTTTACAGTTCATACCGTCACATGAATAATCCAATTGAATAAAAATGTATTTTGGTTGTTGTACAAATTAATAATGCACAGATTCCCACTGGCTTTAGAGTCGACTGAGCTGGAAGATGTCTTGTCTAATGATCTCCCTTAATTAAATTGTTAAAATGTTTATTCAAATGACATACTGTTTCTGGATCTGGTACAATGCTGAATAAAAAAATTACATCTGTCTGTCTGTCTGGCTGTCTGTCTATCTATCTATCTGTCTGTCTATCTATCTATCTATCTATCTATCTATCTATCTATCTATCTATCTATCTATCTATCTATCTATCTATCTATCTATCTATCTATCTATCTATCTATCTATCTATCTATCTATCTATCTATCCATCCATCATCCATCCATCCATCCATCCATCCATCCATCTATCTATCTATCTATCTATCTATCTATCTATCTATCTATCTATCTATCTATCTATCTATCTATCTATCTATCTATCTATCTATCTATCTATCTATCTATCTATCTATCTATCTATCTATCTATCTATCTATCTATCTATCTATCTATCTATCTATCTATCTATCTATCTATCTATCTATCTATCTATCTATCTACACTATGTGTACAAAAGTGTTGGGACACCTGGCCATTACACCTACAGGAGCTTTTATGACATTCCATTCTTAATCCATAGGCATTAATATGGAGTTGCCCCCCCCCCCCGTCCCCTTTGCAGCTATAACAGCTCCACTCTTCTGGGAAGGCTTTCCACAAGATTTTGGAGTGTGTCTGTGGGAATTTTTGCCCATTCGTCCAGAAGAGCATTTGTGAAGTCAGGCATTGATGTTGGACGAGAAGACCTGGCTCGCAATCTCCGTTCTAGTTCACCCCAAAGGTGTTTGATGGGGTTGAGGTCAGGGCTCTGTGCAGGCCAGTCAAGTTCTTCCACACCAAATTCACCCAACAATGGACCTTGCTTTGTGCACTGGGGCACAGTCATTCTGGAACAGAAAAGGACTCTCCGCATTAAGATTTCCCTTCACTGGAGCTAAGGGGCCTAGCCCAACCCCTGAAAAACAACCCCATACCATTATCCCTCCTCTACTAAACTTTACAGTTGGCACAATGCAGTCAGGCGGATAATGTTCTCCTGGCATCTGCCAAGCCCAGACTTGTCCATCAGACTGCCGGACGGAGAAGTGTGATTCGTCACTCTACAGAACACGTTTCCACTGCTCCAGAGTCCAGTGGCAGCGGCTTTACACCACTCCATCCGACGCTTGGCATTGTGCTTTGTGATGTAAGGCTTGCATGCATCTGCTGGGCCATGGAAACCCATTCCATGAACCTCCCGGCGCACTGTTTTTGTGCTGCTATTAATGTTTGAAAATGCAGACTGCATGGCTAGCTGCTTGATTTTATACACCTGTGGCAATGGGTCTGAATGAAACACCTGAATTCAATGATTAAGAGGTGTTTCCCAGTACTTTTGTACATATAGTTTATCTCTCTATCTATCTATCTATCTATCTATCTATCTATCTATCTATCTATCTATCTATCTATCTATCTATCTATCTATCTATCTATCTATCTATCTATCTATCTATCTATCTATCTATCTATCTATCTATCTATCTATCTATCTATCTATCTATCTATCTAATTAGCTAGCTAGCTAGCTTTCTATAATTTCCAATGTATAATTGATATGGGTTATATTTTTAAGGGTTGTAAATTTAATGATATTTCCGGCATTATATTGTGACGTATATACGTTTCTCTGAATATATTCACAGGTGTTGTGAGTCTTTGACATCATAGCACTTAAAAAAAACGCGGGTGTGACAGGAAATGTAAACGACACAGATCCTGACACCAGTAATACCACAGCACACTTCCTGTGCGCTGCAGGAAACGCAGCACGACGTCCCGCCCCTTAACAGCTTAAAAGCTCCACACGCTTCTCTTCTCCATTCCCGCCACAATGGAGGTCCTCTGGTGGGGCTGATACCGCGCAAGCCAGGTGGACCGTTAACCTCCTGACTTCATCCTCGCCTCACTCCTCACTCTGCAGACACCAGGCATACTGAGCAGATGCCCTTACCAGCCATATGGAAGTCTGACTGACACGGAGCCAGTCCGGTCCATTTACCTTACTCTGTGTGTGTGTGTGTGTGTGTGTGTGTGTGTGTGTGTGTGTGTGTGTGTGTGTGTGTGTGTGTGTGTGTGTGTGTGTGTGTGTGTGTGTGTGTGTCCAAGCGGTGGCTGTGCACGAGCCAATCAGAGATGATCTATATTCACCTCATCATAGCTGCATATGGATAGTTGCACCCCATGTGCCCATTTTCCTGAATTTAATGTTGATCCCAAAAATAAAATTAAAAAAAATATGGAGCCTTGGCCGTGTGTTCACACCAAACGCGAAGCTAATTTTCGCCTCGCGAGTTTGATCGCGGGATCGCTTGTTTTTACCCGCGTTACTCGCGCCAGTTTTGCGGCAGAGGGGAGGAGGCTGGGAATCTCAAACGCTGATAGGCTTTCGTGACACACCGTCGCGCCGAATTCTCGCTCAAGTCGAATACCGCAACTCGCGCGCGTTATTCGCGTCGCTCGCGTCGCCCGGCGCGAATGACGCGAATTCGCGTCTGTTGGCCTCTCTGCATTGACTTCATACGCTCCGCGTTGGGTGTGAACGCGCCACAAAGACCAGCGCCACGGTGTGAGAGTACAGCCGGAAACATCAGCAGGCGACCGGCTGAGTCATGGAGGTGCATATGGCCAAATAATGGAATGCATATGGTTGAAGTGTTCCTTCATGTAAACATTCAATTAACTATGCAGCCTCGTCCTCCTCGCGGTGTTGATCTATCATTAGTGAACAGGTGCTGTTTGAACAGGGAGCTCAGTACACTTTGGAGCTGGCTGAATATTTTCACTCCTTGACAGGGTGTGTGTGTGTGTGCGCGCGCGCGCGCACGCGCGCGCCTACGAGCATGCAATAAGTCATTTTTTGTGTCTCTGCCAGATCACCTCACCACTGCACAATATTCTACTGTGTGGTAGGTAGACCACACATTCATTCTGGATTGATTTTGTTCATCACAGCAGATCACATTGCAAGCTCAGTAAATCTGAATTATGCTGACATAGTATTAGCCCCAGAAGACCCCATTCCTGTGGCTGTCAGCTCTATTGAGGGATCCTTTATGTCTTACAGTAATAGCAATGATGGCAGTCACACTTTTACAACTGTGTGATGGAATTTTGTGGTACGGAACAGTCAAATCATTTTTTAGATAAACCCGGAGATCTCCTAGTTAACAAACTAGAAAACCAAACTGTTTACGAAGCACAGGAGCTGCCCTTTTATGTGCTTTTTCGCCCATCCATCCATCCATCCATCCATCCATCCAACGCTAGAACGACCAAGGCGGTCATTTTGACGGTTTTGGATTTTCAAAGTTTATTAACTTTGTAGGGAAAAAAAGATACAGACCTGCCGCGCCCTGAATTCTCCGAAAATTGCACATATTTGCGTTAAATGAGTTTTAGCTCAATTGCACAAACGGGTTAGAATAAGATCTACCTAAAACGACCACGAGCGGTCAAAATGACCGCGCGTAATTGGCGCGTTATGGTGTGCGTCATGTTACTATTTATGACGTGTTGGCGCATCATTTCCTTCGTGAAGTTCGTTGCTGTGTCCTACAAACACACTAGCGCCCTCCAGCGCAGAGAAATAGTCTAAACTTGATTGCTGATTATTGCCAACATGTCTGGGTACAGACGCCGTTTCAGACGCACCGTGACCACCACCGTCGCGTTGCAGTATTTACGGGCGTTGGACAGCGGCCATTTTAAATTGTTTGAAAATAGTATTAAAATCAAAATTTTAATTTTGGTGTCGCTTAGTTCCTTAACAGACGTACTAACATGTGTAATGCATTAATATCTCACCTAGGTATTTATCTTAACAGAATATAGACTTTAAAAACCGGCCGTCATTTTGACCGCCCATGGTCGTTTTAGGAGGGAGTGAAATCCCCGGTCGTTGTCCAATACAAAGCACACACAGTGCTGCCGCACCATTCGTACTTGTGGGCAATCTAGTGTCCCCAGTTCAGCCAGCATGCCTGACTGAAGGCTGTGGGAGCAGAGTTGGGGTTCGTCATACTGCCTCACTTAAGTTCGGTTCTGCACAAGCGGATGTTTTCTTTTAACCCCCTCCAATTGCTGGATGATGAAAAACGCATCGGGGTTTGAACTGATGCAAACCTTGCATGGTATTACAAATCCCCCTCCTGTTTGACTCTGGTTATTCATGAATTTGTACCACCAGGTCGTCATTCATAAATAAATCCCCCAGTAGATGCATTGACATCAAAGCCACTTTCATGCAGGTTTTACCTCAAATGAGACAGGACGGCTTTTCAATTAAAGCCGACCCCTGCTCGCTCTTTTTCGGGGGGGCGGGGGGGGCCTCCTCGCGCTCGCCAACTCCGCAGCCTCTTTCATTACGCCGCTCTCGCGCGGTCCCCCCCGTCCATTCATCTCGCGGTGCTCTTTTGACATCTGGATCTCTTCCTCGGCAAATACCTCACATGGCGAGCGCCCCGGGTTTGAAACGATAACGAGGACGAGCGCTGTCACAGTCCGGGGTCGGGCTCCTCGTTGCAAGTAAAGCTGACTAACGCAGCCTGCCGCGCCTCGAACCGCATGCAGAGGAGGCGCGAGGCCGGGCTGCAGGATAGATATTCTCCGTGCCTGCGAGGAACACGCTAAAGATGTCCATTCAGATAGTTATCTTTTGTTTCTTTTAAGCCCTTTCATCCTTCATCGAGTGCAGGCAGGGGTGTAGCACAAAATTCTGGGCCCTATACAGAAGCAGTCTCTGTGGGCCCCTTTCCTCTTTTGTCTCTCACGCATCACTTCTTTTGAGTTCGGCATACTGTATATTATTTACAACCGCAGCACATTAATCTATTTTAACCTCACCTTAACCTAACTTAACCTAACTTAACTATCTTGCAGCGATTGAAAAAATGTATAGTGTCACTTCAAACTCTGATGCATCTTAGGGCACTGATGCTGACCCCGTGGTGTTTATTCCACAGTCCCTGACGGGACTAGGTGAGCTGCATAGAGAGACGCTCGTGAGGGGCGGACTAAACCATTTGGCGCCTTTTGTAAGGGGTGAGAGGGGCCTCAGAGAGGGTTGAGAGGGGCCTCAGAGACCCCCACTATTTTCTTTAAGTCCCTCAACTGGTGTATTGAGCCAACTGTAACCGGAGTTATGACACTAATTAGTTAGAAACAACAGTTTTCAAACCGAAACAAACTTTTAATTCCAGGCCTCCCGAGCCCCCCCTCCCTTCTGGGCCCTGGTAGCCCCCCCCTACAGCGCTTACGAGTCAACTAAAGGGTCCGACCCGCTAGCGAGTCTAGTCACTCGTGCTCATTATACTCCCCCCCTCCTCCAGGAAGCGCGTCCCCGCGCTTCAGCATACCAGCTCCCTCACGCCTCACGCGCTTCCTTACGGTCTCACCATCCCACTTCTGACCCCAATGTAGCGAATTCAGGGGGCAGCCGGGAACCGCCGCAGCCGGGACGCGAACCCGGGTCGCCCGCACCGCGCTAACCAGTCAGCTAAAGGGTCCGACCCGTTAACCGACGGGCTAGCGAGTCTAGTCACTCGTGCTCATTACACTACCCCCCCCTCCTCCAGGAAGCGCGTCCCCGCGCTTCAGCATACCAGCTCCCTCACGCGCTTCCTTACGGTCTCACCATCCCATTTCTGACCCCAATGTAGCGAATTCAGGGGGCAGCCGGGACGCGAACCCGGGTCGCCCGCACCGCGCTAACCAGTCAGCTAAAGGATCCGACCCATTAACCGACGGGCTAGCGAGTCTAGTCACTCGTGCTCATTACACTACTCCCCCCCCCCTCCTCCAGGAAGCGCGTCCCCGCGCTTCAGCATACCAGCTCCCTCACGCGCTTCCTTACGGTCTCACCATCCCACTTCTGACCCCAATGTAGCGAATTCAGGGGGCAGCCGGGACCCGCCGCAGCCGGGACGCGAACCCGGGTCGCCCGCACCGCGCTAACCAGTCAGCTTAAGGGTCCGACCCGTTAACCGACGGGCTAGCGAGTCTAGTCACTCGTGCTCGTTACACTACTCCCTCCCCTCCTCCAGGAATCGCGTTCCCGCGCTTCAGCATACCAGCTCCCTCACGCGCTTCCTTACGGTCTCACCATCCCACTTCTGACCCCAATGTAGCGAATTCAGGGGGCAGCCGGGACCCGCCGCAGCCGGGACGCGAACCCGGGTCGCCCGCACCGCGCTAACCAGTCAGCTAAAGGGTCCGAGCCATTAACCGACGGGCTAGCGTGTCTAGTCCCTCGTGCTCATTACACTACCCCCCTCCTCCAGGAAGCGCGTCCCCGCGCTTCAGCATACCAGCTCCCTCACGCGCTTCCTTACGGTCTCACCATCCCACTTCTGACCCCAATGTAGCGAATTCAGGGGGCAGCCGGGACCCGCCGCAGCAGGGACGCGAACCCGGGTCGCCTGCACCGCGCTAACCAGTCAGCTAAAGGGTCCGAGCCGTTAACCGACGGGCTAGCGAGTCTAGTCACTCGTGCTCATTACACTACTCCCCCCCTCCTCCAGGAAGCGCGTCCCCGCGCTTCAGCATACCAGCTCCCTCACGCGCTTCGTTACGGTCTCACCATCCCACTTCTGACCCCAATGTAGCGAATTCAGGGGGCAGCCGGGACACGAACCCGGGTCGCCAGCGCCGCGCTAACCAGTCAGCTAAAGGGCCCGAGCCGTTAGCCGACGGGCTAGCGAGTCTATTCATCCATGGTGGTTACAGTATTGTACATCGGTCCATCCTGCTGCTAAACCGAAATCAATGTGGTGCTAACTGAGATCTGAATCCTGGGGATTCAAAGCAGGAGGGTCCTTCCTGCTTTGCCGGGAACATCTGTTTGGATCTTCCCCCTCCAGACCGCGCGAGAATCCGTGTTCCGCATGTTCGTGCGCGTGTGGTCAATATTTCCATTTAAGACTCCTTGGCAAGAGACACTGCCGACGGCGCTGGCTGTTGAGTGAACATCGTTCTCCGACCACGGACGACACGTGAAAGTAATCTCCGGTGAATCTTTTGTCTTGACTATCTCCAAGCTATTCCACATCTGCTGCTTATTAAACGGCTCAGTAGTTTTGAAAAACTAGCCATAAATCATATTACTTTTTATTAATAGACTTCTCCCTCGCAGTCTGCAGAGAGAAAACTATATCTCTGTAAAATGAAAAGGATGGATAGCCAACCTCTCAGCGCAATTCAATTCTGAAATTTAATCAAACTGCCAATTAAGTGTATTAGCAGGGGAGGCTACATGTTTAGAATTGATGGATCCCAGTTACTCCTCTCCCCCCACTTAATGAAACTGTAAAGCAAGTGAAGTCTTCTGAGAGTGACCTTCATCTACTAATCTGCTAATTAACTTTGAATTAGACTTTGATGCCTAATTATTTACCTGAAAATGTGCAGCAAAATATTCATAGATTATGGGAGTAACATCAATAAAGATGTGCACATCCGGTTGGCCTAGCTGTTGTGGCGGACGGAGTCCGGCGGACACACGCGGTCGCGCACACAGACGCACACACGCGGACACACACACGCACACAGACACACACACAGACATACACACATAGAACACACACTTGCACATACAGACACACACACAGAAACAAACACATGCACACACAGACACACGTACACACACAGACGCGCACGCGCACACAGACACACACGCACACAGACACACACACACAGACATACACACATAGAAACACACACACACACACACACAGAAACACACGTGCACACACAGACACACACACACACATACGCGCGCGCACACAGACAAACAAACACACACAGGCGCACACACACGGGGATGCATGCACACACATAAACGCACGCGCACGAACACATACACACACGCACGGACACGTACACACATACACACACGCACGCGCAGACACACACGCACACACTCGCCCGCACACACACACGCAAACACTCGCTCGCTCGCACACACACACACACACACACACACACACACACACACACATTGCTTTATCATCCGATGTCCACCTCCCCCTCAGTAACTCCTCTCTTCATTTCCTTCTTCGTCTCTTCTTCCCTCCTTCCCTCCCACCGCTCTCAGAAATACCCCCCTCCCCCCTCCGTCTCCGCAGCCCGAGGCTGGCCCACAGGGCTGAGGTGCTGCAGGAGGCTGCAGCTCCACACAGGCTGAGTTTAACGGGTTCACACCTCGGCAAGCTTTAGGACACCTGCCGTAGCTTTCACCTGAACGAGGGGCGGGGGGGAGGGGGGTGGGGGGGTCAGCGATAGAAAGACTGTAAACAAAAACGGAGAGCGGGGGACAAAAGTCGTGCCATAGAAGCATCAGATTCTGCCTTGGCCGGGGCCCTGCGATGTTGGGGGGGGGGCGATACGGAGAACGATCACAGCGCCCACCCCCCCCCCCCGACATGTAGAGACTGAGACTGCTTTGTAATTCCCCCGGGTCCCACTTCAGCGTGTCTTCCGCCTCCCGCTGTCTCCCTTTGAGTCCCTGCGAGAGAGTGTTACGAGGCAACCTTGCAGGGAATTCATTAATCCATACGGGCAATGCAATGGAAATGTGTAAGTAAAAGTAAACCCTGTGTGGCTGGGACGCCTTATTTGAATAAAAGCACACCGTGCGCACTTGTCAGTGAGTGGATAATCTGCCAGATATGGGGGATCAAGGTTAATCTGTTGTTAAAAAATGAAATGGATTCGGGAATATTGCATGACACGATATCTTGCCGTTCAGCGTGTTTGCGAACACTTTTGCCAGTGCAGCATATTTAGTTGAGAAAGACATGACGACTTAGTTTCCTTAGTCCGGCCGGAAAGCCCATGGATCTCATCCCGCCTCCGAATATCCCCTCGCCGCTGCGTCACGGCGCCTCTCCTGCAGGAAAGAGAGTGGACCTTTGCAAGGATCATCCATCATTACACGGGATTACCATTTCTTTGCATGCTGGAATCTCAGAGGATTACAGGGAGATTACTTTATATTTTTTTTTGAAACCCCCTGTGCCAGATTTCCTCCTTTATCTTTCCCATCCGGCAGATTTGGGTAAGACGTTGTTTCTCAGACACTGAGATGAACCAACGTCTGAATCCGGTTCCAGCTCTGAGCGCGGCTGAGACGCGCGATTGCGGCGTGTTCGTGAGCCCAGTGGCGGCTGGCCAGTAGAGGGCGCCGTGGCGCCGCCTCCTTCAAATATCTAGAGGTGAAAATCTACTTAAATATGTTAAATATAATGTAGTTGTATAATGCAGATAATGATGAAATAAAAGTGTTGTCAGTCTGTGAACGCCTATCAGCAGCATTAAATATTGGTCCTAAATTTGGTTGATTTCTGTCTGAATACATGTACTTCCTGTCTGAATACATGTACTTCCTGTCTGAATACATATACTTCCTGGGTGAGGGGCGCCGGCCAAACCATACCTTATGATACCTTATGCAAGCCCTCAAACTCTTGGCGAGCAGGCGACCTGAGGCTGCTGTCTGATTGGTTTCTTCAGATTTCCCAGGGGGCGCAGTTCTGTGCCGCCCCAGACACCCCCACTTCTACTGGCAGCGAATCGGTATTGTTTTAATGTTTTTTGATCTAATGTGATTGGACAATTCTCGTGGCTGTCAATCATGTTCACACCCACCACCACGCCTCGTCTCGACTGTCAATCATCCACCGTCTACGAACCCTGATAAAACCTATAGGCCACATTGTCCTTCTTAATAACTCTGTGACTGTGCGCACATTAAAGCAGCTGTCAGGTGTGCTGCGCCAAGATAAATCGCGCCCCCCCCCCAAATTTTTTTAGCACCAGCCGCCACTGGAATCGATACTTATGATTTTTTTTTTCCCTTTGGACCACATATGTCTAAATTTCAGTGACAAATCAAGTGAAAATATTTATCCGAAAAAAAAAAAAAAACCCCAAAGTGGGCTTAAAAAATTCATGAACTTCTCCCTCCGTCTCGCGCTGCCTCCCCGGGGGGGTTTGCGGGAGATACAGTTGCTGCGCTGTGTGGGAAACAATGCATCATTAACGATGCAGGGAGCGCTAATGAGTTGCTGTGAAGGTCACGTCGCCGTGACATTGTCGGCGTATTGTATGGATGGCGACACTGTGCGCTGCAAAGGCTCGGAAAGAGGTGAAAAACCCAGTAACGACAAAACAGCCGCGCGAGGTTAAGATAAGCAGGCCACGTGTGTGTGTGTGCGTGCGCGCGCGTGTGTGTGCGTGCGTGTGTGTGTGTGAACAATGTAATGGTGCAGCATGCTAAATGATATAATACTTAAGTGTTATAGTCATTAACAGTTCTATTGTCCTATCCACACCCATTACTTCTCTCTCTCTCTCTCTCTCTCTCTCTCTCTCTCTCTCTCTCTCTCTCTCTCTCTCTCTCTCTCTCTCTCTCTCTCTCTCTCTCTCAGTAGTCTCTCATTCCCCACAGATTTGCCCAAGTGCAGAATTCACTGACCTTTGCAGCAACAACCCACAACCCCCTAAATAAATAAATAAATAAATAATAATAATAATAATAATAATAATGTGGATGTGCGGATGCGCTCCTTTCCCTGCAGCCGGGGTCGGGCGAGAGGTGTGTGGGGGGGGAGTGGTGGGGGGGCACACCTCTTAGACGGAGGGGAGAACGTTGGCCGGCAGGGGTAGGCGTCACCTTACACAAAGCATGGCTCTGTCGGGGAGCGATCAGGGGTTTATAGTGTATTTGATTGTTAGGGTGACGTAAGGGTGCGCACGCACCCCGGGGTCTTGGATTTTATGGTGGAATTACAGGACCGTGGGTCTGCCGGTAGTTTGTTGTTTCTTTTGCATGGGGCCATAAGAGCGCAGGAGCAGGGGCAGGGTATGAGGGGGTGTGTCTACCGTGACGCTGTTTACCTGTGCTTAGACGGTGTTCAATTCCCAGGCAACGTGCCGGCTGCTGTTTACATATCGTTCATTTTAATGGTTTTACTCCTTCTGTTTTAGTAGACTGAGCATAGGGCTAATTTACAGTTTCATCTTTTGCAGCGACTCGTGCGGGGGGGGGAGGGGGGTAGATTGGTGGTGGTATCATGTAAGGATGCTGTGGCACTGGGAGTAGTTTGGGTGTTTTTCTGTTGAGGGGGGAGGGGGGTTATCTGGTGTGTAACTTTGCTTATCCACTGATATATTTGCACAGGCTGGCGCTGCGATCGCTATTGTGACGTGTGGAGGTGCGGGAAGATGGCGGCACCCATACTGACTATGCTGCGTCTTTATCCACGTCCAGGTTTGTGTCATCGTGTGACGTTTTGATTCTGACCCCCCCCCCCCCCAGTTAATGGCTGAGAGAGCTGGCGCTGTCTCCGCTGAGAGAGCCTGGTCTGCCGTGTCCTGTGGGCTCCGGGACCCCGGCCCTGCCCGGAGCCTCGCCCTAGAGGACACGCCGGGGCAGTCTGGCGGCAGCCTCGCCTATAGCACCGACTTTGCGGTGTTTTTGCCTGCGTCTGCGTTTGTGTCGTCGCCGTGAGGAGCGCGGGGAGGTGTGTCGGAGGTGCCTGGCCGGGAGAGCATGGCGCTGGGTCGGCCGAGGGAGCCTGCATGATCTGCTGCGTCAGGTGGGCCCAAGGACCACGGCCCTGCGACCCATGGAGGAAACACCGAGGGCGGAGGCTAAGCTAACTGCTAGCCCATGCAGACCGGAAGTCCCGGCAGCCATCCTGGCTGGAGTTCGTTCTCTGGACAGAGGGGTTTGTTGGACCTGTGTGTTGTTAACTGTTTCTGGTTTTGGTTTTTGTGTGTTTTTGGTGACGTCGTTTCCTGGAAATTTCATATCTGTGTTTTTTTGTCTTTTGTGTTGCACCGCTGTTGGCTGGGAGAAACGAAATGTCGTTTCTTTGTGCACGCGAGTACATGTAAGATATGACAATAAACTGGTCCTGAGTCCTGACAGCGTGCTTCCTGTGCATCGCTCTGCCGGCCGGTGTGCCGCAAGACGCCGCGGCTTCCACATCCTGCTGCAGAATTGATGTTAGTGACCCTTGATCGTAATAAGCCAGCCTGTTATGGCACTTTGACCCACACTGACTGTCAGCTTCGTTATTGAAATTCCCCCGTATTTCTATTATCAAAGCCTAGACGGGGGCGACGTGTCCACGGGACTTTGATCACCGGCGAGCCTGCAGAACTGGATGTTGTTGGCAGAATCACTTTGGACCCTGGGTTGTTATTACCAAGCACCAGAAAAGGTTGGCCACCTTGAAAGAGGAAAATGATTGTGGTGAAATGAATCGTCAGACAACTGTCTCCGCCAGGGTTTGCAAAAGCTGTGATATATCATAGTGTGGCTTTTTTTGGGGGTTGGGGAGTGGGGGGGGGGCAGAAGTGTTTATGCTGTATTCTCTAACTCCTTCCATGACGCGGAGCAGACATGCTGACACCTGATTGCCAGCGAGGATGCTACAGTAAACGCTTGGATCGATACTTTGACCCATTGCTCGGCTCTCACACGGCAACAACTGCTCATTAGAGATGTGTCTGACCTATAGGCTCGTATCACCGCAATAGGTAGAAATAAGACACCCACAAGCCTGCCTTCAGCAAGCCCCAGTACGCTGCAGAACACGGGTCCGCCTCTGCAATGTGCACAGCCAAGCTCAACCCCGACCGAGCGCGGTGAAATGACAGCGGCATAATGGGGGAAAAGCCGAGAGATGTGCACACTGTGGACTAGCCCTACCCAAATCCTGGACCAAGTGGTTTCCGACCTGACTCGTTTCATAAACGCACAGCCCGCCTGCCTGACATGACGAGCGGGAACAGTGGGTTGCAACGCCATCTGCTGGAGATGTGCACCACGACAGAGCAGCTACAGCAGTGGGCATACAAGAATCACTGAGCATGCAGACGTTTTTGATATTGCACCCATTCCGAGCTCTTACACAATTAACAATCACTAACAATTAACATGATTGTGTCACCTTATATTGGTAGATACCCATGCTGATTAGCCTGCATCATGCAGATGTTAATACGCTTAAACTAGCCTCATTACATGGAAATGTGTGTGTGTGGGGGGGGGGGGTCTTGTATTGCTATGTACAGTTCTCCACATAGTCAAGGGACTCTTCTTCCATCAGCATCTGTTTAAAGAGAGAACTAAGACCCGAATCTGGATTTCTCTGCCTTATTATATCGTGAAATATACCTCGTAACAGATCATCTGTAGTATGCTGTAGGTTATTTATAAGAGCACTCACGGATTTTTAGTTTTGTTTTGTTTTTTGTTTTTGTTTTGTTTTGTTTTTTATCACTACAACTACCACAGAGCAACATTAATCGGGAAAGATTTCCGCTTCCGGTGTGGGAAGATGGCGGCGCGAATTCGCTATCACGCTGGCCAAAAAAAAACCCCCAGTTAATGTCCGCCTTTGGTCGATGTTAGCGGGTTTTTCGGCCAGTGTGAAGGGGGTATAAGCACCGTCCACGCGGTGTCTTTGTCCACGTCTGCGTCTGAGTCTTGTCTTCGTTTGATGGCTGGGAGAGCCGGCGCTGGATCGGCTGGGAGAGCTTAGCCTGCTGCGTCCTGTTGGCCCAGGGACCGCGGCCTTACCTGGAGCTGCGCCCGAGGAAGGAAGCACGGAGGGCGGTCTGACCGGACGCGGAAGCGGGGCGGGCTAAGCTAACTGCTAGCCCATGCAGACCGGCAGTTCCGACAGTCTTCCTGGCTGGCGTTCGTTCTCTTGGACAGTGATTCTTCTTCTTTTCTTTTTCTTTGGGATATATGTGTTGGTTAGCATGTGTGTTCTTGTAGTTTTTGGGTGTGTGTTTTTGTCTTTGTGTTGCACCGCCGTGGGCTGGAAGAAACGATATGTCCTTTCATTTCACGTGTGGAAGTAAACGAAATCACAAATAAAGCGTCCCCGATTCCTGTTTCAGCTTAACAAACGAGCGTCTCTCTGACGTCACATCTTTCTTGTTTTGGGGGAGAGTTGCTCATATTAATACGTAATCAGTGATGCGTTCTTGGTGATTAGAATAACAAATTCAATCTAGAATCTGTTGCTGTTCTTGTCGGGGAGTCTTGGATGGACTTAATATTGTAACGTGCATGGATAAGTAAACACGTCTGACCCTTTAGTCGAGCGGTTAGCGATGCCTCCTGCGGTGCGGGCGACACGGGTTCGCTTCCCGGCCGCGGCAGTTCCTGTGGTTGCCCCCCGAATTTGCTCCACTATTTAGCACGCGGTGTGTGTGCAGCCTGCAGAGGCTGAGTCTGTCCCTGCTCTGCTGGTGTTTATGGGAGACGCTGCACTTTTCCGCAGAACAGGTCTTCTGATCAAAGCTTTTCATTGTTCTTGCTGCGACGAGGCTTTGAAAAGCACCTTTCTTCCCCAGCACAGTGAGGACGGTGGTGGTGGTGGGGGTGGTGGTGTTTTCCTTGTGGCTGTTCATATTCTCCACCAGCACAACACGAGAGGAGGGTGCTCCCCACCGGTGCATCCATCCGTCCATCCGCGCCGCGTCGTCTCCGGCCCGTGTAGGCGTGAGACCCTCCTCGTCAGCGTCACGGCAGATAACAGGGGACCACGTGAGGTCTTATTTCCACCCGGCACCGACAGATTCATGCAACCGTAATTACTCCCACCGGCGGCTTGCTTATTGACGACGCCTGCTCCCAGTACCGCGCTGGGACTAATGACGTACCCCCCCTCCTTCACCAGGCGAACAATGGGACGAACGCGGCTTCAATCAGCTGGGAGAGGTGGACTTAGTAACGACACGTGCATTTTTCCTCCACTTTACGGCCGAGGAGAAATGACACGTGCGGGATGAGCCGGGTCTCGGAGGGCCGCGTCTTATTGACGTCCGACCCGCAAATATGTAAACAAAGCGCCTCTCTGTCTAATGTGCCGTGACTTCATTTGCACTTGACGATAAGTGGACATGACTGACCAGGTTGATGGCGACTTGCGACAAATGAAACGTGTTTGTGTCACTTTCTGCGAGGGTTGCTCCCGTATCGGGGTTTAATTTCCCGTCCGGCTCCGCGCCGAGAATGGCTTCTTAAGATTTGAGGCGGATACAATGAGTGGTATCGATCTTGGGGAGGAGAAAAGGGGTTGTACGGGGATTTGGACTAGCCTCGGTTGGATCGTGAGTTTAATGGGTAGTGACAAAGGGGTAGTGGGATGGAACACCACCACACCACCCCCCACGCCGCCCCCCACAGATCAAATGGGACTGTGGGTCACACCGGGGCATCCCGAAACCTGGAAGTCATAAACTAATGCAACTGAAATGGAGCATCGATGGGGAATTGGCAAAAAAAAAAAAAGATTTTTATCTTGCATGTGTCAGGGTCTAAATGGCATTCGTCACCCACAACAGGGTCGGTTTGAAGTAATACTTGGGGTAGTATTGGTCGAGGATCAATGACCACACCGGGTTATAGAACTCAGGTTTAATCGTGGCTCAGTAGGCAGACGTAATAACCATACAAGGTAGTGGTGTAACCATAATAACAGTCCGGGTAGTACATAACACCTAGTGTAGTGCCAGTGTATATACATGGCGTTATATCACTACACGGTTGATGGGTTACATCAAAATAATTCAGTGGCTTTGCATATAACACAACAACAAAAAGCTACACTACCTTAATAAAATCTCTGAATATCACTTAATTGGTGGTTTGAGATGGACACACCAAAATAAACGCCTAATTTCACGATAATAAATTAGCATTTGGCTGACGAATTATATTTTTTAAAATGTCCTTAGCATTTGTTAAATTTCAGTTCCACCCCCCTCCCCCCTCTTTTTTCTCCCCAATTGTGTATCCGGCCAATTACCCCATTCTTCCGAGCTGTCCCGGTCGCTGCTCCACCCCCTCTGCTGATCCGGGGAGGGCTGCAGACTACCACACGCCTCCTCCCATACACGTGGAGTCGCCAGCCTCTTCTTTTCACCTGACAGTCAGGAGTTTCGCCAGCGGGACGTAGCGCGTGGGAGGACCACGCTACCCCCCCCCCCCCCTCCAACCCCCCTCAGTTCCCCCTACCCTCCCGAACAGGCGCCCCAACCGGCCAGCGGAGGCGCTAGTGCAGCGACCAGGATACATACCCCCATATCCGGCTTCTCACCCGCAGACGCGGCCAATTGTGTCTGTAGGTACGCCCGACCAAGCAAGAGGTAATACGGGGGTTCGAACCGCCGGTCCCCGTGTTGGTAGACCGCCACGCTACCCGGACGCCCATTTCAATTAAAATATTTGAGAATGGAGTCATTATACTGATCAGAGTCGAGAACTTCATGTATTGCTCTATCCAAATCAATGCTCTTCATCTA
This sequence comes from Lampris incognitus, assembly GCF_029633865.1. Lineage (NCBI taxonomy): Eukaryota > Metazoa > Chordata > Actinopteri > Lampriformes > Lampridae > Lampris > Lampris incognitus. Next base: position 11,199,054 of record NC_079228.1, on the reverse strand, counting down.
AACAATTTAAGAAATTGAGTTGTGCTAAACGTCATGACGTAGACGCCATTAACAATCGCGCGCAAAGGGAGCGTCACTTCCGTCCGTGGGTGTACCCCATCTAGCCATGACCCGTCCTCATGGGAAATCTGTTTTTCTATCTGCGCAACACGTGGCAACGAGCAAGGAAACACCGTGGTGAGAGCCACCTGGGAAATCCCCTGCAAATCTATGGCGTAATATTTGTGCCTCATTTGGAGCACAGAAAAAATATTTTGTAAGCACATACATTATATTCTGAAGAGAAATTATACGCAGGCAAAATAATTAATTTAAGCAAACAAATCCATTCTGTGCTCAATAATTGTATTTGCATGTTTGCTATTATCCATACTAACGTGCACTAATGACCTCTCACTCAGTTTTACTCTTATGCCCCATCACAAACTGGCTCGGTGCGCCGGCAGACCTCTCCACGCGCTCAACTTTGCCTTCACAGTCGCTGAACCTGGCACAGCAACAAGTCCTCCAACCCATACGACCACGTAGTTCGTTTGTTCCTACCCTCTAATATGACACAGAGGAGCGTTTCCGAAATTGGTCTCCAAGTCCAGTTTCTAAAATTAGTCTCAGATTTCCGATTTCAAATTTCCGAGTTCGCCAAGAAATGTGCCACAAAATCATCCAGACGGTGAATTCTGATTGGCTGTATCATCTCCAATCACAACACTTCTACAGAAGGGTGAGTCAATTTAGTCACACAAAAAGCAATTGAAGACCTTCAGCAAACAGACAATAAGACTTTCAGTAGAAAGGCCACAATGCTCCACAGCTACTACTACTACTACTACTACTACTACTACTACTACTACTACTACTACTACTACTACTGCTACTACTGCTGCTCCCGTTAGAGGGCGCCACATCGGATCATTCTTTTACATCTCTTCCTGTCCTCTGCATCTTCCTCTGTCACACCAGCCACCTGCATGTCCTCCCTCACCACATCCATAAACCTCCTCTTTGGCCTTCCTCTTCTCCACTTCCCTGGCAGCTCCATATTCAGCATCCTTCTCCCAACATACCCAGCATCTCTCCTCCACACATGTCCAAACCATCTCCATCTTGTCTCTCTTGTTTTGTCTCCAAACCGTCCAACCTGAGCTGTCCCTCTAATATACTCATTCCTAATCCTGTCCTTCTTCATCACTCCCAATGAAAATCTTATCATCTTCAACTCTGCCACCTCCAGCTCCACCTCCTGTCTCTTCATCAGTGCCACTGTCTCCAAACCATACAACATAGCTGGTCTCACAACCATCTTGTAAACCTTCCCTTTAACTCTTGCTGATACCCTTCTGTCACAAATCACTCCTGACACTCTTCTCCACCCACTCCACCCTGACTGGACTCTCTTCTTTACCTCTCTTCTGAACTCCCCATTACTTTGGACAGTTGACCCCAAGTATTTAAACTCATACGCCTTCCTCACCTTTACTCCTTGCATCCTCACCATTCCTCTGTCCTCCCTCTCATTCACGAAAAAGTATTTTCTCTTGCTCCTACTGACTTTCATTCCTCTTCTCTCCAGTGCATACCTCCACCTCTCCAAGCTCTCCTCAACCTGCACCCTACTCTTGCTACAGATCACAATGTCATCCACAAACATCATAGTCCACGGAGACTCCTGCCTGATTTCGTCCGTCAACCTGTCCATCACCATTGCAAACAAGAAAGGGCTCAGAGCCGATCCTTGATGTAATCCCACCTCCACCTTGAACCCATCTGTCATCCAACCGCACACCTCACCACTGTCACACTGCCCTCATACATATCCTGCACCACTCCTACATACGTCTCTGCAACTCCCGACTTCCTCATACAATACCACACCTCCTCTCTCGGCACCCTGTCATATGCTTTCTCTAAATCTACAAAGACACAATGTAACTCCTTCTGGCCTTCTCTATACTTCTCCATCAACATTCTCAAAGCAAACATCACATCTGTGGTGCTCTTTCATGGCATGAAACCATACTGCTGCTGCTGATCATCACCTCTCCTCTTAACCTAGCTTCTATTACTTTTTCCCATATCTTCATGCTGTGCTGATCAGCTTTATACCTCTGTAGTTGTTACAGTTCTGCACATCACCCTTGTTCTTGAAAATCGGTACCAGTATGCTTCTTCTCCACTCCTCAGGCATCCTCTCACTTTCCAGGATTGTGTTAAACAATCTAGTTAAAAACCCCACTGCCATCTCTCCTAAACATATCCATGCCTCCACAGGTATGTCATCAGGACCAACTGCCTTTCCACTCTTCATCCTCTTCATAGCTGCCCTCACTTCCTCCTTGCTAATCCGCTGAACTTCCTGATTCACTATCCCCACATCATCCAACCTTTTCTCTCTCTCATTTTCTTCATTCATCAGCCCCTCAAATCACTCCTTCCACCTTCCCAGCACACTCTCCTCGCTTGTCAGCACATTTCCATCTCTATCCTTGATCGCTCTAACTTGCTGCACATCCTTCCCAGCTCGGTCGGTACAAGTCTTTTTCTCCTTCCTTGGTGTCTAACCTGTCATACAACTCACCATACGCCTTTTCCTTTGCCTTTGCCACCTCTCTCTTCGCTTTATGCTGCGTCTCCTTGTACTCCTGTCTACTTTCTTCATCTCTCTGACTATCCCACTTCTTTACCAACCTCTTGCTTTGTATACTTTGCTGTACTTCCTCATTCCACCACCAAGTCTCCTTGTCTTCCTTCCTCTGTATGCTTTGCTGTACTTCCTCATTCCACCACCAAGTCTCCTTGTCTTCCTTCCTCTGTACTGATGACACACCAAGTACCTTCCTAGCTGTCTCCCTCACTATTTCTGCAGTGGTTGCCCAGCCATCCGGCAACTCTTCACTACCACCCAGTACCTGTCTTACCTCCTCCCTGAACTCCACACACAAGTCTTCCTTCTTCAACCTCCACCATTTGATCTTCGGCTCACTCTCTTCCTCTTCTTGGTCTCCAAAGTCATCCGACAGACCACCATCCAATGCTGCCTAGCTACGTTCTCCCCTGTCACCACCTTGCAGTCTCCAATCCCTTTTAGATCGCGCCTTCTACGTAAGATATAGTCCACCTGTGTGCACTTCCCTCCACTCTTATACGTCACCCTGTGTTCCTCCGTCTTCTTGAAATATGTATTCACCGTAGCCATTTCCACCCTTTTCGCAAAATCCACCACCATCTGTTCTTCAACATTTCTCTCCTTGACACCATACCTGCCCATCACCTCTGTTTCCTTCACCAACATGTCCATTGAAGTCCGCTCCAATCACCCCTCTCTCCTCCTTGGGTACCCTCTCCACCACGTCATCCAACTCACTCCAGAATTCTTCTTTCTCCTCCATCTCACACCCAACTTGCGGGGCATATGCGCTGATAACATTCAGCAATACACCTTCGATTTCCAGCTTCATACTCATCACTCTGTCTGACACTCTCTTCACCTCCACCACACTCTTCTTCTTCTTCACCCAGCAGTAGCATCGTTTCCACCGGCACCCTGCTGGTTAACAGTACCGGTGGCGGTCGTTGGTAACCCGGGCCTCGACCGATCCGGTATGGAAATCTTATGTATGATCCGCATATTTGATTTGGCAAAGATTTTACGCCCGACGCCCTTCCTGACGCAATCCACCCCATTTATCCGGGTCTAAGAATGCATTGGCTTGTGCATCCTCAGTGGCTGGATTAATTCTCCACAGCTACATTCGCTTTAAATGCACTTTAAAACCCTGACTACACACAACTAACTACTCATTCTTATTTTAGATAGGGTTATACCCAGTGGTGGATCTAGAGATTTTTTCCTGGGGTGGCAAGACTGTGTCCCAGAGGTGGCTGCTGCAACCCCTTGCCACCCTGCAGATCCGCCCCTGGTTATACCATGCGCCAGTGGTTGTCCTTGACCTTCACAGAAAGGGTGTATTTAATATGCCCGGAAAGTCACCGAACAAACAGCATTTAAAGATAAAGAAGCAACATTTGGTAATACTTTTTTTAAAGACCATGAGGGACTTCACAGCAAGTGACATGCTCCACCAGCAGACTTTGGCGGCAACGTCGATATCAAAGGATTTGGGGACTCTGTGACCTCTGAAATCCTTTGCAGTGGCTTATTAACAAGTGGGTTTCCGGGCGTCCGGGTAGCAGAGCGGTCTTTTCCGTTGCTCGCCAACATGGGGATTGCCGGTTCGAATCCCCGTGTTACCTCCGGCTTAGTCGGGCGTCCGTATAAACACAATTGGTCGTGTCTGAGGGTGGGAAGCCGGACGTAGGTATGCGTCCTGGTCGCTGCGCTAGCGCCTCCTCTGGTCGGTCGGGGCGCCTGTTCAGAGGGGAGGGGAGCGGACACCTGGACAGCTCGGAAGAGTGGGGCAACTGGCCAAGTACAATTGGGGAGAAAAACTTCAATTTTTTTTCTTAGCTTGAAGCACTTCTCAAACATAGCCATGTATGACTTTGCGAGGGCATTGGCCACAGACCCCAACCTGAAGGAGCCTGAAAGTTTGCCGTTTGGTCCACACGAGGGGCGGCTGGCTGAGGCAACCGCAGATAATCTGCAGTTGGCTGCTGAGGGGAGGCTGAAGGTCAGTTTACCTCGGCTCAAATTTGAGAAAGTTGATACTGATGCAAAACTGCCCTGCGATCACTCCGATCATCACACCCGGTACGATGTTCGCCATGAGCGGAATTCTAAGGATGCTAGAGATGCCCTTCGGAGGATTGCAGTGGTCCCAGAACTGGCTGACTGGGTCGAAAGCCAGTGTGCTGAGCAATTATTTGCCGACCTTCGGAAGAAGCATTATTTTATGAACGCCCTAACGCCGTGTGAACCCATCTTTACGATGCAGGCCATGTTGCCTGCCCCACAATCACACAAAACGCAATAACAAAACTGAAGCCGGTGTCTGCAAAATGGTGGGCAAGGACGTCCGCCTGCAGCTGGATCACAGTGGGCAGATAGTACTGGGTAAATTAATGTCTTCGTTCACATTTATTTTTTTCTCCAGTTTTTAACATCGAATGGTCATCAGTATTATTCAAGTGATTTAAGTTTTTTTTTTTTTTTCTTTTGCTAAAGGCACAGCCACCCACAACCCAGGCAGAGACGGGGGCCCTAAGTAGGAAGAAATGACGCCTATGAATTTAACAATATTCAACTGCTCTTTTCTTTACTACTTTATTAATCCCCGTGGGGCAATTCTTTCTCTGCATTTAACCCATCCTAGCTACGTAGCTAGGAGCAGTGGGCAGCTGCAGCACCCGGGGACCAACTGCAGTTCTTCTTTCCATTGCCTTGCTCAGGGGCACAGAGAGAAGTACTAACCCTAACATGCATGTCTTTTTTTGATGGTGGGGGAAACCGGAGCACCCGGAGGAAACCCACGGGGAGAACATGCAAACTCCACACAGAGGACAACCTTGGATGACCCCTCCCCAAGGTTGGACAACCCCGGGGTTCGAACCCAGGACCTTCTTGCTGTGAGGTGACAGTGCTAACCACTGGGCCACCGTATATTGGGGAGTATTCCTTGATAACTTCCTGTTTTCCACTGCCTCCTTTTTCACATCAAGAGCTGTGAAATTATCTTTCACTTGTAATAATAATAATAAGCATAATAATCATAATCATAATCATTGCATTTATATAGCGCTTTTGTAGACACCCAAAGCGCTCGTGATTCTTGTGATTGTATACACTACTTCCTCGTGGTTTACAGTGCAAGTTATGTGAAGGCAGTAAAAAATTATTTTATCGCCCCCATAATATGGATGTTCCCCTCAGACTGTCCTTGCCCGTCCGACCTAGCTCCAGGTTTAACAACAAGCCCGACAGATGAGCTAGCAAGCAGGAGGATATGGGCTGTCGAGCATCTCCCAGCGCAACAGAATTCGGTGACGAACACGTATTGAAATCATTTTCATAAACAATTGTTCCATTCAAGTTTGTATGTTTTAATGAAGTATTTTTCCAATCAGTGTATTTCCCTCTTCCGGCTGACTTGTGTCTTGCATAGAGCCAAAGATCCAAATGAGGATTTACTTCCATTGAGCGCAACCCAAACGTTAACCAGAAGCGACCTCTGGTCTTTGGCCTTTGGTGAGTTCGAGGCTGTGGTAATTGTCCACTTCCATGCTTCCCTCTGCTGTTGACGCGGGACTGATGGGAACCCTTCCACTTCTTTAGCACATTGCTTATCAATGCTTCCAGCTCATAGCAGCACATGGTAACACATATACAGTGGTTATGAACCATGTATGATGACACAAACTGCACTATTTGTTTCTATCTCGTCAGGGCAAAGACGTCTTTGCTGTCAAGCGTTGTGTTGGGGAAACTATGGGAAGATGGCGGCGCGGGCTCGCGTTTGCAGCCGCCTCACCCGGTCCTGATGATGCAGCGTCTTTGTCCGCGTCTTAAGTTTGTGTCATTCGTGTGAAGTTTTTATTTTGATGGTCGATTCCGCTTGGCTGGGAGAGCTGGCGCTGGATCGGCCTGCTGCGACCTGTGCGCCCGAGGAGGAGGCACCGAGGGCGGTCTGACAGGACGCGGAAGCGGGGCAGGGTAAGCTAACTGCTAGCCCACGGCCCTGCCCGAGGAGGAAGCACCGAGGGCGGTCTGACAGGACGCGGACGCGGGGCAGGCTAAGCTAGCTGCTAACCCACGGCCCTGCCCGAGGAGGAGGCACCAAGGGCGGTCTGACAGGACGCGGAAGCGGGGCAGGGTAAGCTAACTGCTAGCCCACGGCCCTGCCCGAGGAGGAGGCACCGAGGGCGGTCTGACGGGACGCGGACGCGGGGCAGGCTAAGCTAACTGCTAGCTCACGGCCCCGCCCGAGGAGGAGGCACCAAGGGCGGTCTGGTCTGGCCTCGCCTGGCGTCGACTGTGCAGTGTTTTTGTCTGCGTTTGTGTCGTCGTGTGGAGTTCAGGGGAGGTGTGTCGATGGTGTCTGGCCGGAGAGCTGGCGTTGGATCGGCGGAGGGAGCCTGGTCTGCTGCACCCGATGGGCCCGAGGACCCCGGCCCTGCCTGGAGCTGCGCCCGAAGAGGAAACACCGAGGCACCGGGGCAGGCTAAGCTAGCTGCTAGCCCATGCATGCAGACCGGCGGTTCCGACAGTCATCCTGGCTGGTGTTGGCTCTCTGGGCGATGGAGTTTTTGGACTGTGTTGCACTGTGTTGTTGGCTGTTTGTGTGTTGTAGTTTTTTTGCTTTGTTGTCTCTGATTTTGTGTTGCACTCTTGTGGGCGGAGTACATGAGATGAAATTAGAATAAACTGTTGCTGACTCCGCCCTGTGATGGCCTGGCGGTCTGTCCAGGGCGCCGCCCAATGACTGCTGGAGTAGACTCCTGAGAGCAGGATGAGCGGTTAGGATAATGGATGGATGGATGTTCCTGATTCCTGGTGCGGTGGTGACCTGGTCGCCGCCATTTGACAGTGATCCTCTGGCAGCGTTACCTGTTAGCATCCTTTAAAACCCGGGGTTTTCAAAGTGGGGGGCCGCGGTCCCCTGGGGGGGCCGCCAGGAGACGCTAGGGGGTCCGGGAGAGGAAAATAAAAAATGCAGTTAAAAAAAACTAATAATAAAAATGAAATGAAATACATAAAAAAATAAGAAAAAATACTAAAAGAAAGAACTGTTGGTGAATATTGTAAAGCACAAATGACAATGAATGTTTGGTTAATAGCAGAAAGAATATTGAACATAATACAACTGAGAAATTATTTGAAATGTAAATGAATATTGCATTCATAAAAATAAGGAAATATTAAGAAGTTTGATTTTTTTTGAATATTTGCCAGTGTCGTTTTTTTTTAAGCCATGTTGCAATAGGGGGACCCCAGCAAGAGGCTACGGCTATTAAGGGGTCCTCGGCATGGGAAAGTTTGGGAACCCCTGCTTTAAAACATGTGGCGCACACATTATAAGGATGTGCTATCGGGATTGCTAGTGCGCTACCCTGGAAATTAATCAAAACAACTATACGTCACCATGACTCTCATCCCAACTCACAGGACGAGGTTGCAGCCAGGGACCTTATTTTACGTCCTTCATGGGACTCCGGGCACTGCATTGCCAGTTACCTGTGTTTCATGTGTTATGTATGTTGATGTAATGTATAGAGCTGGTGTGTCATGTGGGTTTGTTTGTTTTGCCCGTAATTACACAAGCGTGCAGTGAGGCTCTCAATTGCTCCCAACTCCTAATGTCATGTTCTTTTACAGATCTGCAAGCCCCTACCCCCCCCCCCACACACACACACAAATGGACACAGACTGGGCGGAGCAGAGGGCAGTGAACCAAGCGAAGGGAGGAAGCCACAGACAGGTGAATCAGTCCACCTGGACACAACGTTTATTGAGAGGAATGTTGCATCACTCATCCAAGTGACCTCTCCAGGCTCAGCTGGCTGCAGGTATCGCCACCCTTAGAAACAATACAGTGGCATAATGTCCTGGGTTCGAACCCCGGGGTTGTCCAATCTTGGAGGGGGGGTCATCCCAGGTCGTCTTCTGTGTGGGGTTTGCGTGTTCGGGTTTTCTCCGGGTGCTCCGGTTTCCCCCACCATCAGGAGAAACATGCATGTTATAGGGTTAACACTCCTGACTGTGCCCCTGACCGAGGCATGGCAAGAAGACCTGGAGCTGGTCCCCGGGCGCTGCAGCTGCCCACTGCTCCCAGCTACACAGCTAGGATGGGTTAAATTTCCCCACGGGGATCAAGATGGTATATCAAAATCCCAAACATAAATAAATAACGACCGAAAACAACGATTGATTTAATATGCAAATTGCCGTGACCATTAACTAGAGTTTCAGTGGCCATGTGTACTGTTCATGGACGATTGGGGCACAGTTGCAATCACAGCATTGTAAGATGGTGACAGATGTACTCCTAGCCCCCCCCCCCTCCCTCCCTGGTTCAGGGATGGTCGTTCCTCCTCCACATAGATGGCCTCTTTGACTCCTCGTTCAAACCAGCGTTCTTCCCTACCAAGGACGTGCCCATCCTCATCCTTGAAAGAGTGGCCCCTGGCCTGTAGATGGTGTAGACCAGGGGTGTCAAACTGCAGGCCTCGAGGGCCGCAGTGTCTGCAGGTATTTGTTGTAACCATGCACCACACCACCTGATTTAACTAATTAGCTCACCTCCTGGATCAAGCAGGGAAAGGAACTAGTTTAATCAGGTGGTGTAGTGCATGGTTGCAACAAATACCTGCAGACACTGCGGCCCTCGAGGCCTGGAGTTTGACACCCCTGGTGTAGACTGTGGAGTCCTGGCCTGTAGACGGTGTAGACTGTGGAGTCCTGGCCTGTAGACGGTGTAGACTGTGGAGTCCTGGCCTGTAGATGGTGTAGACTGTGGAGTCCTGGCCTGTAGACGGTGTAGACTGTGGAGTCCTGGCCTGTAGACGGTGTAGACTGTGGAGTCCTGGCCTGTAGACGGTGTAGACTGTGGAGTCCTGGCCTGTAGATGGTGTAGACTGTGGAGTCCTGGCCTGTAGACGGTGTAGACTGTGGAGTCCTGGCCTGTAGAGGGTGTAGACTGTGGAGTCCTGGCCTGTAGACGGTGTAGACTGTGGAGTCCTGGCCTGTAGACGGTGTAGACTGTGGAGTCCTGGCCTGTAGATGGTGTAGACTGTGGAGTCCTGGCCTGTAGATGGTGTAGACTGTGGAGTCCTGGCCTGTAGATGGTGTAGACTGTGGAGTCCTGGCCTGTAGATGGTGTAGACTGTGGAGTCCTGGCCTGTAGACGGTGTAGACTGTGGAGTCCTGGCCTGTAGACGGTGTAGACTGTGGAGTCCTGGCCTGTAGATGGTGTAGACTGTGGAGTCCTGGCCTGTAGACGGTGTAGACTGTGGAGTCCTGGCCTGTAGACGGTGTAGACTGTGGAGTCCTGGCCTGTAGATGGTGTAGACTGTGGAGTCCTGGCCTGTAGATGGTGTAGACTGTGGAGTCCTGGCCTGTAGACGATGTAGACTGTGGAGTCCTGGCCTGTAGACGGTGTAGACTGTGGAGTCCTGGCCTGTAGATGGTGTAGACTGTGGAGTCCTGGTCTGACGTGTCAGCTCTCCTGTGTTGTACCATCCTCTTGGCCAGCTTCTGTTTAGTTTCCCTGATGTACAAGTCATGGCAATCCTCCTTGTACTTAACGGTGTACACTGCATTGCTCTGTTTGTGCCGGGGGGGCCAGATCCTTAGGGTGGACCAACTTCTGGTGCAGAGTGTTTTGGGGATTAAAAGCAATTGAGACGCGGTGCTTGGAAAATACGCGTCTCAACTGTTCCGACACCTCCTCCACATACGGAATCACCGCTGGTTTACGTTTAGCCAGCTGTTGTCCTTCTCCTCTCCTGGATCGGCTGCTGCACCGTTCCGGCGTCTACCTAGCTTTGACAAGAGCCCAGTTAGGATAACCACACCTAACCAGGGCCTGTTTAATGTGGCATTTATATTAACAATAATAATACTGGATTAGATTTATATAGTGCTTTTCTAGAAACAGAAAGGGCGCCACGTTTGAAGGTGGTCACTCACCTCAGCCACCATCAATGTGTAGCACCACCTGGGTGATGCACGGCAGCCATTTTGCGCCATCAGCCTCACCTTGAGGTGGAGAGGGAGTAAGCATTAAGCCAATTACATGGGGGGTGATTAGGTGGCCAGATGGAGAGAGCCGGGTTGGGAATTTTGCCAGGACACCAGGGAACCCACTACTCTGTAATAAGTGCTATGGGACCTTTAATGACCACAGTGAGTCAGGACCTCAGCTTAACTTCTCATCCGAAGGACGGCATCTCCTGCAGCACAGTGTCCCCATCACTGCACTGGGGCATTTATTATTATTTTATTATTATTATTATTAGGACTAGAGGGAAGACTGCCCCCTATTGGTCCGCCAACACCACTTCCAGCAGCAACTCATTTTTTCCTGGAGGTCTCCCATCCAAGCATCCAAGTACTAGCCAAGCCCACCCCTGCTGAGCTTCTGTCATTCAGCAGAGCCAGGGTACATGCTGGTATAGCTGCATGGCATGGCTGAGATGCATTTTACCACTGTTTTATTGTGGAAACTTGGGGAATCACATTTCGCCTGGCCACTGGACCATGTCTGTACTGAGAGACTGTGAGGTAAAGCTTTTTTAATTTCTTTGCATGTAAACCTTCAATGCCTGTAGTGGAATGTCATCATAAAATACGTGTACAGTACACTATATATGTACATGGTCTTATTCCACTCTTCATTAACAGGCTGCACCACTTCAGCTGGGAGGGACTGACTGGGGTATCCATGGTGATGGTAGGTGGCCTTACAATTGCTATACCATTGTCTCTGTGTGTGCTAAACACTGCATTTGTTAATACAACACAGGAGTTGTGATTTTGCATTTCAGTACACTCTCTATGTGACCCTTGCGAAGCCCTTTTATTATGAATTGGTATGAATTTATAGTTATTTGTTGAGCAAAAAGGACTGGAAGAACACAATTTAATCGCCATCTTTTATCAGTCTGACATGCCTGTAATCAGGGGGTGGTGCCATCAGTTACTCCGGTATGATATTGATACCTGTACTTTGGCTGACAGTATCCATTGTGTGAATTCCCTGTATTGTTTCCCAGTAATTTGCAATAAATATAAAATAATGCAGACTGGAAAAACATTGAACTGTTTTTTCCCTTTTTCTTCAAAGTCAAGTCCCACAGCCAGTCACCCAAGAAACGATCCTACCAGAGCCAGAAGTCATAGAGGTCACCCCATCTGAGCCAGAGGTCACAGAGGTCACCCCCACACCGAGAATCCTCGTATGTACAGGGAATATATTGCTTATATTGTTTGTTTGTGCATCTACCTTCCCTGTTTCATAAAGGTGTTTATGAGCAGCACTTGATCAATTACATTATTATTGGAATGTCTTATCATGGTGCACGAAGGACTCGGCGGTGATGAGAGGGATTCAGCCCACCTGTGAGTGGGTGGAGGAGAACCGACACCACTTCGCTAGGAAGGTTCGCCTACCAACGATCTTGAGGTTGAACGAGGATGATAAACAAGGGTTTGCCGTCATGATGCGGGACTTGTTTATGAACACCATGATTTGTGAAGGTGAAAACGGATGAAGATGAAATCCGAGCTCCCTTCCTTTTCATTTTTGGGAGACTAGAGAGAGGGGAGGTTTTTGTGCAGGAAATCCGTGATATATAGGAGGAGATATCCGTGTGTCTTGCCTGCACAACCCTCGCCTGTGACATGCAAAGGCAGTACTGGGATAGATCTGTGTTCATATTAATAGCTTGTTCTTGTAGTTGTAGTTGTTCAGCAGGAAGAACCTGGGTTCGAGCCCCGAGGTTGTCCAACCTAGGGGGTCATCCCAGGTCGTCCTCTGTGTGGAGTGTGCATGTTCTCCCCGTATCTGCGTGGGTTTCCTCCGGATGCTCTGGTGCTCACAGTCCAAACATATGTAGGTCAGGTGACTCGGCTGTACTAAATTGTCCCTAGGTGTGAATCTGTCGGCCCTGTGATGGACTGGCAGCCTGTCCAGGGTGTCTCCCCGCCTGCCACCCAATGACTGCTGGGATAGGCTCCAGCATCCTGCGACCACAATTGAGATAAGTGGCTTGGATAATGGATGGATGGATGGATGTTCTTGTAGGTTTAGCTTTATGCAAACATTTTGTAGGGGGAAAAAAGTGTGTTCTTGAAAACTTAATATACTAAAATGAAATTTAGTATCTTATTCTGTTAGTGAAAACATTTTTCTAAATGGAAGATTAATTTTTATGTTAGCTGCACATTTTGCTAATCAGTGTTAATAGAAATAAAAAAATAAATCCAGCAACACCCGGAGGACAGTGGGAGAATATGTGACTAATAAATTGTTAATTAAGTAAGTCTTCCAGTCTACTCCCAAGTGTTTCTGGAGTGGTTGCCTCGCTACCAGTCTCAGAGCACACTTGTCCTCTAGTTTTTTCTTTAGTGTGGCAGTCACGTGGCTGGTTCCAGACTACTGGATGGGTTACTCATTACCATTTGATTAAGATAGCATTATGCATGGCTTATCACATGAAGGCAGAATCCATCCAAATTATATTCACAACTAAACTGTTGTAGTACATGCATTAATTGTTCTTGCTTGAGGTGGAGACCCTAGGTGTATATTTAAGGCAAATAGGGGAAATTTGAAGAAAGTGGGGTATTTTTTTTTTGACATGCAAGGGCAGTTGAATTCCCACATTTACCTCCAAAAGCAAAGGGCAGATTAGATATCCTTACGTAACCTAGGTGAAACTTTATTACATTAATTAATCAGGTATGATTGAGATTAATTCATAAATAGTCTACATCTTAATGCTGTGGGACAAAAGAAGGCAATGTTGCACACATGGTAGTCTCTCACATTGCCTACTTGTAAGTCAGAAACAATGCTGAACATGCTGGTGGTTTCATGAAAAACATATCTCATGGTTACTTTGACCTAACCTTTGTGCATCAACAATAAACTGATTTTTTTTAAAGTACAATCTGAAGAAGGGCTTGCATTAACGTTAAGAGCCAGTGGGTGGCGCTTGACTAGGTCCAGAGGGGTGCGCAAGTAGGTATAGAGAGGTTGAGCTGGGCTAGGTCATCTCCACCCATTTCTTTCAGCAGTGAGCACCACTTGCCTTTTTCACCCCTAACCAGTTTGCCTGCCTAAGATTGTTGCCTTGCTGCTTCATCACTGCCATCAAAAGCAAATACCCCTCCCCCACTGACACTTACATTGGGTTCAAGGAGGCAGAGGAAATGTTCAGAATTATCTGATATAATGTTGATACACTGTGTGTGCAAGAGACCAGGTGGAAGGGGAGTAAGGGCAGGAGCATCGCAGCTGGGCTCAAACTAATCTATCGTGGTGTGAATGGGAGGAGAAATGGGGTAGGGGTAATTCTGAAGGAAGAGTATGTCAAGAGTATGTTGGAGGTGAAGTGTGTCAGACAGAGTGATGAGTATGAAGCTGAAAATCGAAGGTGTGTTGATGAAGGTTATTAGCACCGTGGAATTAATTTGGATTAGTTAACTTTTATGAAAGCTGTGTTTGTATCCGGACAAAAATCCAAAATCCTTCAATCATGTCACGATTTTAGGGATGCAGATTAAGGGGTCAGATACAAAAACCAACAGGTCATTAACAAAAAGTGATACCTTATGTTCCTGGTCTCTATGAATACCACGGACGTTGTGGTCGCTCCGCAGGGCTATGGCTAGAGGTTCTATTGCTATTGCAAAGAGCAGGGGGCTTAAAGGGCACCCCTGTCTGGTTTCCTCGCGTATCTGGAAAGCGGAAGAAATTATATCATTTGTACATATTGAGGCCTTCGGGGACAAATACAATAATCTCACCCAGGATATAAAATTATCACCAAAACCAAATTTTTTCAAAGTAAAAAGAGGTAGTCCCACGCCAGGGGACAAGGGGTGGCAGCTGCCACCTCTGGGACACAGTCTTGCCACCCCATTTATAAATCAGATAATATGTTTTTAAAGTATATTTTATGTACATGCATGGTGAAGGTCAATGAGACCCGCACCAAACTCATCTCAAACAGAAGTCGCCGATTTAGAATCCCCCTCCCCCTCACAGGCGCGGATCTACAGGGTGGCAAGGGGTGGCAGCTGCCACCTCTGGGACACAGTCTTGCCACCCCTTTGCCACCCCAGGAAAAAATCTCTAGATCCACCACTGGCAGTGGTCAAGCCCAAATCGGTCCTGTTCCCCCACAATAACGTGTCCAAAGCACACTCGGTTTGCACCCAATACACTGTTGGTCACACAGCCATGTGTGCTCTAAAGAGCAGAGATTTTGTGGTTCAAACCCCTTTCACACAATGTTGTTCATGTTCTCAATGAAGGGGTGGGGAAAGTTATAGGTCATTCAGGCTTTGTTTCAAGAAAGGTAAACCCCACGTGTTCAATGAAAAATGTTCAAAGCATGCCTGTATCAGAAATAAAGAGACAAATAAACCACAGAGCTTCTTTATGCCTGGTTTACCAACAAGAGGCCGCCATGTCCCCTCGCTGCTCACGTTCAGGAATGCCGCGCATGCGCGGTGTCACTGGGTGGAACGCACTATTTCGGCAGGGTTGACGCTAGATCCAACGGGGTGTAGGCACGGAAGCAGCCGTGATTGGCTGTTGCGTCGGCCAATAGACAGCGCGGAACCTCGAAGCGCACTGACTTGAAACAAATGATGCGCACTGAAACATTTAGCTAGCTAGCTTACAGCCGACCTTAACACTGCCAGATCGCACTGTAACGATAGCTGATGTTAACGCTTGCTAACAATGGAAATTCAGAAAGAGTTTAAACCCTAACCAACAACCAATCACGTCTAGTTCCGTGCCTACACCCCGTTGGCTCTAGCACCAACCTTTCGGTCGGCTACCGTTTGCAGTTCCAAATGCACCCCCCCCTCCCCTCTGTGGTAGGATCCCATGTGAGCGGGCGAGCAGTGAAAGTGCTGTAACCGGTTATTTTCTTGCCCGGTGCGGGATTCGATACGTGGTGTACTGCACCACAAGGCGACATCACTAACCGCTCGGCTAAAGGGTCAGACCAGTTAGCTAGGGGCTAACGTGTCTTATTAGTAGTTTACAGTCGTCACCCTCCCCGGAAGCGCGCCCTCGCGCTTTGTTATTCCCGCGCTCCGAAGAGACTTCTGAGGATCTGCACACTTCCGGATCCCACCGCTGCCACCAATGTAACCGGTTATTTTCTTGCCCGGTGCGGGATTCGATACGGGGTTGTACTGCACCACAAGGTGACATCACTAACCGCTCGGCTAAAGGGTCAGACCCGTTAGTTAGGGACTAACGTGTCTTATTAGTAGTTTACAGTGCTAAGAGAGGAGATAAACTCCTTAATCAAGAAAGGAGCCATTCAGGTGGTTCCTCTCCCGGAGAGACAGAAAGGTCGGTGCAGCCGCTGGGCTTTTGGTTAATGCCGTCAATTTTTGTCGCTTGGCAATTTCCCCCACACATTGATACAACCTAACTGATAGTGGGTCGGGTGAAAATTAATTCAAAATTTTTTTTAACCTTGACTTGGTTTAAGAAAAACTGATCTTGAATCTGTGCAATGTAAGCCACCCGCTCTCTATGCCCACCCACCCTGACCAATAGCCAGTCTACACAGTGCATTGCTGCTTGCTCACCAGTCACCACTTGCCCAGCCATCTCACCGCTATGATAATCAATCATGAGAGTTAATGGTCTTGGAAACAAGTTTTATTTCATTCTACTACTACTTTCAGCTGCTCCCGTTAGGGGGCGCCACAGCGGATCATCCGTTTCCATTTCTTCCTGTCTTCCGCGTTTTCCTCTGTCACACCAGCCACCAGCATTTCCTCCCTCACCACATCCATAAACCTCCTCTTTGGCCTCCCTCTTCTCCTCTTCCCTGGCAGCTCCATATTCAGCATCCTTCTCCCAATATACCCAGCATCTCTCCTCCACACATGTCCAAACCATCTCAATCTTGTCTCTCTTGCTTTGTCTCCAAACCGTCCAACCTGAGCTGTCCCTCTAATATACTCGTTCCTAATCCTGTCCTTCTTCATCACTCCCAATGAAAATCTCATCATCTTCATCTCTGCCACCTCCAGCTCCACCTCCTGTCTTCATCAGTGCCACTGTCTCCAAACCATATAACATAGCTGGTCTCACAACCATCTTGTAAACCTTCCCTTTAACTCATGCTGGTACCCTTCTGTCGCAAATCACTCCTGACACTCTTCTCCACCCACTCCACCCTGCCTGCACTCTCTTCTTCACCTCTCTACTGCACCCCCCGTTACTCTGAACCGTTGACCCCAAGTATTTAAACTCATACGCCTTCATCACCTCCACTCCTTGCATCCTGACCATTCCACTGTCCTCCCTCTCATTCACGCATAGGTATTCCGCCTTGCTCTACTGACTTTCATTCCTCCTCTCTCCACTGCATACCTCCACCTCTCCAGGCTCTCCTCCACCTGCACCCTACTCTTGCTACAGATCACAATGTCTTTTATTTCTTTTTTTTCTATAACTTTTATTTCATTCTGATCGGATAATTATCAAGGTAATGGGTCAAGCTTTCGGGTCATATATCTGTGGAGCCCGACATAAAAAAAAATGAAATAAAAAAAAAAGCATATTTTTTCCTCCCATTGCGGAGGACCCTTTTACACTTACACGTAGATCTTTTCGCCGCCAGAGAAAACCCACTTTGCCCTCTGCTCTTCTCTCTGACAGACCCCAGAGTGCCACTGGGAATACCTGCTCTGGCTCATCCACGGCCTCGGACTCTACTGTATGTGAGGTTGATTCTGCCCACTCTGGAGAGGGTCCGCCGGGGGGGGGGGGGGGGCTTATCCGTGACTCTGGTGGCTCCCTGTTGGCCAGGGAACGTGTGGTATGCAGAGATATTCTGCCTCATGGTGGGGGAGCCTTGGTGTCTCCCAACCTGCAAGGATCCCCTATCTCAGGCAAGGGGAGAGATAGTGCATTGCCGCCCAGAGCTGTGGCGCCTGCGTGCTTACCTGTTGAGAGGTTAAAGTTAACGGCCAGGGGCCTACCTTCCAATATTTCATAACACATAGAAAGGTGTAATATAATATAAGTCATTATTATTATTATTACTGTAGCTACCATTCAGAGTGCAAGGGCTTCATCTACCAGGGGCCTGTATGCTTAAACGTGGCATACATTTGAGCAGTGGCTCCAGGGACGGGGTTTGATTCAGGTTCAGTGTGCTATGGAGGATGTTCGGACATTCCCCCAGGACCTGTTGGAGCAGGGCCGTCCCTTTTCAACCATTAAGGCCTATTTAGCTGCAGTATTGGGCGGCACGGTGGCCCAGTGGTTAGCACTGTCGCCTCACAGCAACAAGGTCCTGGATTCGAATTCCGGGGTTGTCCAGCCTGGGGGGGGTCATCCCAGGCCGTCCTCTGTGTGGAGTTTGTATGTTCTCCCTGTGTCAGAGGTGGGGTTTCTCCGGGTGCTCCGGTTTCCCCCACCATCAAATAAGAAACATGCATGTTAGGGTTTACGCTCCTGTCTGTGCCCCTGAGCAAGGCGATGGGAAAAGAACTGGAGTTGGTCCCCCGGGCGCAGCATGAAGGCGGCAGCCCACTGCTCCTAGCTGCACAGATCACAGCCAGGATGGGTTCATTTGCAGTAACTTGAGTTTCCCCCAAGGGGATTAATAAAGGAAACTTAATTTAATTTGATGTTGGCTGGCCATGCGTGCTTGTCTTGTCATGTCTTGGTGGAGTGTTATTAAGGGTGCACACTCTGGCCATACAGTTAATGAATCCGGCGGTTGAAAACCGCTGTGCGGTCCAGCACTCCTTCCTAGGATCTTAGTTCTGGATGCTCTGTGTGAGCCACCTTTTGAAACCTTGGGAGTCAGCTGATAGAAAGTGTCCCTCATATAAGACAGCCCTCCTTTTAGCGTTGGCTAAATGGGCAGGGGATCGTCATGCTTTGTCAACGCATCCAGCACGCCTGGTTTTTGCACCAAGGGGTACTAAGGTGACGCTCCACCTGAATACAGCATATATTCCTTAAGTCATGTCTATGTCTTACAGTTCATTGAGTTAAGTCCGCTCACCCCTCCTCCTTTTGCCTCAGGGGAGCACAGAAGGTTGCATATTATGTGGTGTCCTGTGAGGTCTTTATGTACGTATATGACCTACACAATATTAGGCAGGTGGTTTTAATATTTTTCACTGATCAGTGTATATAATAATAATAATAATAATAATTAATGCATTTTATTTAAAGGTGCCTTTCATAAAAATCCTATAAAAATCCCACACATCCGTGGCTCGTAGGTGCCTAACAAGTGGGCAGTCCGGACTCCTAATCCGACCATCCCTTGGGTGCAACCTGTGGAGGATCCCATCGTCTTCACTCTTGTGTTGCCATGGAACTCGATCCTCCCGGGCGAAGCAGTGAGGACCAGCGTCGCCACCTGATCACCGCTATTATATTCAGTCAATGACCACACCGAGAGGCGTTAATATGGATCCCACTGCTTTTCTGGGCACTCTGCCTCTGATTGGCCAGTACTCGTTGCCTCCGTTGGTTGGGTTGGTTAAGGTTAGGGTTAGGGCGGAGTTAGGTGTAAGGTTAGCTAATCAGAGGCAGAGTAGGGGTGGAGCTTCCTGGAATCCTAGCGCGTGGACGCTACGCAGGGCGCGTCTTGCCCAGAAAAGCAGTGGGATCCGTAGGGCCACGTTTACAACTATTACGTAACCAACGTCAACTCACGACACTTTTCACCTTGCCGTAAATCACACTGCTCCCCGCCCCTCTCAAAGGCACAGTAACTGCTAGTGCTCAACCGTACAAGCCAGACTTGGGCATAACACCACCCAGCCAGACACAACACCACCCAACCAGACATAACAACCACTTTAATCAAGGCTTTAGCGAATGGCTCCAAGTTTTTAAGCACAAACCTTAATGGATCCTCGGACACGAGAGACCCCAACGACGACGATAATTGCTTTATGTTTGGTTTCATCAATATTGACCTCAAGTAAGGTAGCTACTCTTAGAGTAAAGGGTAAATACAGTTATAAATGTAACGTTTATTTTGACAATTGTCCAGGGTGAATTAAATCCAGCTAAAATAATTTAGTAAATGTAGCAAATTTGTTTTGTTAAATAATAGTCTCAACTTCAGTTACATCATTTCGATTAAAATACTCATTTTTTAATGGTTTTGACTTCGGGTTACTATTGCATTGATTTGGGATTTATGATTTTAATTATATCTACTCAATTTTATATGTCATGGTACTAAGTGTAGTTATTCAGCTCTACAATTATTTACTTACATTTACTCAGTTCATACGGTATATTTAAATGAATCACAGCTTTAAAATTTACTCAATATTTTTAAGTATAAAATGTTTCACTAAAAAAATTGAGTACGTCATATTTTAAAGTTCGAGTGCAGGACTTTTCAAGAGTATTATTGGAAAGACTTGGAGAGTGATGTGTTTAGCAAAATGTTGCATGTGTTTAGCATTGAAGGTAAAAACCTTGTCACTTATTTTGAACATAAAGATAAAAATATATATAGCATGGTAAACCTTTTTTTATTTTGCTAGGTTAATTTCATATCCACAAAGCCAAAATACTTAAATCAAGACCTTTATTCAAATCATTTTTGATAGATATTGAATATTTATTTGACCCTCTGAATTTCGTAACAAACAAATAAGGTACGTCAGTGAATAAATGTTATTTAGAAATGTTTACTTGAAGAAGTCTGTCGCTACTACTACTACTGTCGGCTGTTCCCGTTAGAGGTCGAAGAAGTCTGTCACTAAGTTACTTTAGTTTTTTCCCTTATTTATTTGTTATTTAGTTATATACTTTTTATATCATTCCTCTTTGTTGGAATTATTATGTTTGTTTTGTGTTTATACTTTCATTTAATGGATTGGCTTGACTGACTGTTGTATGTTTATATTTTCGATAAAATAAAACTAAAAAAAAAATAATTTCGAGAGTATCGGTCTGCAGCCTGCAAGTTACGCCCCTTCCACTTCAAGTCACGCCCCATTCTGACCACACGTTACGCCCACTTCTTTCTTAAAGGTATATGACCCTCCGAGGGCATTCTGGTTTTAAATCCCTTTCGCATCGTGGCGTTCTTGTCTCCTTTTATCTTATCAGCTCTATTTTAATTAGCTACTACAAGGAGAAATAATTGTGGAGGAAAAATAAACTTTGAAGATTAAGATGTGATGTTCAATGTGCATTTAAAATGTAGAATTTGCATAAAGAAGAGTATCATTAACGGCAGATCAAAACAACTTGTGGTTTATTTATTTTGCAAATTATAGTTTATAACAATAAATTGATACATTTTATTTTTGTGTGCATTGGTGGCAATTATTCATCAAATCATCAAACAAAAGGAAACAAGCTTAAAACGGTATTTGTCCTCTACGTGTCCGGCTCACCAGCTGCTTCATGGAGATGTGAAGCGTGCATGGTTGATCAGCGTAAATCTAGCAGGGCTTTTCTTTTCTTCTTTCTTCTTTTTTGATCCAAACCGTTACTGTGTATCATGTCACCAGATAAGAGTACTGCTGAGCTGAGGTGTCTGCACACCTCACATTCTTCTCAGCAGCTGCGAAATGACCGAGGCAGAACTGTTCCTCCGCCGGAGTACTAAATAACTGAAGGGGTTATTTGGCTTAAAATGTCCACATATCGTGAATATCTGGATTAGTACGCCCTCTGTGGACAGCAGGGTACTTTTCTCATCTATGCAGAAGATAAATGTTCATTACTAGCACAATCACACCTTGGAGTTATTGGGCTTTTGGAGTGTACCTGTGGGCTATCATAAATTTACCCCACATAATGAGTGTACAGTTTGTCAGCGTTAACACTGGCAATACTTAAAATGTACGACAATCACGCTCTTCCTGCTATGCTGTCAATATTATGCAGACGAGCTCGGAAGGGTAATTAGCCCAAATATATGTAAATGACTGGCAATGAGGCAAATGTAACCAAACCGGCTTCAAGAAACGGAATGAAATGCGTTTCCTGCAAGTGCCTCCAGACAAATAGAAACAGTCGATGCTGCAGTGTCCTGCCAGCTCGTTTACAGCACGCGTGCACGAGCCCCCTCCATCCACACCCCCTGCGGTCTTCACAGGCTTTGTACAGAGAATCGCACTGAATGCAACGGGACATAGCACGTGGAGTCCTGTATGTCCAAAAAAATATATAAATAAATTAGGTGACATTTATGTACAACACACGTTTCACTTTTTGATGATGGCAAGTGAACACTCCAGGGGCCATGCTTGTGTTGCTGGCATCTGCGGGACGTTCAGCGGCACACAGCCCGACTGGACCAAGGATCCTCTGGAAGGTCCAGCGCATTTTTTGATGCGGAGCCTCTGTATGAGCGTCACTCGGGATCGCTCTTACCTGTAGGTGGCCATCTGGAGTGCCGGCTTGCCACTTGTTACACCGCAGCGAAGGCGGAACAACCCTGGATTCGCAGACCTTGACCCACAGCACATATTATAGCTAAATCACGGTTCAGTCTGTCACTGGATCACCGTCACGACGCCTGCAGAAGCACAAACATGATTTGAAGTTTGGCTTTGATGGTTGCTTCTTCTTTTTTTTTTTTTTAAGACAGAAGCCTACAGCTGCCACCCACAACCCTTTTGCTCTGCCCTCGCTGCAGTGTAAGAAGCGATAAGCCAGCACGTCCCAATTGAGTGTGCACCTTACCGTGATCCTGTGAGCGAGTGACTTTCATCTATAGCTCCGAGGTGCTTTGCACCTAAAAGGATGGGGGAGGGGTGGCAGAAGGAAAGACACCCTGCTTATTGTCAAGCCAGCAGAAGTGCGCTCCCTTCAGAAAGGATTCCTCCGTCACTCTCCTCCACAAACGTGTGTACATGAGAGCCAGCGTATGGATTGCAGGGTCGCCATCTTGTAGCAACACAAGGATAAAGATCATGCACAGAATTTCCTCAGGCAGCTGTGAACGTCAAACACGAGTCGTTACGAAAGCAGTGGGCTCAATAATAGGTGTCTATCATCATCTTGGAACGAGGACACGTTGTCAGAGGTGAAGGACCACTCTTTATTACCATGTTCTTTAGCCTTCGCCTTTGTGTTCTGCAGATAGCACATATGTGGTCATTGTCACATCTTGGATTAAGATGCGGTATGTAAGAACTGGCAAGCCAGCATGTCTACGTGGAGCACCGCCATAACTAACTGTGATCCTGAGTGAGTGAGTTTCCCGCACAGCTCCTAGAGGCGCGTCGCTTCTACAAAAAATGAAGGGAATCCAATCTAGACACATGCCTGCAAAATGCCAATGACCATTTCCTCCAGAGAGGACTCGACTCTGCATGACCCCGCTGCCTCACGTGGGAGCACATATTCGATAATAGCTTAGTATGTGTAAAGCACAACAATTATGATGACTTTAGACCAATTTTTTTGGGCTCATAAAAATTTGGCCATAATTCTTACCTGGTGACCTCGTCATATTTCCTCTACCTAGGGATGCGGAAAATTAGGTATAGACTTCCCTGGCTATCTGAATTCTCTGCTTGGTAAAATGGTCAAACTCCAGCCAGGGCTGTAGTAGCAAACTTCAAAATCTCAAATTTACCTTGCAATCCCAAATTACTGCTAATATTATCTTGAAATTATCTTGATTTTTGAAAAAGACTGGTACCCTTCAATCTCGAAGTTCTCTATCAAAATTTTGCACCACGACCTCCTTAAGCAAGACATGTCATGCTCAAGAACAGAACAAAGTAAAACATATTTACAGTTCCATTTAAATTTATTTGAGGCCCGACTAACAATTTCTGGTCTGAAATGGCTTAACAGGCCCACAAGTTTACATCAAACAAAACAGGACAACTCCTGGCACGGTAGCCCAGTGGTTGGCACTGCTGTATCACAGCAAGAAGGTCCTGGGTTTGAACCCCAGGCCATCTCAGGTCCTGGGTTTGAACCCCAGGCCATCTCAGGTCCTTTCTGTGTGGAGTTGGCATGTTCTCCCTGTCTGCGTGGGTTTCCTCCGGGTGCTCCGGTTCCCTCCCACCATCAAAAAGACATGCATGTTAGGGTTAATACGCCTGCCTGTGCCCCTGAGCAAGGCAATGGAAAGAAAACCAGGAATTGGTCCCCGGGTGCTGCAGCTCCCCACTGCTGCTATACAATAGGATGGGTTACATGCAGAGAATACATTCGTTGTAAGAACACAATGTCAAATAAAATGGCTTTCATTCATTCATTCATTCAACTCCTGACTTAAACCCTCATAACAGCAAGAAAAACTCCCCAAAATAACCGGAAGGTAAAAGGGAAAAAGGGAAGAAATCTTGGGAGAGACCACAAAGGGGGCCCTTTCCTGGACCAAATCAAAAATGAAATTGCATTTATTTAAATCATAACTATGAGAACTGAAATTATACTTACAATTGTGAGATTATGAGTGAACCCTCTATTGCAACAGTATGACTCTGTTAACAAAAACTGATTTAGGTGGAACTGAGGAAAAGGGAAGAAACTAAAGCTGTGTCGGGGAGTACTGACATTGTGCTGCCATCATTCGAGCCTTGATCCATTTACACGAGCCCAATTCCAGTAAAGTGAAGGATAAAACTGCACATGTGAAAAGAGCTATAGAGACTGTTAATTGACATTCTGTAATAGAGCATGAATTAAAAATATGTTCATTTTTTTCAATCTTTTATTTTTTTCCTTCTGTACACGATAAAACATGTAAGTCATGTGTTTATCAAAAAAGGATGGGTTCATTAAAGTTGCCTTAATGCATAAGTGAAGATTGCCTTTACAGACTGTCTCAAGGACAGACAAAGATGCTGTGTTAATATTAATAATCAGTCTGTGGCCCGATCGGCCGGCCCTCGCTAAGCGACAGGTGGCGGAGGACAAAATGTGAGATGGCTGTTGCCGGGGTGATTGAGCTGTCTGACAGTCCGTGGGCAGCTCCATCCTCTGGTGAGGATGACTGACTGCGGCTGGCGGTTCTGTGTGGACTATCAATGCCTTAACGCCATCACTAAAAAGGACTTTTACCCACTCCCTCGAATCGACGACGCCCTTGACCACATCGTGGGGTCCAGTTGGTTCAGCTCCTTCGACCTGCGCAGTGGCTACTAGCAGGGGGAGCTGACTCCCAACATGAGACTGAAGACTGCCTTCACCATCAGGCAGGGTCTGTGGGAGTTCTGCATCATGCCATTCAGGCTCTGCAATGCACCGGCTATGTTCGAGCGGCTAATGGAGAGGGTGTGGATGGATGTACCCCGGAGCCGATATGTCATGTACCTTGATGACCTGTTGATACATGCCAACAACTTCTGACAGAGCCCTGTCCAACCTGCGTGAAGTACTCACCACCATCTGTCGGGCCGAGTTGTGGCCGAACCCTGTCAAGTGTCACCTGCTGACGAGGGAGACGAAGTTCCTGGGCCACGTAGACAAGTGAACGGGGTGGAGCCATCAACCCAACTAAGGTGGCTGCCACGATCTGAGACTGGCCAATCCCTGCTAACGTCGGCGAGCTGCAAAGTTTCCTGGGTCTGGCGTCATACTACCCAGCCCAGCCACTGAGGATGCACAAGCCATATTCTTAGTGACAGTCCCAAGTCCGGATAAATGAGGAGGGTTGCATCAGGAAGAGCATCCGGCATAAAACCTTTGTCAAATCAAATATGCGGATCATAAATTAGATTTCCATACAGTATCAGTCGAGGCCTGGGTTACCAACGACTGCCACCAATACCGTTGGCCACTGGGGTGCTGGTGGAAACTATGCCATTGTTGGACAAAGGAGAAGGAGAGGGGAAAGGCATGTCCAGAGGCAGCAGGAGAGGAGGAAGGGTAACAGTGTGGCGATGAGAGCCGCAACTTTAAATGTTGGTACTATGACTAGTAAAGGTAGAAAGCTGGGTGATATGATGGAGAGAAGCAAGGTAAATACACTGCGCAAGAGACCAGATGGAAGGGGAGTAAGGCCAGGAGCATCGCAGGTAGGTTCAAACTCGTCTACCATGGTGCGAATGGGGTAGGGAATATGAAATCCAGAAATGGGGTAGGCGTCATTCTGAAGGAAGAGCATGTCAAGAGTGTTGGAGGTGAAGGGAGTGTCAGACAGAGTGATGAGTATGTAGCTGGTGATGATGAATGTTATCGGCACACCCGCAAGTTGGGTGTGAGATGGAAGAGAAAGAAGAATTCTGGAAAGAGCTGGATAAAGGGGTGGAGAGTGTACTCAAGGAGGGGAGAGTGGTGATTGGAGCGGACTTCAATGGACATGGTGAAGGGAACAGAGGTGATGAGGAGGTGATGGGCAGGTATGGTGTTGGGGAGAGGAATGTGGCAGGACAGATGGTGGTGGATTTTGTGAAAAGGATGGAAATGGCTGTGGTGAATACATATTTCAAGAAGAGGGATGAACACAGGGTGACGTATAAGAGTGGAGGAAAGTGCACACAGGTGGACTATATCTTATGTAGGAGGCGCGATCTGAAAGGGATTGGAAACTGCAAGGGGGGGGCAGGGGAGGATATAGCTAGGCAGCATCGGATGGTGGTCTGTAGGATGACTTTGGAGACCAAGAAGAGGAAGAGAGTGAAGGCAGAGCCTAAGATCAAATGGCGGAAGTTGAAGAAAGAAGACTGTTGTATGGAGTTCAGTGATGGGGGACATTTGATTGTTGATGTTTACCATAAACCAACACACACTGATCAGTACTTAAGGTTTGACTCTCATCCTCCACTGGAGCACAAACTAGGAGTCATCGAGACGCTGGACCACCAAGCTGACAACGTTCCACGGACACAGCGGCCGGGAAGGGGAGAAATCCCACATTTAACCGGCCCTGGTTAGGTGTGGTTATCCTAACTGGGCTTTTGTCAAAGCCAGGAAGATGCCCAAACAGTGCACCAGCCGATCGAAGAGAGGAGAAGGACAACAGCTGTCTAGGCGTAAACCAGTGGTGAGTCTGTATGTGGTGGGAGTGGCGGAAAGGTTGAGATGCGTATTTTCCCAACACTGCGTCTCAGTTGCTTTCAAACCCCAAAACACACTTCGCCAGAAATTGGTCCACCCCAAGGACCGGGTCCCCCAGCACAAACAGAGCAACATAGTGTACGCTGTTAAGTGCCGGGATGATTGTCGTGACTTGTACATCGGGAAAACCAAACAGACGCTGGCCAAGAGGATGGCACAACACAGAAGAGCTAACACGTCAGACCAGGACTCCACAGTCTACACTATCTACAGGCCAGTGGCCGCTCTTCCAAGGATGAGGATGTGCACATCCTTGATAGGGAGGAACGCTGGTTTGAACGAGGAGTCAAAGAGGCAACTTAAGTGAAGAGGGAATGACCATCCCTGAACCGAGGGATGAGTGATGACACATTTCTCACAAACGTGTCCAGATGAACTGATTCAACTTTATTTGATTCCACTTTAAGTTGTTGGATTATATTAACTTTGCTATGATACCTTTCTAAATTGAAGAAAGTAAGCAGACTTTTGGTTCATCTTCTCCAAATCCTTTTTTCTCGATCTTATAAAGGCACCTTTTGCCTTATTTGAATATATTTCATTCAGTTTAAGCTGTTCTGAAATTAACTCTAGTCTTTCCTCTGCTGACATATTTGCAGGGCTTTTCTGTGAAAGAGTAATTATTTTAGAAACCACCCTTTCTTCTTCTAATCTACCA
This sequence comes from Lampris incognitus, assembly GCF_029633865.1. Lineage (NCBI taxonomy): Eukaryota > Metazoa > Chordata > Actinopteri > Lampriformes > Lampridae > Lampris > Lampris incognitus. The sequence continues at coordinate 11,171,712 of NC_079228.1, read as the reverse complement.
TTTTTTGCCAAGACACTGCCATAATTTCTTATGTATTGGCTTGCTTTGAGTTTAAATAATTCCCAATTGCTACAAAATGAATTTTCAGTTTTTGCTTTGATCCAGAATTGCATTATACGTTTTTTAATATCTAATTTTACTCTCTCATGCTGTAACATCGACCTATTAAGCTTTTGCCTACCTTGGTATTGGCAGAGAGTAAGGGAATAGAAATGGAGGCCGTATTATCATCTGTTAATGGTGATATATTGCCAATGTTCATATTTTTTGATAGTAGCCAAAAGTCCAGTCGTGACTGTCTGGTGGTACTTCTATTACTCCAAGTAAAAGTATTTATGTTAGGATTGTTATTCCTCCGTCTGTCAATCAAATTAAAGCTTTGCATAAATAGCCTACCTTTAAGTTTTCATTTACTGAAGTTGAGTCTTGTGGAGGCCAGCAATCCATATATGGTCAAATATCATGTTGAAACCCCCTCCTATTGCCATACCAGAATTTGGAAAGTGTTGAATCTGACTCTTTAATGTTTCAAGAAGATTATCATTCAATATTATCAATCATAAAAGTGTACTTGTCAATGCTGATAACTTGATAAAGAAAATTATCTGCTGGGGGCATCTGGGTGGAATGGCGGTCTATTCCGTTGCCTACCAACACGGGGATCTCCGGTTCGAATCCTCGTGTTACCTCCGGCTTGGTTGGGCGTTCATCCACACATCCATTATCCAAACTACATATCCTACTCAGGGTCACGGGAATGCTGGAGCCTATCCCAGCAGTTATTGGGCGGCAGGTGGGGAGACACCCTGGACAGGCCGCCAGTCCATCACAGGGCCGACACACACAAACATATTCACACCTAGGGACAATTTAGTACAGCCCATTCACCTGACCTACATGTTTTTGGACTGTGGGAGGAAACCGGAGCACCCGGAGGAAACCCATGCAGACACGGGGATGACATGCAAACTCCACACAGAGGACAACCTGGGATGACCCCCCAAGGTTGGACCCCGGAGCTCGAACCCAGGACCTTCTTGCTGTGAGGCGACCGCGCTACCCACTGCGCCACCGTGCCGCCCTACCCGCGGACACGGCCAATTGTGTCTGTAGGGTTGGGCGTCCTTACAGACACAATTGGCCGTGTCTGCAGGTGGGAAGCCGGATGTAGGTATGTGTCCTGGTCGCTGCACTAGCGCCTCCTTTGGTCGGTCGAGGCACCTATTCAGGGGGGGAGGGGGAACTGGGGGGAATAGCGTGATCCTCCAAAGCGCTACGTCCCCTGGTGAAACTCCTCACTGTCAGGTGAAAAGAAGCGGCTGGCAACTCCACATGTATCGGAGGAGGCACGTGGTAGTCTGCAGCCCTCCCCGTGGCTGTGCATGGAGGAGGCTGAACTATGCTGCTGGAAACCACCACCTCCACACAGCTTCCAGCCAGCATGGACGAGATTCCCCATCACATTAACACCCATGTGGCTGAGAACGAACCCACAGAGCTCGAAACCCAAACGGCAGACAAAACATATGCAAAAGAAACATCGTTTATTGTAACTTCATACAGTTAACCGTTATAATACTATGCAATATATATATATACACATGTATGTATTTATATATTTTTTCCATAGGACACAAGCTACTAAGGAATAAAATAAATACACTCGGCAACATAGAAAAATATTAGAGTAGTGTTGGCACGAATGGATTACCATTTACTGTACATGATATACATTTAGCAAAATAAACTCAGAATCATAAATCAACGTTACTCACAGTGCAGTCAAACTTGTGTTCATATTCACATCCAACATCCGGGAATCATGTCAGAGTCCAGTAACAGGGCTGAAGGGGCAGACGATGACGTAGTAAATCTGAGTCATGAACATGAGGAAAAGCTGCCTTATCTGGAGCCTTGGAAGTACAAAACACACAACACCCCTCCGGGAACACGAACACACACAAACACACACACACACTGACAGGCATATCACTGTCCATATCTCTCCAGGGGCTCTCAAAAGGGCAACAAAGTATACAAAAAGGTAAGAAACTAACACTTCATTCCTTGTGTAACTTCCTCGTTCACTCTCCCGAATGACGAGCAGAGAGATAACGCTGTCCGAGCCGTGTCAACACATCCTACACAGCTCCATGTTGCACGAAGAGGAACAGGTTTGTTGTCGAGTTGGACAAACTGTAAATATAAGAAGGGTTGAGCACACTTTTACAATACAAGCGGAAGGGTTTCGGGAGGAAAAATACAGAAAGAAAAAAGAAAAAAGTGTAAAGACTTTGTGGGAGAGTCATCTGTTTTTATGTCGGATACAGACGTGTTACGACGCACCGGCAAATAAAACGTCCGTTCGCCCTTGGAGAAGCCAAATCCAATGCGTCAAACATTTTCCCCTCCATCGATTCCCGCTGACCCTCCAGGTAAACACAACAAAGACTGAGGGGGAGAAAGGCAAACAAGGGAAAAACCATTCACGGCGTGTGTGTGTGTGTGTGTTTTGGGGGGGTGAGAAATGATGCATGATGCGTAGCAGCTCGCACAGATTGCTTACACAGCTCGCTCGGCGGCTTTTGAGAACGATTCCCATCCTAAAGGGCTGCGTCTGATTAGAGTCACTCAAAGTGACACTCTGCTCGCCACGCGGCGCCACGGCAAACACGGGAGGAACCGGGAGGACCTCCGCGTGAGAAAAGAGCACTTTGAGGCGTTGCCCTTCTGCACCCAGCAGACGCGAAGCGTGCCGAAGATGGCTGGAAATGGACAACTGAGGTCGCAAACCAGGTTTCGCAACCAATGCAGGGTGCACCCCACGGAGGAGGGGAAGAAGCAACGCACGTCCTACGCAAAATAACACAAACGCTAAGGTGAGTGGAGCTGGTTATGCTCCGAAAGGTCGTTTCAAGGTTGTCAATAAAGTGCACTTGCTGATAAAAACCAGTGCAAAGGATAAAGTATAGCTTTTTCCGAGTGCGTACACAGCTTTTGGGTGCAGCAGAGGACGCAGCAGAGCGGATGAATCCAGTGCGTCTGCGATGACAGCTAAAACATTTTGTTGACAGCGACCCAGCGGTGCTGGGGGAATGACACCAGAGGTCAGGAGATACGAGGCGCTGCAGCCAGGCAGCTCGGAGAAGTGTTGGACCGCAGCACAATGATGATCATGCTTGCTACTTGGTAATCGAAAAGCAGAGGTTGACAGGATGGGGACAAAGTGAGACGGCGTTTGGACTGGTGTGACAGTTATTTCCTCGTATCCGTGATGGTATCGTACCGCACTCAGTATCTAGGAAATGACATGTCGCGTGGAAGGCCAGCTCCATGATATGTTTAACATCCTCCAGTCTCACCCTCATCCAAAAGCAGCTGTACCATTATTAATAATAATAACAATTAATAAATTAAATAATAACAATAATAAATAATAAAATAAATAACAATAAACAAATGATCAAATGAATAATAATAAAATTATAACAATAATAAAATTAATAATAATAAATAACAAATAATAATAATAATAAAATAATGACAATAATAGTGATAATAATTTTAATATTAATAAGATAAATAATAATAGTAGATATAATAATAAATAATAGGAGTAGATAGGGGGGAGCAGGATGTGGGTAAATGGGATTCGGGGATGTTAAAATGTTAAAAAAAATATCAGTCTTTCAAATGTAATTGTTCAGTTCGATTTGTTTTCCTTGAAGAAAAACGTAATAAAAAATAATATTAAATAATAATAATAATAATAATAATAATAAAAATTATAATAATAAAATCTGGGCTGCTTTGTAAAACATCTATGTGAAATCCAAACTATAATAATGCATATTTGTGGTAATTTTTCATCAAGCTGGTGGTGCATATAAGGACCACGACAGTAATGCGCCTAGTTGTTAACTTAAAAATAAAACCTATTCCGGACAGGAAGTAGTACGTATACTAGTAAATACTGTATACCTTTGTGAATAATGTTGATTGCGTTGCTAAATTAATCTAACCAATCCATCAAACTATTTGCAGCAAAGAAGAATCTGAGAGCTTTGTTCAAGCCATGTAAAGGGTGCCGTAGTGGAAATGCATCGTCTGTCAGGCTTTCAGTGCTGCAACCTGCACCGCATACGTCATCGATCAGGTACACGGACTTCACGTTTGACTCAACGTAAATGCACGGTATGTTATGTGTAATGTACAACACACGGTCACGTTTAGAAAGACTAAGCATACAGTAGGTTGAGGAGCAGATAAAAAATAAACTTTCAAATAATATAATAATATAATTTTTTTTTGTAAAAAGAACCATTTTTATACAATAAAATATTCATTAATTTACAATCGAGGAAAGAAACGCTGATCATCTGTCACCTTGCTTTTTCAGGACAGCCAAGGGTCGTTTAAGACCATCGATGTTACTGTGAGATGATTTGAGGAGAACTGAACCACCGGGTAATACTGACTGACTGCACGCCCCGACCCACTCTAAAGGGAAAACACGGTTATTAAATGCTTAAGACCACATTTAGCATTGCTTGGTGCTTCGGGTCACATAACAGTCACAATATTCGGACCTCTTAATGGTTGCTTACAGTCTTAATGCATGGGTTATACGGACAGGCTTTACCTCTTACATACAGGGTTTAGATACGCCACATACACTGTACAGAGTCCAGGGAGGAACCGCATCTTTGTCCCGTTAATTCTTTGCTAGAGGGCGTCGAGCTGCGTCACCCTGCAACGCCAGCACCTTTTATTTGAAGTAGTCGAGCCCAGCCACGAGGAAGAACTTCTCCAGGAAGAGCTCGGAGTCCAGGACGGCGATGTGGGCAGCGCGGCCGATCAGGGTGTTGGCCGTGTTGGGCAGGGCGTGGAATACATTCTGACGGATCAGGCGGCACTCCTTCGCCTCCGCCAGCGGCTGCAGCAGGTTGTTTATCATCTCTGTGTACACGGTGCCTACAGTCCAAATGAGAGAACACGGGGGTCTGTGTTAGCCGGGTGACCCCGCTGTGTGGACGGCTGTTTACAACAGCAGGCAAACATGTCCCCAAACATTACAAAACTCACACACTGAAAAACTCACAAAAGAACTCAACATCCACCCATCCATCCATCCATTATCCAACCGCTTATCTCAATGGGGGTCTCGAGATGCTGGAACCTATCCCAGCAGTCACTGGGCGCCAGGCGGGAAGACATCCTGGACAGGCCGCCAGACCATCACAGCGCCAACACATTCACACACACACACACACACACACACACACACACACACACACACACACACACACACACACACACACACACACACACACACACACACACACACACACACACACACACACACACACACTCTCACACCTAGGGACAATTTAGTACGGCCGATTCACCTGACCTACACGTCTTTGGACTGTTGGAGGAAACCGAAGCACCCGGAGGAAACCCATGCAGACACGGGGAGAACATGCAAACTCCACACAGAGGATGACCTGGGATGACCCCCAAGGTTGGACTACCCCAGGGCTCGAACCCAGGACCTTCTTGCTATGAGGCGGCCACACTAACCACCTCGCCACCATGCCGCCCAGAAGTCAACATATAGGCAGTGTTGGGGAGTAACGGAATACATGTAACAGTGTTACATACTTAGAATACAAAATATAAGTAACTGTATTCAAATACACTTATAATTTAAGTTTATGGTCTTCAGAATACAGTTACATTCTTGAAATGAATGGATTACTTAATTTTTTTTTCTTTGGCGCCATTCTTATTTTAAGAGGATTCCGACACAAAATGCAGTGAAAGTGATGCCTAACAGTAAATTCAGTAAAACAGTATGCTATATTTTCAACTTTGTCTAAGGTTTTTCGTTCTAACAGCTATGGAATTAAAGAAAAGGACATGGAAAAGTTCTCTTCTTCCTTTTCTTTTTTTACCAGATAAAAAAAATCATAGCTCTTTTGTGTTTATACTCTTCTAGCCTTTGTTAATATATATTTAAGGTGACTCAAATCATTCAGCCAGTTGAGACAAGAGAAGAAACAGAATAGTCTACTCAAGTAAGTAGTATTGTGTGAATGCTACACATACTGTTACACAAAATGTAAGAGAATGTTAAAGTAATCCAAAGTATTTAGAATGCATTATTCACATTGAGTAACCTAACGGAATACGTTGCCAATTGCATTTCATGACATGTATTCTGTAATCTGTAGCGGAATACATTTGAAAAGTAACCACCCCAACACTGCATGTAGCCAGTAAACATGTCTAGCCCTCTGACCTGTGGTCCTGTCTTTCAGCGCCGTCTTGCACATCTCGATTCTGGCCGAGTGGAACGGGACGTAACGGTCCTGCGGAGACGCCACCAACACCACGTTCTTAAAGAACTGCAGGCCTGAAAAGAGGGAAAACACCAACCGTAGTGGGTGGATGAGAATGTGGTTTCTGTGTGTGTGTGCGTGTGTGTGTGTGTGCATGTGCACATGTGTACAGGTGTGAAACAGAGGGAGCAAGAGCAGGGACGCCAGCGAGAGGCGTGTGAGGGGTGCTGGTTGTAAACAGTATGACCACAACGTAGCGCGACACGCCCGACGTGATAAAACTGTAGTCCTTCGTGTCTCCTGTTGGTGGGCTTTTAACAGAGGGCACTCTAACAGAGGGCACTTTAATAGAGGGCACTGGTGGGCTTCCAGTGACGGCATTCAGATCATTTTGTCAGCCTGCCACATCTGAAGGGGGAAAACCGGTTTCTACGCTTATCTTCTTCAAACCTTTTGTGACAAACGACAGCTTTTGTCCCAGTCGCTCAGTGGCGAGGCCTCGGCTGGCGAGCCGTCGCATACAATGCGTTGACAAAAGTCTCATGACGATCTGATTTGGGTAACAATAGTAGGTAAAGTTAGGAAGGTGTAAAGTGTCCCCAGCTTTCGCTCCGCCCTGTTAACTCGGGTACCTGGTTTCTGACTCAGGAGGTATAAAAATGTTTTCCGTGGGTCAGCGTGGTCTCTGAAGGTGAGCTGCAGCAGCGACCCTGACTTCTTCAGCTTCTGCATCAGCCACAGTCCTGAGGAGGTACGCACACACACACACACACACACACACAACCACACACACACACAATAAAACTCAGATATCCACCTTCTGTCCTTCAAATCTCAGCAGTACACTGCAACACAGAATATTGACACAACAAGAAGAGGCGTTTGACACACAGCTCTATACAATCTATACAAGTGGTTTTTCTTTTTCCTGTCTTCTCCTGCTTCCTGGTGGCCTCACCTGTGCTGACCAGCGTGCTGTTGTTGTACAGCGTTCCCAGGTGGGGGCCCGACAGCGACAGGAAGGTGTGCAGCTTGGGCAGGTAGCAGCGGAAGCGGGGCCGCGTCAGCACCGAGCGGATGATGATGTTCCCCAAGGAGTGTCCAATGAAGCTGTTGGCCGAGAGGAAACAACAACCTCGCATGTTGAGTGGGCGGCGATAAAACGATGCCTCCGGCGCTGTGGCTGACCTACCACACTGCACCGCATCTTTTCACACACACTGGTGGAAGTAAAGAAGGCGTAGGAGCTGCATTCATTAAACTCCTGCATTATGCAGTTTCTACAACACAGTTTTAGATTATTCATCAGTGCGGCCCGATGCAAGGAGGAACGTCCTCAAAGGCGCTGTGACAACTTAATGATTCAGACGACAAGAGAGAATGATCTAGTATATGAGTTAATAGCACTGGCACTGCAATGGGAAACGGCAGATCCATAAAGCTCTGTGTGTAATTTGGTTTAATTGCTATACTGTTAACAGTGCTGCCCAAAATCCCACAGCGACACGTGTGTTCCCCCTCATCTGTCTTCTGTGATATCAACACAGAGGTAAGCAGGGCCAGATGCTGCGGCGGCAGTTCACTGCTTTTGTCTTTGAAACTTGTTCTCCAGAGTGAGCGCTAAAGCCGACAGGAAGTTAAGCACACTTGAATGGAAACTCACTCAGATAATAAATAAATAAATAAATCACATATTGAGTGCAATTACAGGAGAAGATGAATTGCTCGACGGTGCTGAGGATGCTGAGAGGCACAACGATGGAGAATGGGTTTCAAATAAAATTCCATAGTGTTATCATGTATGATGTTAATTTCATATTAGATTCAGATTCTCATCTATTTCTATTTGACAGAAATTGTCTAACCACTTTTTCAGTTTATTAATTATCCTGATATTATTATGAAAGGTCAAATGCCTGTGAGACCAAATCCTGCTCATTTACTGTATCTGCTGCCATCTAGTGGCCTAAACCCTGCTTGTTAAAGATTTCCTTTTTTTGGGGGGGGGGGGGGCATGTTTGTTTGCTTAAAAGATGACCGCTCATCCATCAAAATATTTAAGAGACGCAACATGTGGAGGATTTGCTGGTTGTGAATCAAGGTAAGGTTTCTGGACTGACCTTATCCTGCCTATGGTGAGATTATACAGCTGGATGTGCTGGATAATCTCGTCCAGCAGCCTGTCCGTCATGGAGTCGAAATCAGCAAAGGTGTCCGTCTGCAGCAAACAGCGAGGGAAAGCACTGCTGTCAGCATTCCTGGTGGCTTTGAAGCCCGTCCGCAAAATGGAAACCATGCATATGATCTTTTTTTTCTGTTTGCCTCTAAAAGTGTCAACACATCATGGTAGTTCCTACCTGATTCCTTTCAGACATGAGGAAGTCAAGTCTGGATCCGGGCAGCCCCAGTTCAATGAAGGTCTTCACCAGCCGAAGGTCCGCACTATTCCCTAGATGCAAAGAAGAAATTGCTAATTAAGTTTCCTTTATTAATCCCCTTGGGGAAATTCAGTTACTGCAAATTAACCCATCCTAGCTGTGATCTGTGTAGCTAGGAGCAGTGGGCTGCCGCCTTCATGCTGCACCCGAGGACCAACTCCAGTTCTTTTCCCATTGCCTTACTCAGGGGCACAGACAGGAGTATAAACCCTAACATGCATGATTCTTTTGATGGTGGGGGAAACCGGAGCACCCGGAGAAAACCCACCGCAGACATGAGGAGAACATGCAAACTCCATACAGAGGACGACCTGGGATGAGCCCCCCCCCAAAGTTGGGCAACCCTGGAATTCGAACCCAGGACCTTCTTGCTGTGAGGTGACAGCGCTAACCACTGGGCCAACATGCTGCCAAGATAGCACCGTATCAGCCACCATTCTTAGAAGGAGTGCCGATTAATCATGCTAAACTAAAGATACCCCCAGTATGTTTTGCCAGATTGGTATTCACAGACTTTGGCAGGATTTTTTGTGGGACATGATTTTGGATTCTTACCCCCCCCTTTTTCTTCCCAATTGTATTTGTCCAATTACCCCACTCTTCCCAGCCGTCCCGGTCACTGCTCCACCCTCTCTGCCGATCCGGGGAGGGCTGCAGACTACCACATGCCTCCTCCGATACATGTGGAGTTGCCAGCCACTTCTTTTCACCTGACAGTGAGGAGTTTCGCCAGGGGGATGTAGCACGTGGGAGGATCACGCTATTCCCCCCAGTCTGCCCCCCCCACCCCCAAACAGGTGCCCCGACCGACCAGCGGAGGTGCTAGTGCAGCAACCAGGACACATACCCATATCAAGCTTCCCACCCGCAGACACGGCCAATTGTATCTGTAGGGTGCCCAACTGAGCCGGAGGTAACACAGGGCTTCAAACCGGCGATCCCCATGTTGGTAGACAACGGGAACAGACCGCTACGCTACCCGGACACCATGATTTTGGATTCTTAATTACATCTACAACCATGAGCAATGTGCCAAGAGATGGTAACTGGATTTGTGTTATTCGCTGTCAGTATGAGGACATGTCAGTATATAAAAGTTATATGTTTGACAGGTGGTGCTACACAGCGGGGAAGTTCATCGTACTGGACTGCTGAATTGTGCCGTAGACTCACTCACCATCAAGACCGTGGACACAGACCACAAGGTGGATACCGTCATCAAACTCCTCATCCTCCTCCTCAGGGGGGAAATAGGGCACATCTGATGCCAGGAGAGGAAGGTCGCTGTACAAGCTGGCCTGAAAGCTCAACTCCTTCATCAGCTCCTCTTTGGCCTTGTAGAAACTGGGGCAAGAGGTAAAGGGCATTGGAAGAAGCACAGAAAATGACAGTAATAAATAACATTTCAAATGTCCCATAAAATTCAAATAAGAACATTCCCTCCTGCATCCATGCACAAAATCATGTACTTCCATCTTTGTGAGGACCCCTCATTGACTTACATGAATTCCTTATTTCTTAACCCTAACCTTCACCATGCAATTAGACTACCGTTATAAAGGCTTTATAAATGGCTTATAATTGTGTTATGAATTAGGTTGTAAACACTTAACAAATCATTAATAAAAATTATAAAAAAGTTATAACACAGTTTTCATACATTGATGTAGGCTCACTATTTGGCAAGATCAAGGTACTGCTGCACTTCTTATATATCTGTTCTGTTACACCTCAGATCTTGCTAGTTGCTTAGCTTTCTTTATCTTGTCCCTTTGTCAGTTACCATGTTAAACTCCCACCTTCATCAGATATTATGTAGGCTCACTATTTGGCAAGCAACGTCACTGTTGCCCTTTTTATCTAATGTGTAATAAGAGCGTCTTAATGATTTAGAAAGTGTTCACAACCGAATTAATAAACTAATTCTAAGCCAGCAGTCCCAGCAGTCATTGGGCGGCAGGTAGGGAGACACCCTGGACAGGCCGCCAGGCCATCACAGGGCCAACACATTCACACCTAGGGACAATTTCATACAGCCGATTCACCTGATCTACATGACATGGACTTTGGGAGAAAACCGGAGCACTCGGGGGAAACCCACGCAGACAAGGAGAGAACATGTAAACTCCACACAGAGGATGACCCCCAGATGACCCCGACGTTGGACTACCCCGGGGCTCGAACCCAGGAGCTTCTTGCTGTGAGGCTGACTGTGACTGAATGTGTGAGGCTGTGTGACTGACTGCTGGGATAGGCTCCCAAATCCCGCGACCCGAACTCGGATAAGCAGCTTGGATAATAGATGGATGGATTATAAGCCATTCATAAACCTTTTATGAGGGTAGTCTTAATGTAAAGTTTGGTTAAAAACTCAAATTGGTTCTAACAAAGATGAAAGTCCAAGAAAAGCACACACACACACGGTGTGTATGTGTTATACCTGCTGACAAACAGGAGCTGGAAGGCTGATGAAAGGCTGTGCTTTTATAGAAAGGTTGCAGGATAAAAACACTGGACACGGCATCCTGTCATGATCTCCAACAAGGGCTTCTTAGCAATATCGACAAAATCAAATATCACTATATTTTTTCGAATACCTCCGTATTCATAGTGTGATTAATATTTGGGAGATGACTATTGGTGCGTTCATAAGATATTTACACACAAGACAGTTTTGAGAAGTGATCATTAGTCATGTCGATATGATGACCAGGCAGGTAGAGACATTCGCTGATAATTTCACTCAGCTAAAACAGTTGAATAAGTTCAGAAAATTGAATCACTTTACCGTAATGCAGCCTTTAAGACCAGGAAATTCAAAATTTAAGTCATTTTGCGATATTATTATGACCCAAAATCCCAAACCATATCCAGGCTCATATCATGATATTGATATTACATCAATATATTGGCCAGCCCTAACTCCAGCTGGTAATGGATTAAGCAAAAGCATCGACTCACTTCAGCATGCGCTCATTGGCCTCATCGTCCGTGCTCATGACACTGAGTGATGAGGAGGAGATAATTCCGAAAGAGCCTAAGGGCTGATGGGTAATGGGTGAAACAGCCTGGCGGGCGGAGATGCCGCTGACGGAGGGGGAGTCTCTCAGAACAGAGGAGAAGGGCAGGCAGGTGGGGGCACAGGAGACCGACATGTTCACCACCTCCACCACCTTCTTATTCATAAAAGCCAGGCCCGAGTTGGGGATTTTGGACGGCTTATTCTGACAGTTCACAGGTGGCTCCCTGTGATTGGTCGGGAGCCCGTTGAGGTCAGCAGGCGACACAACTTCATTGGTTACGAGCCCTGTGAGGTCACTAGGCCTCTGTGTAGTGTTGGTATTTTTAGAGATGTGCTGAGCTTCACAGGGGTCTTCCGTTCCTGATACCTCAGGCTGGGGAGGTGTTTGGGAGCGATCCAGACACTCCTTGCTCTCAAGGTCGAGCAGCGGGATCTGATGGAAATTTTGGCACTCGTCCACAACCTGATTACTCTCGACTTCAAAGAGATGCACATCCGCTGATTCCACAACTTTGCTGTTCTCTCCTTGGTAGTTTTTACTCTCCACCTGGCTGCTGAAAACAGTGCTTCTGTTACCATGCAGGCCTTCTAGAGACTGTTCTAATAGCAATCTTTTGGGGACACCACTGAAAACTGACTTCATAGTGAGTGTTTCTGAGAGACACTCAGGAGGCCTTGTGTTATCAGAGCTGACAGTGCTTTTGAGAATGCAGCTGCACTCTGCAGCTGAACCCTCACCTGATGGGGCCGCGTCCGACTGCTTCCCTTCCTGGATTCTCTCCAAAGAGGAGCCGGTGGTCCCAGAAGCCCCCTGCTGTTGTAATAAGCTCTCTGTTTTCAGCTGCTGGTTCAGAACCTCCTGGCCCTGCTCAGGCTCTTCTGGGCTGCTGATCTGGGGTGCAGAGACTGACTTGGTCAATTTGCTGAGCTTCTGCTGCTGCTGGTCTTCCTCATATGGCAGGGAGCTGATGGAGGTGAGCGATGCCTGGATGCCTCCGCTGGGTAGGCTACCATGGCTCTCCATCTGCAGGCCCTCCAGAAAGCTGCGGTGGACCGGATGGCGACGCACCATTCGCTGCGGGATTTCATGCTCACTAGAGAAGTCTCTCGGAGGGTGCCCTCGCAGCACAGCCTCCACCGGCCATGTCACGGAGCTCGGCTCACTCTCGATGCCAGAGTCTGAGATGACAGAAGAGGAGCGTTTCATGATCTTGGGGCAAACCAGCCCCCCACGATGAGTAAGCTCTTTTCTGAGATCCCCGGAAAAAGGAGCAGTGACAGGATGGGCATGGGCAATGGGCAGGCTGCAAGGAGGTGCATCCTCGCTCTCGTCATCCATGGAGTGAGTTAAAGGCATGGCAATATCAGACTCTTCGTCGTTGCATTCATTACTCCCGGTATTGTTGTGTCTGAGAACCTCAACAGCGTCACAAAGTTCTGTGGTATCTCCTTTTCCACGGTGAAGAGGGGAGGCGTCAGTGCTGTTAGGCGTGTTTGAGTCAGTAAGAGGATGGTGGTTTGGGGGAAGAACCACGACTGCCTCTCCTCTGTATGGGTCAACGTCTGATGGCCTGACTGTGATATACCTGGGGCCTGAAGTAAAGGATTCTCCAAGCTGGGCTTGTTCCTCAGGTTCCTCCTCCGCTACTAGCTCCGTCTGAGAAGGCTCCAGGCTCTCGGTACCTCTGTTGCTGGTGCAGCTCCTGCCTTGCTCTCCTACAGGGGAGACATATGCGGGCAGGTCCATGCAGTCCTTGCTGTCTGGGGTGTCCTGGGGTTTTGCTGGTGAGTCGTTGTCCTGGACACTTTCAGGACCCTGACAGGCAGAGATGATGAAAGAGTCCGAGCTGGTCCGCTCATTGGTAGCTGCAAGCGTTGGCACATGTGATACCCAATCTGGAATCAACAAGCACATAAAAAATGGTTGGGTAACACTTTTTTGGGGGGGGGGGTTCCACCTTTTTCTCCCCAATTATACCCATCCCGAGCCATCCCAGTTGCTGATCCACCCCCTCTGCCGATCTGGGGAGGGCTGCAGACTACCACATGCCTCCTCCAATACATGTGGAGTCGCCAGCTGCTTCTTTTCACCTGACAGTGAGGAATTTCCCCAGGGCGACGTAGTGCGTGGGAGGATCATGCTATTCCTCCAGTCCCCCCCCCCCACCCACCCACCATAAACAGATGTCCCAACCGACCAGAGGAGGTGCTAGTGCAGCAACCAGGACACATACCCACATCCGGCTTCCTACTCGCAGACACGGCCAATTGTGTCTATAGGGACACCAAACCAAGCTGGAGGTAATACGGGGATTCGAACTGGCAATCTGTGTTGGTAGGCAACGGAATAGACCGCCATGCCACGCGGACGCCCTGGGTAACACTTCTGACTGCAGAAAAAAAATTTCTCCCCAAAAATGCAGAATAATAAATCTTTATATTTTTGTTTATGTTTGAAATGATAATTGCCTGTTTTTGGAGACACTACATATCTGTCCTCGAAGATGATGGGCAGACTGTTGCAGTCTCCGTCAATGTCCAGGCACTCGACAGGTAAAGGAGGCATTTTGGTCAAATAGTCTGAGCTCCGCACCTCTGCAGCGATCTGCCCATGTTTGTTGATTCTGGATGGAGTAAAACAGAATAGCACTTGCCACCACCTATATAATCTTTCATTTGAAAATGTAAAAAGTTTCATTTGATTTCAAATAACAGCACTGCCATAGTTTGGTTTGTGATACTTACAGGTCCTCTTGGAAGGTCATTGACATCTCTTTTGGGTGCTCGGTGAAGAAGTACGCCTCTGAAAATCTCCTGACCTACCATTTCCACACATAACAAACAAGTCTCATCTCATGCACGCTGCAAATCAACCTTAGAACTGATACTGCAAGATAAAAGATCACATTTGACGTGTGTAAAATTCTTATTGTGAAGTATTTTGTAAACCATCTGCAGAGTTTCAGTGACTCATGAAAACTGAGCTCACTCAACAACAGATTCCAGTTATCTTAATCACTAAATCACTTCCACTTTGTCAGAAGCTTTGTGCAAGGTTTTTTCTTCTGCAGCTCTAATTAAAAGCATACATCAAACACCAGGAAAGACAAGTCACTGCAGAGTCCATCTGATGTGTTTTTCTCCTGATGATAATTACAGAATAAACGCTAATTGAAATCCCAACTCTGCGGTGGTTGGAGGTATGACAATAAACCCTGAAGGTAATCTAATAAAAGAGCAAACATGCTCATTATCCTCATTCAACACAGATCACATACTTTTACACGGGGGAGTCTTGAGAGCTGCTGATTGACAACGGGTTCAAAATAACAGTCAAAATCTTCGTGGTTCAACAGAAATTATATCAGAAATGATGTTAGTCTGCTCATCCAGGTTTTAGCCACTGAAGTTAAGACTGACATCTTAAGAACTGCTCATTTCATGTGTAATATTCAAAGATCTCTCTCACCCGGGAGAGCGTAGGCCTAGTGTTAACACTAGAATGACCGGGATTTCACTCCTGCCTAAAACGACCATGGGCGGTCAAAATGACCGCCGGTTTTTAGCTCTATATTCTGTCAAGATAAATACCCATTTGAGATATTAATGTACTGCATACGTTAGTATGTCTGTTAGGAAACGACTGACACCAAAATTAACATTTTAACAACTTTAATATGATTTTTCAAACAATTTAAAATGGCCACTGTCCAATGCCTGTAAATACTGCAACGCTTCGGTGGTAGTCATGGTGCATCTGTAACGGCGGCTGTAATCAGACATGTTGGAAATAATCAGAAATCAAGTTTAGACTATTTCTCTGTACTGGAGAACACTAGTGTGTTTCTAGGACAGAGCAATGAACTTTGCGGAGGAAATGACGCGACCAACACACGTCATAAATAGTGACATGATGCGCACCATGACGTGCAAATTATGAGCGGCCATTTTGACCACTCATGGTCGTTTTAGGTAGATCATATCATAACTTTTTTGTGCAATTGATCTAAAACTAATTTTAATGCAAATATATGCTATTTTAGGAGCATTCAGGGAGCGGCGGGTCTGTATCTGTTTTTTTTCCCCACAAGGTTATTAAACTTTGAAAATCCAAAACCATCAAAATGACGGCCTTGATCGTTGTCACAATGCTGACCTTTGAACCACATTTAATGCAATAGCAAGGCTTAAGTAGTTCATAAGCTCTACAGAGCAGTAAAAAGCACTGAACAATAAGCATGGTGTCCCCCAGGCTAGTCAACAGTACATCACATTAAACAGTCAATCCCCTGATGCTGACTGCTGTAAATAATACAGCTGATCTGTGCAGACACATGGAAAATGCAGCGGATAAGGGGATTTTTTTTTTCCCTTCCTGGTCTGCTGTCTGCTGAGGAAGCCGGGGCTCTCACCCGGAGTGTGTGGTGCTCCTGGGCCAGATAGGACAGGATGTGAGGGTTGAGCACGGCAGAGGCCAAAAAGAAGCTCCACAGAGCGGTCAGCTGGGAGCAGAGCTGAGTCACGTCTCTGCTGATCTGCTCTGCAACCTTCTCGTGGCCTTCCTGCAGCTGCCATGAGGTGAGGGGAGAGAGCATCATTATGTGCACATTCACTCGTTGTAACTAACACATTTCTATGTTAATGAATAAATGACATTCACTAAATACTAGTTTTGAATTAGCAATAAAATGCCACGATCGGCTCAAATCTTTCTAAACTGACAAAATGTTAGGTGTTGTGGTATTTTTCTAACTGGTCTTAATCGTGTGTAGTGGTTTGTATGCTACCAAAGTCTATTGCTCCACTGAGTTCTTGAATACACCATGCCTCATCTGACATTTTGCTACAGGTAGATGGCGTTAGTATGTAATTGTGGCCATCAATTAAATTACACTTTCATTCAATGATTGTGGGTCCAAAATCGACCCGCATGAATCAATCTTACTGAGAAAACAATGGTGCTTGATGCGAGGCGAGAGAACAAAACTGTAAGCTCTGCAGCGTGCGTGTGGCATGAGTATGTCATATACAGTCTGTTGAATAAACCTACCTGTAACTCTATTGTGAGTTGATTCAGAGTTTCTTCTACAGGCAGCTCTTCTGAGGAAAGAAAGGTATTGGCAAAGCATTGTGGGATCTGCTGCGATGGTCTGTATGTACCAGCTAATAAAACGGCAAATGTTTGAACACATAGCCAAACAAGCCGCAATATGCTCACCTAAGTCCACTGACGTCTGCTGGAGCTGGGGAATCTCCTTCATCATTGCGGTGTAGTAGGTGCGCAGGCCTCTATGTGCCACCAGCAGGAGGCGACAGAGCCTCCGGTGCCACGTATGTGCTCTCTGCAGGCAGTTCTCGCTTGGCACATAAAAGCTCCCCTGGTTAGAGACAGGAAGTTGTAACGGCTGTGTAGTTCAGTAGACACCTCGTAGAGGCTGGCTGGCCTTAATGACGGCCATGCACACGTCTGGTCTTTATGACCCCTGTGGAAAGCTGCACAGGCTTGTCTCTGACCTCGCCTGTACGTGTTAAGGGCAGCTCGTTTCTGCATTTGCTAAGCCCCAACAATTACTTGGCAGATGAAATACGAAGTTATACACAAGGGGCCCATAAACACAGCTCGTTGAGGGCTGTAAACACAGATCAATATGTTTACATGGCACTGGAAGATGTGACAACTTCTCATGGTGACTTTTAAAAAGGTCCCAGGAATGGAATTTGACCCACGGTCCTGGGTTCTAGTGTCTATCTGGTGAGTACGGTACAGTCCTGAGACCAAATAATGTGACCTTGATGCACAGACTTGGAAACCGGAAACGTTTCTGAGTTTAAACGAATCAGCGGCTCATTAACAGACTTGATGTGGGGCACTGTCTGTGTACAATCGTTGAACACCAAGTTAAATATCACGGTTATCATCCACTCATCCATTACCAAACCGCTTATCCTGCTCTCACGGTCGTGGGGATGCTGGAGCCGATCCCAGCAGCCATTGGGCGGCAGGTGGGAAGACACCCTGGACAGGCTGCCAGGCCATCAAAACATTTACTTTAGTTCTATACCCTAGTAATAATAATAATAGCTTTCACCAGCTCAAGCTAACCTGCAAAATTAGGTCATTTTTATCCATTGCCGATCTGCAAAAAGTTGTGCGTGCTTTCATCTATTCTCAGCTTGACTACTGTAATGCACTCTATTCTGGTATCAGCAAGGGCTCCCTCCACCGTCTGCAGTGTTTGTTTTTATGAAAGCTTTTACAAACGTTTGATATTTGTCTTTATTTATGCTGTTTTTGCGCTTACTTGTTTGGTCTTATTCTTGTTTTTGCTTTGTATGGTTTTCTTTTTGTGTGTGTGTGTGTGTGTGTAGCACTTTGTGGCATTGTTTTAGAAAACTGTTATATAAATAAAATTATTATTATTATTATTATTGTTGTTGTTGTTGTTATTATTATTATAATTATTATTATGGTGTGCAAAACTTTGTAGTACAAATGGCAAAACTGGTGTGCGGTGAAGACCTCATTTTCCCAGCAGAGGGCCCTCTAACAAATATAAGCATGAAAAAAAAAATCCAACAGCCGAATTTTGTTGTCCATTCTCCGTATTGAAAGTAACAACGGTGTCTAAACCCAGCTGCAACGGCTGACAGCTGTGATTTAAAATAACAATCCTGGAGTCGTCTGGTAATCTCACTGCGCAGTTCATCCTCACAAAACTTCAAGCGCACTACGAGATAACTAATTTAGACATCAGCTGTCATGCGATGGAGGCAGTTATCCCAGGATGTGGTCCCTGCCTGCCCTGGCCCACTGGCCATGACCTGATCGACTGACTACCTGCAGAGCGCTCCCTGTCACCGGGATGTTTTGACAGCACCAGTGGGGCTCGGAGGGCTTTAAAGGCATGTAATGCCTGTGTATCTGGGGATGTACTGTAATTTGCCCCGAGCGAGTCAAGTTGCTGGCCCTATCATCATTCTTGCGTGCGCTCTGTAATTGCAGCGGTGCAGTATAGCCCAACCAGGAAGGAACATCTGTATGTTTACTTTCATAATTCTCTTCACCTTTATAGACGCCTGACAGGATGAGTCTCTGAACTGAGGGCAAAGAAAAATATCTTGTTTTTTTTGTTTTTTTCTCAGTATGGGCTAGTTAGCATCCTAAAATCATACTTGACAACACTTGGGATGTGAACCAATGCTCACTCGGGCCAACTTGAGAGGCTCACATTTTTAAACATATTTCATACTTCGGGCAGTTTTTTGCTCCACAGCTATTTAACAGTGGTGTATTTTCATTTCCACCAGACAGAGAAAGAGAAGGGATGGCTGCTCTGGAGCTTCTGGTGATGCAATGATGCATGATGGGCATTCTGCTGAGCCGCTCAGCTGGACCCTTAAACCTCAAAACTAAAGGACAGTGGCTCTATTAAGCAAATGCCAATGTCCGCCCCCGGGAGTTTAGCCTGGTAAATTCCTCATCATTTTTCAAAACAACATATTTTTACACACAGTATTCTATTTTTCTTTACAACGAATATTCCATGCTTCTTGCAACGATCTCTCTGACGCATGTTTGGTGTACTGGTATATTAGTTTGTGATGGTTTTGGTGGATCTCATGGTTCTTAAGCATTTGCTGTCGAGAAACATGTTTTCAGATGTTTCTTCCAACCAAACCTACACCTTCATCCAGACCGGGGCGAAACCAATTCAGTATGGCTGGCGTACCAGTGTACTGCTTTGCCAGCATAATCCCATCCTCACCCCCCCCCCCCCAACAGGCCAGGCTAACCAGCACCCGCATCCAAACCCAGTCCCAACAGAACTTCGCCATTTCCGCTGCCACCCCCGCCCCCTTTTTCTCCCCAATTGTATCCGGCCGATTACCCCACTCGTCCAAGCCATCCCGGTCACTCCTCCACCCTATCTGCCGATCCGGGGAGGGCTGCAGACTACTACGTGCCTCCTCCTATACATGTGAAGTCGCCAGCCGCTTCTTTTCACCTGACAGTGAGGAGTTTCACCAGGGGGATGTAGCGTGCGGGAGGATGACGCTATTCCCCCCAGTTCCCCCTCCCCCCGAACAGGTGCCCTGACTGGCCAGAGGAGGCGTTAGTGCAGTGACCAGGACACATACCCACATCTGGCTTCCCACCCACAGACACGGCCAATGTGTGTCTGTAGGGGCGCCCGACCAAGCCGGAGGTAACACGGGGATTCGAACCGGCGATCCTCGTGTTGGTAGGCAACGGAATAGACCGCTATGCTACCCGGATGCCCTCATCTGCTGCCATCCTTTTCCAGTTAAATCTTGGTTCTGCATTTTGTTTTGGGGTTTTTTTTTGTCGTGATTCTGAAGCCCTTTGTAAACGCTTCATTAATAACCAGAGAAAAGATATAAAGTTTTACAAAATCACTATAATATCATCTTTAGTAAGCTGCATCTGCGAGACATGTTAGTCTGACTATCCAGAGCAGGGGGACAGCAGCAGCTAGAGTCTCTTGAACGCATGAAAAGACAGTGTTCTTTACGAGTACTTCAGATCAGGGAGTGGATTTTATTTTCAGGTGCTACCTTGGATCGCTGCCAAGCAGACTTACACGTCTCGTTTAGTGCGGCATTATTCTCTCTAAAAGTGGTACGCCGTTCCTCCTTTTACAGTAGCAAACCATTTTTTCCACCGGCAAACACTGCGATTCAGCTGATATGCATGGAAATCTCCAACATGTGATTTTGCAATAACAACAAAATAATGCTTGGAGGAAATGCCACGGTGTTAAGAGGAAAGTGCTGAAAAGGTACTTCAGCTGCAGGTAAAAGGCTGAAAATAAATAAAGGAAAGGGGGAAGGCTTCACTCTGCACAAATTTCACCTGCAGCTATGTGGTACGTGGCAGCCAGAGGAGAACTCATTACGATGATCAAACGAAGGCCCCCTGCCTGGGTAAACGCAGTGCCTATTAAAGCGCCCGGTCAGGGGTGGGCATAAAATCTGGGAGCTGGAGGGGGGGGAGGGGCCTGGGTGCTCATTAAGATTTACAGCTAAGTCTATGATGTCCGCAAGGACTGGAAGAGACGCATGATCTAAACAAAAAGAGCTGAGACGGAAAAATGAACCAACAGCTTTAGAGCCCCTCGCCCATACGCTATACTGGAAACAACTGGTGACGGCAGGGAGGAAGTTAAGACGGGTAATAGCAGCCAAATAAAATGTCACCTGACAGCTGAGCATGTGCATAGTTGCTTGACACCTCTGAGGCAATTTATTAATGTTTTGTGGGCAGTGTGTCTGACAGCGCTGCCAGAGCACAGCCTGTCCTCGCAAGCTAGTGTAAATGGGCCTACAGGCATGGAGGGAGGCAAGAATTGAATTACTAGCTTCAGGTATTACTGTAGTACCCTTACTTAGCCGCCAGTATTACTGGTGTCTACTGCTATACCCTGCTGCTAGCTGTGGTCGACATGATATGCAGTTGTGGCGGTGACATTTGTGATACTGATATGTGGTATTATTGCCCAACTACTTTGTAACTTGAGTCTGCTATCACTCCATCTTGATGATCTAAGGCACACTGACACAACATACATTCTTGGCTTTGACATGATTACAGTGTAGCACCCTGTGATGCCTGTTGGTAACACTTGAATTTATCCACTAACTGCCGACTCTCTGACGTGGCACGGTGGCGCTGTGGTTAGCGCAGTCGCCTCACAGCAAGAAGGTCCTGGGTTCGAACCCCGGGGTAGTGCAACCTTGGGGGTCGTCCCGGGTCGTCCTCTGTGTGGAGTTTGCATGTTCTCCCCGTGTCTGCGTGGGTTTCCTCTGGGTGCTCCGGTTTCTTCCCACAGTCCCAAAGACATGTCGGTCAGGTGAATCGGCCGTGGTAAATTGTCCCTAGGTGTGATGTGTTGGCCTTGTGATGGCCTGGCGGCCTATCCAGGGTGTTTCCCCACCTGCTGCCCAATGACTGCTGGGATAGGCTCCAGCATCCCTGCGACCCTGAGACCCTGAGAGCAAGATAAGCGGTTTGGATAATGGATGGATGCTGATGCTCTTGTAAGTCGCTTTGGATAAAAGAGCCTACTGACTGAGTAAATGTGACAGGAGCTCCTCTTCATTTCTACTGAGCATGTGCATTATGACGGGATGCGGGTGGGTTATCAAAGACTGTGGTGCATTGCAGCAGAAACCTTAGATTGGCCTCTTTCTTAATTAAAGCTCCCGTGGCTTCACATGGACCCTACCATGAAGTGTTTCTGTGGACAAAGGAGAAACAGGCCCAAAATGTGTGATTCAAATCAGCGTGACCCTGTCTTCAACCCACGAGTTAAATCCTATTGCTTCTGGATGACATGCTGAAACAAATCAGAGCTAAATCCATCAATCCATGGCCCTCCGCTGAGACCACAGTTACATCACCACCTGGCACTTGATGGTTCGATGTTGATTACTTTATGATGAAAGGGGGGGGCGGGAAACCTTGCTTTCATGCAAATGGTTGTTTTCAACTCCTGACAACATTCTGTAGAAAGTGCGTCTTGCTTTATATGGAAATACTATCAAACTGCAATAAGTTCCAATACCTCAGAGATGACAGGTTTGCAATAGCCCGCTCCGAACATGAGGTTCTCCACGGACATGGCAGACGGGTCACTGCTGCCCTCTGGGGAGCCCTTCCCCAGCCACAAGCCCTTCCCAGAGCGTGCAAAGCTGGACAGAGATGTGGGAGAAGCACGGACAGAAATAAGACATGCCAAAGAGGAGATAAGCCAAGAGAGGAGCTACAGTACAGGGTAACTAATCCAAGAGAGGAACTACAGTCCAGGGTAACTAATCCAATCCTGCTACAGTCTATGTAATGGATGGTCACACATTTAGCTTAAAATGTAGGCATCTAAATTTATCAGATAAATGTCAGGAAAACTATTGATTTGAGTAGCTTTTGCAAATTCCCTCTTAAGTGAGCCTGCCAAAACAAAGATAACATGGAGAGAGCTGTGCCGGTGTGCGGTGGCTGTGGTCAGCTGTGTGTCACGGTGGCGTAGTCTACCTGATTAGCGGCTGGTGTAAGGCAATCAGTGAGGCATGTATCGAGACGGAAATGACAGAAAGATGGAAGTAGTCAAACATGACGGGAACGTGGTGGTGGAGGCCTCTTCGAGGGTGGAAGTGGAGACCCAGGGTCCGACTGCTGATCAGCGGCACGGTGACTATGTCTGCCAGCCTGAAGCACAGGGGACAGAAAGAGAGACATCATGTCACAATGTCACACAATTATTATCCCATCACAGTATATACAATTCGGACCATCAGACATTTTTCCATCCATCCATTATCCAAACCGCTTATCCGAATTCGGGTCGCGGGATACTGGAGCCTATCCCAGCAGTCATTGGGCGGCAGGTGGGGAGACACTCTGGATAGGCCTCCAGTCCATCACAGGGCCGACACACACACACACACACACACACACACACACACACACACACACACACACACACACACACACACACACACACACACACACACACACACACACAATTCACACCTAGGGACAATTTAGCATGGCTGATTCACCTGACCTACATGTCTTTGGACTGTGGGAGGAAACTGGAGCACCCGGCAGGAAACCCACGCAGACACAGGGAGAACATGCAAACTCCACACAGAGGACCTGGGATGGACAACCCCGGGTTTCAAACCCAGGACCTTCTTACTGTGAGGTGACCGTGTTAACCACTGCACCACCTTGCCACTGCAGACCTTTTGTTTTTTGGGATTTTTCTCCCCTTTTTCTCCCCAGTTGTATCGGGCCAATTACCCCACTCTTCCGAGCCGTCCCAGTCTCTGCTCCACCCCCTCTGCCGATCCGGGGAGGGCTGCAGACTACCACATGCCTCCTCCAATACATTTGGAGTCGCCAGCCACTTCTTTTCACCTGACAGTGAGGCGTTTCGCCAGGGGGACGTAGCACATAGGAGGATCACGCTATTTCCCCAGTCGACCAGGCACCCCTCCGACCGACCAGAAGAGGCGCTAGTGCAGCGACCAAGACACATACCCGAATCCGGCTTCTCACCCGCAGACACGCCCAATTGTGACTGTAGGGACATCCGACCAAGCCGGAGGTAACACGGGGATTCGAACCGGTTAGCCCCATGTTGGTAGGCAACGGAATAGACCGCCAAGCCACCCGGACGCCCCCGGACCTTTTTCAACGTGCTGATCACTCACACATGAGGACAGACAGGCTGTAGGGTGCTGTGAACTGAACTAAAGATAGGGCTTAAAAGCTACCAGTCATCAGTCAGCAAATCTACAGTAAAAACAGATTTTGAGTAATTGACTATTACTAACACAGGCTACTGTGATTACCACAAATAAATTGCTTAAAGAGGTGGCAATGGGCCATGAAACACAAGCAGTCAGTTTGCCGTCTGCTCTACAAACTTCCTATGACACTGCATGAGGGAAAACATCTAGAAGTAACAAACTCAAATATACACAATCTATTTGGGGTGTCCAGGTTAGCGTAGCGGTCTATTCGGTTGCCTACCAGCACGGGGATCGCTGGTTCGAATCCCCATGTTACCTCCGGCTTGGTCGGGCAACCCTACAGACACAATTGGCCGTGTCTGCGGGTGGGAAGCCGGATGTGGGTATGTGTCCTGGTCACTGCACTAGCGCCTCCTCTTGTCGGTCGGGGCGCCTGTTCGGGGGGGAGGGGGAACAGCGTGATCCTCCCACGCGCTACGTCCCCCTGGCGAAACTACTCACTGTCAGGTGAAAAGAAGCAGCTGGCGACACCACATGCATCAGAGGAGACATGTGGTAGTCTGTAGCCCTCCCCGGATGAGCAGAAGTGGGGGAGCAGCAACTAGGACAGCTTAGACGAGTGGGGTAATTGGACGGATAAAAGTTGAGGAGAAAAAGGGGGGGAAGAAAAAAAAAATCAAAAAAGTATATTTTTCTCTCTCTCCATCCCTCTTCCTCCCTCTCTCTTACTCACATATATATTTAAACTCACCCAGACTCCTCCATGATACCTACTGTTGCTCATTGTCAGTGAAATGAAGGTCCAGCTTCAGCTGAAAGTCCACCTCACTCAAGGCTTCCTCCACCTGGAAAAAAACAAAACAGTCAAACTCTCCTTGTACCAAGAAAACACTGCAACTCTCAACCAAGTCTTCAGTCATTTCCTTCTATTGCACACAATACAAACACATCCACATACACAAAAAAGAAACCTGCTTGTACTGGCTGAAAAGGCCTGAATAGAACCAGGTTACAGAAATCAACATATGCTATTTGAGCAAAATTACAAAAGACAGTGCGATCAGCAGAAGTAATGAATTCCTTTGGCGACCAAAACAGTCACTAATACTAACGTCCTTTTCTCAGCTGTCTGACACAAACACACACAGTAAACGGACAGGGTTCTGTGCCGTTTTCCCTCCGTAGTATCGACGCTGTGATTGATTAAGTACATATATGGGCACGCGCTGTGGAAACGAAGAGCTATTTTGGTCTGCGCTATCTGTGGCTGCAAGGAGCAGATAACCTCTGGAAGGTTAATGAGCGGGAGCCCTTGAGAGCTGATGGCTGAAATCTGATATGCCTTCAAACCCCACGGCACCTCCACCTCCTCACGAACATCTAAATTCACATTTAATGAAATATTCTAAAATTAGGCGAATCTGCCAACACCACCACGACGTCTCGAGATTGAAATTGCTGCTAAAAGAGGGCAGGCCCTAACTCGGGTTCCTCGAGATATGTCAGCGAGCGGTGTTTCAGATTAATGTCAACATGTGAGTGATGGCTATGATATGGATGGTTGCTATGAGCCGGGTCATCTCGGCTCTGACTCATCCGAGCCCCGAGCCAGCCTCGTCGCTGTCACTGTTGATCAATTCCAACTGTGGAGGCTTCCCGACAACAAAAACAGACACTAGCTGAGGTCATGTTAATAGATAGGCAACCAAGGACAGCTCATCAATACGTGTCTGGCAGGTTTACATGCCTGATCACTACAACCACGCCAGGTCAGGCTGGGGCACATGTACATCCTGACACAGACATATAGTGTCCTGGCCCTTTAAGTCCTTGCTTTTTTTCAAAACGAGCCCCAGTCCCTCCCCCATTGGTTGTAATTTTTCTGATGTTATTTTTCAAATGTTTTCTATCCTCCCATTGGTTGCTGTGTACCATAACTAGGGGCGTGGCGCGGGGGCAACGTATTATTAATTGGCTGTGTTTTTTTCTTTGTTGTTTAGCCACCTTGGCAGCTGATGAGTTCATGACGCACAAAACAGGTTTGTACTGCAATATATTAAAATTTTTTCCTACATCCATCTTTATATATATATATATACACACACACATATAGATAAAGGAAAAAAGTTTTAATACATTGCATATATATATATGCATATATATACATATATATACACACATATACACACACACACACACACACACACACACATATATATATATATATATATATATATATATATATATATATATATATATACGTATATACGTATATATATATATACAGTGCATCCGGAAAGTATTCACACCCCTTCACTTTCCCCACATTTTGTTATGTTACAGCCTTATTCCAAAATGGATTAAATTCCTTCTTTTTCTTCATCAGTCTACACACAATACCCCATAATGACAAAGTGAAAAAGGTTTTGTAGAAAGTTTTTGCAAATGTATTAAAAATAAAAAACTGAAATATTGCATGTACATCCACACCTTTTGCTATGACACTCAAAATTGAGCTCAGGTTCATCCTGTTTCCACTGATCATCCTTGAGATGTTTCTACATCTTGATTGGAGTCCACCCGTAGTAAATTCAATGGATTGGACATGATTTGGAAAGGCACACACCTGTCTATATAAGGTCCCACTGTTGACAGTGCATGTCAGAGCAGAAACCAAGCCATGAAGACAAAGGAATTGTTGGTGGACCTCCGAGACAAGATTGTATTGAGGCACAGATCTGGGGAAGGGTACAAAAAAATGTCTACAACTTTGAAGGTCCCGAAGAGCACAGTGGTCTCCATCATTCGTAAATGGAAGACGTTTGGATCCACCAGGACTCTTCCTAGAGCTGGCTGCCCAGCCAAACTGAGCAATCGGAGGAGAAGGGCCTTGGTCAGGGAGGTGACCAAGAACCCGATGGTCACTCCGACAGAGCTCCAGCGTTCCTCTGTGGAGATGGAAGAACCTTCCAGAAGGACAACCATCTCTGCAGCCCTCCACCAATCAGGCCTTTATGGTAGAGTGGCCAGACGGAAGCCTCTGCTCAGTAAAAGGCACATGACAGCCCGCTTGGAGTTTGCCAGAAAGCACCTAAAGGACTCTCAGACCATGAGAAACAAGATTCTCTGGTCTGATGAAACCAAGATTGAACTCTTTGGCCTGAATGCCAAATGTCACGTCTGGAGGAAACCAGGCACCTCTCATCACCTTGCTAATACCATCCCTACAGTGAAGCATGGTGGTGGCAGCATCATGCTGTGGGGATGTTCTTCAGCGTCAGGAACTGGTAGACTAGTCAGGATCGAGGGAAAGATGAATGGAGCAAAGTACAGAGAGATCCTTGATGAAAACCTGCTCCAGAGCGCTCAGGACCTCAGACTGGGGCGAAGGTTTACCTTTCAACATGACAACGACCCTAAACACACAGCCAAGACAATAAAGGAGTGGCTTCGGGACAAGTCTGTGAATGTCCTTGAGTGGCCCAGCCAGAGCCCAGACTTGAACCTCATTGAACATCTCTGGAAAGACCTGAAAATAGCTGTGCAGCAACACTCCCCATCTAACCTTACAGAGCTCGAGAGGATCTGCAGAGAAGAATGGGAGAAATACCCCAAATATAGGTGTGCCAAGCTTGGAGCTTCATACCCAAGAAGACTTGAGGCTGTAATCGCTGCCAAGGGTGCCTCAACCAAGTACTGAGTAAAGGGTGTGAATACTTATGTACATGCAATATTTCAGTTTTTTATTTTTAATACATTTGCTAAAATTTCTCCAAACCTTTTTCACAACTACTAAGCGCGAACACCAGGACAGTCATCATGGGGTTCGCGCTCTTGGACAGTGATTTTTTTTTTAATATAGTATATATATATATGTTGGATATATGCGTTTCTGTAGTTTTTTTCTTTTTTTTTTTGTAGTTTGGATGTGTGTGTTCTTGTAGGTTTGGGATATGTGTTTTTGTCTTTGTGTTGCACTGCTGTGGGCTGGGGGTAACGATATTTCGTTTCATTTCATGTGTGAAGGTGTATGGAATGAAAAGACAAATAAATGTTCCTGATTCCTGATTAATGAAAATTAACTGCAAGGCTGCACTCGATATTTTGCAGCTCACCCTTTTTCCAGGTGTTTATGCAGCAAAAACCACTTGGGCAGAATTTTTTCAACATGTTGAACATGGAATAAATTTATAGGAGCTATATGACTGAGAAACAATGTTTTTAAAGTGAAACTGTAAATATTATAAACGCCATTGAGTTATACAGTTATATGCATGAGATTCTGGGCAACAAGCTCTGTAACTAAATGACATTTTCTATTCTTGCATGCCATGTTTGCCTGTGTGGGGCTCCAGCAGGGTGCACATGTACAGCAAATATCAGCGGCATGACTCACCCTGTCTCCATCCAGCAGCAGGTGGACTCTGAAGTTCATGCAGTCGTTCACAGCAATCTCCTCATTCCTGTAAAGGATCTGAAAGATCCGGCTGAACACCGTGCCTTCGTATACCCCCGCGGAGGTGAAGCTGCATTCCCCTAACATGAGAGAAAGCAAATTGCTCAACTTAGAGAATCAGAATCATGTTTACTGGCCATGTAGGTTTGCACAAACATGGAATTTGACTCCAGTTTCGTGGCTCTCAGTGTACTTAACATAGAATAACAACACTGCAACACAACAATCTGGACTTATAGAGGCGAAATAAGAGGTGATGAAGTGCAGTGGTGCAGAGAATACATCAAAGATGCTGAAATAGATGTTAGCAGGTTACTTACACACACGCCTGAGGTAGACGGACTTGACAGAGTGTACCAGTATACGTACAGTGTACAGTACAGTATATACAACATGGTTGGAGTTATTGACAGTGTTAAGTGTTCATTTGAATGACAGCAAGCGGGAAAAACCTGTTAAGAAACTGTTAAAGAAACACTAGGTAGTGTAATTTATACGCTACACTAAACTACAAGTAGTGATTTATAGGCTATTACTTCCGCGACACCATGTGCAATGCTGTTAAATTACACTTTCTAAATGGAAGGCTGTTTGTTTGATGGTGATTTTTATATCAACAACTACATAAATCTGTTTAAATCAAACCACACATCTAGCTAGCATTTAAGTCTTAACCCTTAGTTTGACAAAAGTGTTACTGCTTGCAAAACATTTTATCTGGGAGTCCGGGTGGCATGGCGGTCTATTCCGTTGCCTACCAACACGGGGATCGCCGGTTCGAATCCCTGTGTTTCCTCCGGCTTAGTCAGGTGTCCCTACAGACACACATTGGCTGTGTCTGCGGGTGGGAAGCCAGATGTGGGCATGTGTCCTGGTTGCTGCACTAGCGCCTCCTCTGGTCGGTCGGGGGGGTGGGGTCTGTTCGGGGTGGAGGGGGAAATGGGGGGAATAGTGTGATCCTCCCACGCGCTACATCCCCCTGGTGAAACTCCTCAATGTCAGGTGAAAAGAAGCGGCTGGCGACTCCACATGTATCAGAGGAGGCATGTGGTAGTCTGCAGCCCTCCCGGATCGGCAGAGGGGGTGGAGTAGCGACCAGGATGGCTCAGAAGAGTGGGGTAATTGGACTGATATAATTTAGGGGAAAAAAAATCCCCCCCCAAAAAAAGCAAAACAAAACACTGTATCTGTTGGTTACTGCAATGCACTTGCCAAATTGTTGACCTGCCCTTAACTTATCTTGTTAAAAAGACAATTAAACTTTTTTTTTTCAAATTTTCCCCCCTTTTTCTCCCTAATTGTACTTGGCCAATTACCCCACTCTTCCAAGCCGTCCCGGTCGCTGCTCCATCCCCTCTGCTGATCCGGGGAGGGCTGCAGACTACCACATGCCTCCTCCCATACATGTGGAGTCGCCAGCTGCTTCTTTTCACCTGACAGTGAGGAGTGTCACCAGGGGGACGTAGCATGTGGGAGGATCACACTATTCCCCCAAGTCCCCCCCCCCCCCAAACAGGTGCCCCAACTGACCAGAGAAGGCGCTAGTGCAGTGACCAGGACACATACCCATATCCAGCTTCCCACCCGCAGACACGGCCAATTGTGTCTGTAGGGACGCCCGACCGAGCCAGAGGTAACACAGGGATTCGAACCGCCGAGCCCTGTGTTGGTAGGCAACGGAACAGACTGCTACGCTACCCAGATGCCTGCGTAGGCCGTTTTCGTCGGGTTAATCATTACACAAAATATACAAAGCATGAACTGCAAAACCTTTCAAAGGTATCCAACAAACACCATTATCAACTCAATGTTTTCATGCTGTGAATTGCTTTTAGCCAAACACGTTACCCAACAGGCCACTGAGGTACCTGTGAGGCACCTGTCCTGTGCTCCACTGGTTAACTGAACATCATAATAGCCATGTTTACCTATGTGACTGGCCTATTTGTCCTGCCCTGATAGCAGTCAAGGTGTGAAAGTGAGTTTCGGGACAGACTGCGAGCTGTGGGACAACTCTGACCCCAGTAGAAATGTACTTTGCCTTTCTCTCTCCCCTCTATCCCTCTATCTTCTTCTCTCACTCTCTGAACAGGCCTCTGCTGATAGTGATGGCACCGCTTACAGTACCGCTTCAATCAGCCTCTGCCTGCATGAGGGATGCAAGCGAGCTCTATGGTCATAGATTTGGCAATGTGTGACAGAAACAACACAATCCATCTTACTGACGACGGTAAAGAACTGCAGCCGGAATCAGTCTGTTTGGCTATTTTGCCACACGCCCCGATCGTTTCCCTTCTGAACGGCACAGCGTGTTGATCCTGCTGAAGCCTCTTGTGTGAAATACACCCTCTTACACACTGAATGTGAATATGATTTAAAGAGATCACATCAGGGGGACTTTTCTTGGGGGAAAAGCCGAATTCACGGTTGCGTTAAAAAGATTAACAGAAATATGGCAAATCTATATTTGCATATTGTGTACTGCAAACTCAAGACGTACAGGTGCCAGGGACTTATCACTTCCTACACTTTGTGACTTGCAGTAATGCCCTCCAGCTTTTAGCCACCGCACTTCTGTGCTACAGGTAATCAGCTTACAGCCATTCAGCTGCCTCATACATGTGTGTGTGTATTTCTGCATGTGTGTGTGTCTACAGTATGTGTGCATGAACCAGCCCCTCTCTCTCTCTCTCGCTGTCTTTCTGTCCTTTGCTTGCTCTGTCCCACACACTGGCACATGCAGGCATATTAATCCAACCCCCCCCCCTCTCTGTCTGTCTCTCTTTCTCTCCCTCTCCCTCACTCACTCTGTCCCCCACACTGGCACATGCAGGCATACTAATCCAACTCTCTCTCTTTCTCCCCCCTGCCCTCTGTCCCCAACACTGGCACATGCAGGCATATAAATCCAACTCTCTCTCTTTCTCTCTCTCCCCTCTGCACCTCCTCTCGCTCTGCCCCCCACACTGGCACATGCAGGCATATTAATCCAACCCTCTTCCTTCTCTCTCTCTCTCTCTCTCTCTCTCTCTCTCTCTCTCTCTCTCTCTCTCTCTCTCTCTCTCTCTCTATCCCCCCCCCCCCCACTGGCACATGCAGGCATATTAATCCCACTTTCTCTCTGCCCCCCCTATTTCTCTCTCTCCCTCGCTCGCTCTGTCCCCCACACTGGCACATGCAGGCATATTAATCCAATCCCCCCCCCCGCCTTCTCGCTCTGTCCCCCACACTGGCACATGCAGGCATATTAATCCAACTCTCTGTCTGTCTCTTGCTCTCTCTCTCCCTCCCTCGCTCGTTCTGTACCCCACACTGGCACATGCAGGCATATTAATCCAACTCTCTCTCTCTCTCGCTCTCTCTCTCTCTCTCTCCCTCGCTCGCTCGCTCTGTCCCCCACACTGGCACATGCAGGCATATTAATTCAACTCCACTTACCCAACTTGTTTTCTCTACGTTGTGTGTGCTGATATATATGGCAGAGATGAGTATCTTTTAAGGTCCCACCAATGGGAGCTACGATGTAGATCATTTGTATTCAGCCAACTAACACAACTAACGCACTAACTTGAAAATCACCAGTTTGTTGTCCATGAATCATAATCGCTAAATGCCCGAGTCGAGAGCCCAGGACAATATTTCACGCAATTCATTTGTCTGAAGGGCACAGACAATTGAAATGTGAAGCAGTCACTTCCCCAGAGTACACAGCGGGGGATTATTTTCTACGTTTCTGTATGATAAATGTCTTTTCCCTTGCCGGCCGGAGCGCTGGCTGGCGCATTTATGGCCGGGATGTCTGTCTGCCAGGCTTAGAGGCATAATGCATGACCTTGTGGAAGGAGCTGCAGAGGGAAGGGGAGGGCTGCAGCTCAGCCCTCCAATTAGAGTATGGATATGGTCCTGACAGCACCGTACCCTGCTGCAATGTGCCTTTATTGGATGCATATGCCATGGCTCTGGTGCATCCCTTCGACTGCAATCAGTTTACCGTAGATGTATTGTGGGCCGTGCAACCTTGGGGCAGCTGCAAAAACGTGTCACTTTGTTTGAGGCACGGAAGGAAAGCAGGATGCAAGGTGGCAATGTGAGCATCATTTTGGAGTATGGGATAATGCTGAATTAAAACAACAAAAAAAAGTAAAAATGGGAAGTCTGGAAAGCAAAGTGGACCTCATGGATTTCAAGTGCAAACAGACTAATGAGACCAAGGCGATGGGACTACAGTGTTCAATCCTCTCCATAGCGAACAGAGTCCGGTTAAAAAGTGATTCTGCACTATCCTACGGCGATCTGGCTCCTAAATTGTCATCCCTGCCGGTTCTTTTATAACAAAAAAACAAAAAACAAAGGAATCTTTCAAAACTGAGTCTAAAACACAATGGTTTCCCAATTAGCTGCGTCCTTGCCAATAAAACTAATAGGTACACAAAGGCAGAAAAACACACACACACACACACACACACACACACACACACACACACACACACTCACACACACACACCGCTCCACTCATGACAAGCTATAAATAGCCGTTATTACTGCAAATCAGTATTGCCAGTGATACAGCTTCCTGCCTTGCCGGGGAACCAGATTTTAACGTTTAGATAAGTACGGAAGCAATGAGTTTCAGCCTAGAAATAAAAAAAGAACATAAACAACGTAAGGAATTAATCTTCCTCCAACAGAGACAACCTACTAAAACTGCGTTTGGGAAATAAATCACGTAAAGATGGGCAGAAGTTGAATAAAATGTCCTACAAAACACTGCCATTCTCTCACTTGTTTATTTCCTAACAGAGCAAAGCGCCGTAGCGTTGCTTTCAGTTAGGTTAGGAGCTAACAAAATAGAAAAACTTGTTGTTCCTCATTGGAAAATGACTCATAAGATTCACAGTAAAGGTATTTTACTGCATTCTACATTTAAGTCTGAGTTCATATATTTCAGGAAAGACTATTACAGAAGCCCCTACAACAAGTTCTCAGCCAGAGAAGTTGTGCAAGCTGGGAGAGTTCACTATAGTTCACATTTCCCTATTCTTTTTTTTTTTTATTTTTCCCCATTTTTCTGCCCAATTGTATCCAACCCCTCTCCCAAGCCGTCCCGGTTGCTGCTCCACCCCCTCTCCCGATCCAGGGAGGGCTGCAGACTACCACATCCCTCCTCCGATACATGTGGAGTCACCAGCCACTTTTCACCTGACAATGAGGAGTTTCGCCAGGGGGACGTAGCGCGTGGGAGGATCACGCTATTCCCCCCAGTTCCCCCCATCAGGCGCCCCGATTGACCAGAGGAGGCGCTAGTGCAGCGACCAGGATACACACCCACATTCGGCTTCCCACCCGCAGACACAGCCAATTGTGTCCGTAGGGACGCCTAACCAAGCTGGAGGTAACACAGGGATTCGAACGGGTGATTCCCGTGTTGGTAGGCAACAGAATAGAGCGCCACGCCACCCAGGCGCCACATTTTACTATTTTAACTTGCCAACCCATCCTTTGAATTTTCATGTCCTCATTTGGAGAGTCCAGATGAGACCCACGCCTTCACTTTTCGGTACTGTACTTTGTGAGCATAGTGATGGTTTGAAAACATGGTTCTGCATTAAACTTGTCAATATTAGAGATAATTCCATTTTTTCACCATCTGGTTCTTTGTAGTTTTGGCCATCATGCATATTAGTGAGGGTATAATGTATTCACCACCCTCATTTTGGAGATTTTGGACACAGGAACACTGGGCAACTGAACAGGAGCCTTAAATCTCTCATTTTAACAATAGCAACAACAAAAACACACACAAAAGAAAACTACTGTTTTACAGATTGGTTGCTCATGGTTACTCCTATCTACAGTAAGCATAGGCTACAGTAAGCATAGGCTTAATAATGCTTGACACTTTGGCATCTGGGTAGCGTAACGGTATACTCTGTTGCCTACCAACACGGGGATCACCAGTTCGAATCCCTGTGTCACCTCTGGCTTAGTCAGGTGTCCCTACAGACACAATTGGCTGTGTCTGCAGATGGGGAGCCGGATGTGGGTATGTATTCTGGTCGCTGCACTAGCACCTCCTCTGGTCGGTTGGGCCACCTGTTCCGGGGGGGGGCGTGATGCTCCCATGCGCTACATCCTCCTGCTGAATGCGTTACGTCCTCCTAGTGAAACTCCTCACTGTCAGGTGAAAAGAAACGGCTGGCAACTCCACATGTATCGGAGGAGACATGTGGTAGTCTGCAGCCCTCCCCGGATTGGCACAGGCGGTGGAGCAGCGACTGGGACGGCTCAGAAGAGTGGGGTAACTGGCCGTATACCATTGGGGAGAAAAATATTGGACATTTTGGGTAATAATTTTCAACGTGCATTTTCATTTTGACTTCCAAAGCAATGTTTTAGTTAATTGAGATGAACTGGACTTGCTGAAACATGTCTGACACTTGTGTTCAGTTGACTTGGAAAACCCCGTTGTAAAGCTTAGTCCAACATCTCTACAATGAAGCCAGTGAGTAAAATGATATCATAACTGATATAAACAATTGCAACAACTAGGAAAATAAGACCCAGGTTGCAAAAGAAAAAAGAAAAAAAGAAAAAAGAACCAGACTTGTCCTCTGAGCCAACACAAAACACACGTCTAAACAACAAACGGTTAGCCAACGGTTAGCATGTGTGGTTTCTTGGGTGTGGAAGATGCTCTTTAAAAAGTCTCAACAATGTGTTTACAGTTAAAGAATTGCAACGCCAGTAAGTGTTGAGATAACAGATGAGGCTGACAACTGGGATTTTTTTTTTGCACCCTATGCCGGAAAAACACAGTGTTTGTATTTTCGCAGCGTATGGTGCAAGTTATAGGAAAGGAAACACAGCAAGCACACAAAGGCTCCCACCACACAGCTCTGCACGGCCTGCGCTGCCTGCACTATAAAACTGAAGATGTTTGGAAAGATTACCGTTTTCACAGAGACTTCAAAGAACACACTGCCCCTCGCCAGCAGAGTCTCCCTGACAAAGAATGTGGAGAGCTGATTGCAGCCATGGAACCATCCCCGTATCACGCAAGCATTACTTTCTCAAACTCGTCAGGTCATTTCAGAGGAGTTGCCTTTTGCTCAAACATTCCTGCTGGCCACAGACTCACTCCATAAGAGCAAATTCACATGGGAAGGGAGATGGGGCTGCAGATCCCCCTAGTGGTGGGTGCAGCCCCCCCCCCCAGTAGTGGCAGGTGGCTGTGTAACATCTTAGACCCAACAGTATGACTAACTTTTCCTAAGGTACAATTGCAAAAAAATAAAACATATTGTTACGAACACGGATGACTAGACTCGCTAGCCCTTGGCTAAAGGGGCGGACCCTTTAGTCGACTGGTTAACGTAGTCGGCCGTGGTACGGGAGACCCGGGTTCGCGTCACGGCTGCAGTGGTTCCTGGCTGCCCCCCGAATTCGCTGCATTGGTGTCAGAATTGGGATGGTGATACCGCGAGGCCATCGGAAGCACGTGCGCCTTGGCTAAAGGGGCGGACCCTTTAGTCGACTGGTTAACGTGGTCGGCCGTGGTGCAGGTGACCGGGTTCGCATCCCGGCTGCGGCGGATTCCCAGCTGCCCCCTGAATTCGCTACAATACCTTCATTTTAAACAGTGGGTGAGGGCTGCGTGGAATGTACATTTTTAATAACAAAGTGAGTAAACACTCCATTCCAAATCTGCTACACACGGCACCTTACAAACATAATGACGCCATACTGTAGCTGTGACTGGCGGCGACGGTTCTGCACCAGGGGAGCGCAATGGCTGATGGGACTGTTAATGTTAGATTTAAAATTGTGTTTTAATGATGTGTTCATGTTGTGGTTATTCTTGTGTTGCTGTTTTTGGGGTTCGACTCAGACTAAGTAGGACTACTGACTGACTGTAGGACTGGGACTAGGACCAATGTCGCCACTCATGACAAGGGGGGGCTCGTTACGTTGTTATCAGTTCTGGTCCGTTCTGGTCGGTGTGAATAAAAGAGCACTCATACGGTGTATGGGGCACAGGAGATCTCTGCCTTTCGACTCATTCTTCCATGCCGGCTCGCCACAATACTTTTCGTTTTAGTTGGCAGCCCCCCTTATCCATTGGCAGCACCCCCTTACCCATCTTCCTGCGCGCCTGTAAGAGCATGAACATGGACTGAGAGCCAATTTGCCAGATTGGCAGCCAATCCCCATACTTTTGTCAAGAGACTTGTCAAAATGCTTTTCTGAAACCAGAGTGGTCCATGTTGTCTAAAAATAGGTCAGTGGAAGGACGGAGGTGTTGGTTATTGTTACCTGCGCTCCCCTGTGTCGTGGCTATCAGTCTGTGTGGCACGCGAGGTGAGGCTTTCAACCCTGCTCGCACCTGGTAGAACCTGTTGGCAAACACAAAGTAGTGTTAGCAATAATCCTCACAGTCAAAGGTCCAACATACTAAAAAAAAAAAAAATACGTCCCTCAGGTTGGACGGTTTGGAGACAAAGCAAGACAGACAAGATTGAGATTGTCTGGACATGTGTGGAGGAGAGATGCTGGGTATATTGGGAGAAGGGAGAGATGGGAACGGATGATCCGCTGTGGCGCCCCCTAAAGGGAGCAGCCGAAAGTAGTAGTAGTAGTAGTAGTAGAACAGTCATGTTACACAAATTCGGCCATGAATTGTACAACTTGGTTTCAACTTAAAATGGTTCACCATCAAACCAAATGTCCCAAACTTTACGTTCATATTGGCAGTTTGTATACCCGTAAGAGTGGCTGTCAGAACAATAACCTTACTGACTGCAGCCAAATCTTTTAACACATTTCTTACGAAATTTCGTTTCCCCCACCCCGCAGCAGTGCAACACAAAAAAACACACATCCAAAATGTCCCAAAAACATACAAAAAAAGAGAGAACGAAGCAACATAAGAGAGTTAACGACACGGCCAAAACAAAAACAAAAAAACAAAAACTCCCCTGTCCAGAGAACAAACGCCAGCCAGGATGGGAACGGCCGGTCTGCGTGGGCTAGCAGCTAGCTTAGCCCGCCCCGCCTCCGCGTCCTGCCAGACCGCCCTCGGTGTTCCCTCCCCGGGCGCAGCCCCAGGCAGAGGCCGTGGTCCACAGCTCCGGGCAGGGCCGCACAGCTCCGGAAAGGGCCGTAAGCTCTCTCAGCCCAGCCAACGGGAAAAGGAAGGGAAAAAAAACAAAAACCAATCGACGAACCAAATTAAAAAAAACTTCACACGAAGACACAAACGTGGACAAAGACGCCGCATAGTCGGCACTGGCCGGGTGGGACCGCCGCAACGCGAGTTCGCGTCGCCATCTTCCCCACACCGGAAGTGTGGTGAATCTCAACCCCGTTCTCGGTAGTGTAGCGAATTCTGGGGACAACGCAACCACGGGAAGTGCCGCGGCCGGGAAGCGAACCCGTATCGCCCGCACCGCGGGAGACATCACTAACCGCTCGGCTAAAGGTTCAGACCCGCCAGCCAGCGGCCGGCGTGTCTACTTATCCATGCACGTTACAGTATTGTAACAGCGCTGCTGGTTTTCTCTTCTATCAGGAAGTGAACGACGTTCACTTGTGTCAGGTATTCAGCCAAATACCAGCCTAACAAAACGTACACTACTGTCAGTCGCCACTAGGGGCGATTGACAAGCTGATGGAAGCAATCTAAATGGCAATCAAATTTATAATCATCTTGAAAGATTGCTCGAAAATTGCACAAAAAAAAAATTGGGACATTAAGGCTCGTGGAAATGGCAAACCATGTCTCTCAATAGGTCACGTTGACAGATGAAAACGACGCAGCTTTTTTTGTAAAGCCTCTCTGGTGACAAATTGACAATCTGAGAGAGAGAGCAAAGTGTAATAGCGAAGCACCCTTAAAGATGGAGGCTTGATGGGAATGCGACACGACTTGAAGGTCGGTCCAGGGATAACCGAAATGCTGGGAGCACGGTAACTACCTTATCTGGTCAGTCCATCTCACAGCGGGACATGGTGCAATCCATATAGTATGATCTTAGGGGGTCTTTAATTTTTCAAAATGCCTTTGAAAAATACCTTAGTGTATTTTTCTTTTTTCTTTTGGTGCAAAAACAAAAAACAAAACAGGGCAACGGCTTTCACACCAAAGTACTTTGCGTTTCGTGGCCGACGTGCAGTGAGTGAATAATCAATAGATTGCATTTTGATGGTTTTAAAATCGGCTTAGAGCAAATTATATTAAGATGCTTTAGCTGGGGTTCTCATGTGATTATCCGAGGCAAACTTGGGTCGCTCCAACTTTGCTTCTACACAGCCTGGAAACTAAAGAACCTCTACCTAAAGTGCCTCTATGACATTGCACGGTGGAGTATAAGCGCCACGTTGAGAGAAAAACAAAATCGGGGCGTCCGGGTGGCGTAGCGGTCTATTCCGTTGCCTACCAACGCGGGGATCGCCGGTTCGAATCCCCGCGTTACCTCCGGCTTGCTCGGGCGTCCCTACAGACAGAATTGACCGTGTCTGCGGGTGGGAAGCAGGATATGGGTATGTGTCCTGGTCACTGCACTAGCGCCTCCTCTGGTCGGCCTGTGAGGGGGAAATAGCGTGATCCTCCCATGCGCTACGTCCCGCGGCTGGCGACCCCACATGTATCAGAGGAGGCATGTGGTAGTCTGTGTCCCTCCCCGGATCGGCAGAGGGGGTGGAGCAGCGACTGGGGCAATTGAAGAGTGGTGGGGCAATTGAAGAGTGGGGTAATTGGCGAAGTACAATTGAGGAGAAAAAGGGGGAGGGTCCATAAAAAACTTTCAAAAATTCTGAGACCCCCCCCCCTCAATGTGTTCGACCCTAGTACTCCGTCGTAGCCATTGCCTCGTTTACAAACCAAATGTGATAATGCAATCAAGTCGACCCCCCCCCCTCTCTTTTGGAATAACGACGAGATGTAGTTTCTCTTTCGGGTGGAGGAATTATCCTGCACTTCATCAACGACATCTTAGCTTGCAAGAGGGTTATACACCTGTCTTGTTAAAAACTCCTTCATTATTCACTACACAACGCATCCTTCGGGGTTCCCACGCCTCCTGGAAAACCTGAAACTCCTGGAATTTTTTTCTGGACTCGTTTTCAAGTCATGGAAAACACCTGGATATTTCCAAAAACTTATAAAATGTCCTGGAAATAGCCACGAGGTCCTGGAAAAATTATATAATAATACCGTTATAACGCTGTAACGTTATACAGTTCATCTGAGATTACATTTTCAAATGTTTTCCTGAGCTCACAGCTGCAGCGCCACCTGTGTTTGGAAGGCAAAACAGGTATTAAACATGCAAAACAAGGCTTTGATTGAGACGGCGTTTATGCGACATCAACACATTCTGTGCACTGGTAGGCTGTTGTTAGCATGTTCGTGTTATTACATGCACAACATCACTCTTGGGTGACCTGTGAGCAACAGCAAAAATGTATAAAAGTCATTGAATATGTCCTTGAAAAATCCTGGGAAAGGATTTCCTTGAAAGAGTGGGAACCCTGTCCTATAGGTAGAGAGGGGTGGGTGGGTAGGAGCGGGCACATCCAAGGGTCAGATCTCTGATCAGCGACACATCTCTACGTCACATCTCCTCTGCTGTCTGGAGCAACATGGCAACCAGCAAAAAAAAAAACATATATTAGTGCACTCAGCTTGAGGGGATTACAATGATGGAGCTTTAGCCCATCCCATTTAGAGGGGAAATCATTTCAGTAAAGCTGGCATTTGCAGCAAGCCCGAGGCCCCTCCAGATGCCAAGTTTTAATCTTCCTGCAGATACAGAAACGTGGCCGCATAAACACAAACCTGTCTTCGTGTCCCCACAACCCGGTCTCACCGATCTGCGTGCAAATATTGCACTTTGCGTGCAATGCATGCGCCAAAATCCAGTTTTGCATGCAGCTGCAGGGGTGGGTGCAGGTTTTTTGTTTCAACCACGCAGTTGCACACCTGATCCCACCAATCAACCCGTCTTTGCTGAGGAACTGGATTAGGAGACACAGGTGTGTAGCTGCTTGGTCGGAACAAAGACCTGCCCACCCACACCGGCCCTTTCTGGATACGGCTGCCCACCCCTGTGATACGCCAGTCTTCTGCGGAGAGCTGACGCGTCCAAATACCACGCGTCACTTGGAACGGTCATGACGTCACCAGCGAGGCCCTGACAGCTTCCCTTATCACTACAAGACATCTAGTATATTGTGGAGTTAGAAAACAACGAGACAGGAGACGTGAGAGTAGACGTAGTCGAGGTAGTTTACTAGCTCCAACTTTGCATGTCATACATTCGACAACGACGCTCTACCTTGAACCGGAAGCGGAAGTGCACTATCTGACCCCTCGCCTCTTCCCTTAAAGGTACACTGTCCTCTTAGGTGAATGTCTCTAGTTATATAGATGTGGGTCACCACAATATAACCGTTTAACCACCGGTTTATATGCTATCTTATCCCTTTAATATTCAGAAAGGGGGCCATTTGTCATTTGATGCCAGTGACGTGTACCACAAATTATTCTGAAAGAAAGCAAAGTATTATATGCAGCATGAAATCAGTAACGCCATGTGGAAAAAAACACAAAAAAACATGCTTACCCTCTCTGAAAGAGATCCACATTGTGAAATTTGTGGAGCTCTACAGAAAACTCCACTGTCCCCTGTACTTCAGACATGGTACCGCCCCGCTCATCACCTGTCGAACGAGAGGATAGAAAGCCAGCATGAGAGCTCTGCGCTGCCTCACATACACGGACGGCTGACGCTGCCTCTCCCGCACCTGCGAGGGGGGGAGGGAGGGGGGGCGGGAAACAAGACATTTAGTGATGAAATACAAGAATTGGGAGTGAATACAAAGGGAACGTTATGACATTTCTAAAATTAAATTGCGCTGTCATTTGGTTTTCCCTGCCGAGGCACCGTGACTCATGGCGTCTGAGTAGGTTGAGGAGACAGAGCACAGACAACAGCATCGCTGCACAGGTGCTTTACTCAGTATTACACCCCTGCCATAACATCTAATTAGAGAGTCAGACTGAAGAGGCCTCTGTCGATCTGGATTTAAGGGGTAGTTTGTTGATCTGATATGGTTTGTCTGTTAGTCTCTACCTATAAAATTTACACGGTGTTATAAAATTTTATAAAATTTTTATTCACTTATTTTATTATGATCAATAATAGTAATTATTATTCATTATGATTTATTGTCATCATTAGAATTATTTATTATAAAATGTTTGAACAAATGTGAGAACGTTTTGTAAGATTATTATTTAATATTACATTAATATGTCATTATTCATTATCAAATTATTTATTATAAAATTTTATAACAAATGTTATAACATTTCTATTGTTGCTCATATAATTAGTGTAATTAAAAAAAAATCTTGAGAAATACGAGTCTACTGTTTACATGGGTCGGAGAAATCTTTCTCTCGGCTCGGAGAGGAATCGAGACACAGACGATGGGCGATAAGACCCGTCCAAATTCATCTCTGAGCCTGAGGAAAGCACCTCCTAATCTTCGTGAAGCGTTAGTCACGTCTGTTTTTTTTTTTCTCACGCCATTATCCATTAAATTCAATTTAACGTAAATCAAATATAACTGTAAATCCAATTTCCATTTCTGCATCCAGATACCAAGCAAAGGAAGTCACAACATTGGAGGTATTTGCGGCAAAGTGAATTATGCTGACGTTATGCTGGCAGACCCATCCAGTCAACAGCAGGTGTTGTGTGAGAGACTCCCATATGGTGCATTTAAACACACACAAACTTGCCGTTTAAACACAATTCAGACACTCAGCAAATGCACTGGCACTTCCCTTGGTTTGAAAACAGCATTGTTGCAAGTAATCCATCCATCCATCCATCCATCCATCCATCCATCCATCCACCCTTCCTTCCTTCCAACAACCACCCACTCATCCATCAATCCATCCATCTAAATGCCTATACCATCCATTGTGAGGGACTGGAGTCTATCCCAGCATGCATAGGGTAGAAGGCAGGGAGACACACTGGACAGGTTTCCAGTCCATCACAGGACCCCCCCCCCACACACACACACACACACACACCAGTCAGGCCTGTGGGTAATTCAGAGACTCCAGTTCACCTATCATGCATACTTTTGGACACGGGGATGAAATCAGGGTATCCAGTTGCAGCTGTATTAAAAGAAAAAAAAAGTGGCTTAACGCAGAATAGTATGACACCTCTATCTACACATCTGCTTCAACAGTGTTAAAGTACAAAGATACTGTGCAATGTCCATTTATTGCTGCAAAAAAACATGCAAAGTTTACTGCTGATACTACTAAAACCCAGGAAAGAAACCATAGGATAGGACAACCATGCTACTTAATATGTAAAGTTCTACAGGGATCTTCATTGAAGGAGTAGAAGGTCGTGAACCTTGCGTAAATCTTAACCTCGAGCCTCCAAACCAGAGATCCGTGTGCATGTGCCACGCAGGCAGACCCGCATACGTTTTCCATCCCACCCAAGCGCTTGGCTACATTAGCTTATTTTACTAATTAGTTCATCTCCTGTGGTTAAAAGGTGGGCTGATTAATGAAAGCACCTTGTGTCGTGTCAGGTCAGAATGGAAGTCTGCCAAGCACGTGTAGCCGGATGGCCCATACAGTGGCCGCCACTGTTGCACAGTCGACTAAAGAGGCATCCTGAGCCAAGCGTATATCAAATTGGCATGGGCCCGACAGCCCTCGCGGCATGCCTCGCTGTGCAGTCCCAACTGCCAAAGAGCCCTGAGGGATGAAACGACCTTCGCCGCTAAAAGGACATTAGCTAGCCACTTATGAAAACGATGCAGGGAGACAGTAATTGACAGAGCCCCCTTTGACTGTTCTTGCTGAGTCCGCGTCTCTGGTCACACCGACGCCCCGCTGGGCCTCGTTGAGAGACACCACCTTCTATCCAGATATGACAGGAAAGGAAAGTTGACGCTGTGTCAGGGTGACCACAGAACAGGCACCGGGCGGAACGGTGTCGTCAGCCAACTAACCCGCCGGTTCCTGGTGCCAACACAAACAAAAGCGGAGGGAAATGGAAGGACGCGGCGGGATGCCGGACTGTCGCTGTTTGCCCAGATGCAATTTCCATGGCTTTGATGAAACGAGGCCTAAGCCCCTTCATCGCATCCTGTGTTTACAAAGCTGTTACCGATGTCCTTATCGCCTGCTATATTGGGTCTGGTGGATTCGGGGGGGCGGGGGAGCATTTCCCTTTCCTAACTGTCAGGTGGGTAATAAAGAGGAAAGTGAACCCTGGCCACTTGATGAAATGCAGGCCTGCAGTCTGGGGTGGCCGCATAACACTTACTCTCTCCTCCAACCATCCCCTCCCCTCATCTTTCTCCTACGCTGGCAATATTCTGCTGAGGGTATAAACCCCGCCTCTAATGATTATCTAGTTCTGCAGAAAATGGACCGCTGAGTTCAAGAGCTTACCCAAAGAGACAGGAAAAAAGCGTCGACTTGCGTAAACCATTTCAAAAGCGTACAAGTCTCACTGATAACCCGGGTTACACTGTGTTTCCTCTCGCTATGACGTCACCTTGATAACGATAGCGATGACGACGATGATACTTGTGATGATAGCGAAATAACAAGTCTGACTTAATAACCAGTAAAGCACCATTGGCTTCGAGTCCCCCTCTCTGAAACCTTGGGTTTCCCCCGGCTGACGATGGCCTCTGCCAGTGGATAACGACCCACTTTCTGACACGGTATTGAGCTATCAGCCTTAATTTCACAGGCCATAGTTGACATGAAAGACTGCCGAGGAATCCGCTGGTTACTAACGCTCGAAACACGCGGAGGTCATTGTGAATTCAGCGCGCTAGCCTCGTCGCAGAGCTTCCACGGGAAGGTTTTACATGGAGCGGCGCAAACAACCGGTCATTTCCAACCACAATATGTGTGCCGGTTGGATTTAGGTTCCACCCGGCCTTTCATTTGTT
Source organism: Lampris incognitus (assembly GCF_029633865.1). NCBI lineage: Eukaryota > Metazoa > Chordata > Actinopteri > Lampriformes > Lampridae > Lampris > Lampris incognitus. Next base: position 11,127,162 of record NC_079228.1, on the reverse strand, counting down.
AATCCCACTGTTCCTCCACCCTGAGCTACAATGCTTGCCGGAGTTTTAACACGGTTGTGTAACGCTCGGATCTGCAAAACACGCAGCATAGCTGGAGTTTACAATTTGATTTGCTGCAAGTGAAGTTGGACAGACTATGTGTTTCGGGCTTGCCGTTTGGTGCTATTCATTAGATGCTAATTATCACAAAAGAGCCATCTGCTGTCACGTTACTATTTAATGCAGGCCACTCTTACATGCTGGCTTTCTTTAAGGACTGCAGAAGTAGTTCCTCCTGAACCAAAGTGGATGTAAAACACTCCCGGCTCTCCCCTCAAGCACCTCCTTTCGGTATAAATTCAACCAATACTGTTGATTGCTGTGGGGGAAGATGGCGGCGCGAACGCACCTTTGCTGCGGCCTCACCCAGTACCGACTATGCAACGTCTCTGTCCATGCCTACGTCTGCGTCTAAGTTTGTGTCATCGTGTGAAGTTCTTATTTTGATCTTCGATTTTATTTTTATTTTTGTTTAACGACTGGGAGAGTTGCACGGTGGCGGCATGGTGGCGCAGTGGTTAGCGCGGTCCCCTCACATTAAGAAGGTCCTGGGTTCCAGCCCCGGGGTACATGTAGGTCAGGTGAATCGGACATACTAAATTGCCCCTAGGTATGAATATGTGTGTGTGTGTGTGTGTGTGTGTGATGGCCTGGCAGCCTGTCCAGGGTGTCTCCCCACTTGCCACCCAATGCTTGCTGGGATAGGCTCCAGCATCCCTGCGAGCCTGGGAGCAGGATAAGCGGTTCGGAGAATGGATGGAATGGATGGCTGGGAGAGATGACGTCGGATTGGCTGAGAGAGCTTGGTGAGCTGCGTCCTGTGGGCCCAGGGACAACAGCCCTGCTCGGAGCTGGGCCCGAAGAGGAAACACCGCGGCGGTCTGGCGGCGGACTCACCTAGCGTCGACTTTGGCGTGTTTTTGTCTGCTTCTGGAGGTGTGTCGGGGTGTCTGGCTGGGAGAGCTGGCGTTGGATCAGCTGGGAGAGTCTGCATCCGGTGGGCCCAGAGACCACGGCCCTGCCTGGAGCTGCACCCAAGGAGGAAGCACCGAGGGCGGTCTGACAGGAGGCGGAAGCGGGGCAGGCTAAGCTAACTGCTAGCCCATGCAGACCGGCAGTTCCGACAGCCGGCGTTCGCTCTCTGGACAGCGGAACCTTTGGACTGTGCTGCACTGAATGGACTGGGTTGTTAACTGTTTGTGTTTTGTGTTCTTGCTTTGTTCTCTCTGTTTTTGGAAATGTTGGCTATGTGTTTTTATCCCGTGTTGCACTGCTGTGGGCTGGGTGAAACGAAATTTCACGATAGAAATGACAATAACTTGTTCCTGATTCCTGACTGATATCGACAATCTTGGTTCCTGGTGGTGAGAGGCAAACAGGTTCGTCGTGCTCACAGGAAGAGGACTTAGGCGCTGGTTTCATCGTGACATGGTCGTTATGTCATGACTGTGCACAGTATAGAAGACCGGAAATAAAACTTAGGCAATATTTCATTCAATATCACTAAACTACCAAATAGGAATAATCAACAATGCACTATCACTTAAGACTGAGACTTGCAAGTCTGGCCCCAGTGTTGGGTAACCTGCTTCTTGTGACCCGGGGCATGTGATTGCTGATCATGTGAGAGTCAGTAAGACTCTTGACAGGGACGTCTTTAATCGCTAGAGCCAAAACATTCTCTGCCCTGACATTCGTGTTTTGGAGGAAAACTCACGCAGGTCCTGGATGTTCCTGTTAGTTCCAACAGGACACCAATTAAGCCTTTGTTAGGTTTGCTGATGTAAAACGTGTCCCTGCAAAAAACAAAACCTGACCAAGTTGACAGCCCGGAACTACGAACAGCAAAACCACCGTACGAGCCTTTCATGCAGAGGAGGCGAACAAGAGTTCGGAGGGGTTTAGCAGGAGTTGTTGTGCCATCTCCACACATACGTAACCTCGTGATCAGAGCACATTCACACAGATACACGTGCACTCCAGCATTCTGCAACCCGAGGACTCGCAAGTCTGATACCTTGGCATGCTCTGTCGATTCGGATCACCGACATCTATGTATTTTCATTACATAGATGTGTTTGTTATAGTCTATATAAGACTACTAGTCCAGTGTCACAGTGTTCTGCAGAAGCAACACATTGTGTATACGTGAGTGCCTACGTGTCTTTGTGTTAAATCCACGCACGTAGAAGCCTGATTGAGAAATATCAGAAATAACACTGTAATGCTGCCGACCGTCTGGTGGTCTTGCAATGAAAGAGGGTGCACTGCTATTGTTTTGATGTGTATGTAGATTCTCTACCCCCATGCAGGTAAATGTTTATCTCCAGTCAGAAGGTTCGGCAGAGCTCTCCCCCATGACATCAGTAATCGCATTGTACTCGCTGAAAAAGCCTTTTATTGCCATGTGCATTCGGACCAGACAAACTGAATTCGGCAATTAAGATGCTTTTCTTTTTTTTTAGTTCTGTGATGTTGCGTTTCTGACAGACTATGACAGCCGGCTCGAGGTCGGAACTGTGACAAAGAAATTGAATTTGACTGGCACTGTGTTTCGTCAAGCGTTGTGGGCACGTTTTCTACGGACAGCGTGCCCAAGTTGATCATGCAAATAACACAATACGTGCCACAACCACGATCTGCCCTACATCATAATATTATGAAAAAAAATCCGGGTTTCGGGCTTAATTGGAAAGGTTAAGCCCAACCGGTCGGTGTACGATTTCCTCGACACGTAGATCGACCAGCCTCCCAGCGTTCTCATGTTACACACGCGCGCGCGCGCGCACACGCACACGCAAACACGCACACGCACACGCACACATCGACCGTTCCGACAACCATCCCACTGACAGAACGACGATATCGTCACGTCCCGGACACCCTTACCTTAGTGAATGACGAACCCGAGCTGAAGTCCGTTTTATCCGCAGCGGTTATATCAATTCACTGTCTGGTGCGCCTTTGGCAGGGGGGGTGGTGGTGGGGGTGGTGGTGGTGGGGGGAGACGTTCTTGCGGACGTGCGGCTGTAATGTGGCGCCACTGTTTATATCGGTACATCGGCGCTCGGCGCTTCCCCTGCTGCTGCTGTTGCCATGGTTATTCATCCAGCCCCTCTGTACGGTACGCTGCGGTCTTCTGCCAGGTTACCGCTCTCTCCTCTCTCTCACGCACGGATTTTTCAATTTGCCAAAGTGCCGCGTCTGTCTGGAAATTCAGCCCCCCCCCCTCCTTCCCTCCCTCCCTCTACGTTTATCCTCCGTGTCTGTCCAGCCCCTTGCTATTATACGGTTCCAGGGTCAGCACGCAGAGATGATTATGTCCCGCTACTTTACTGCACCGTCCGTGCGTCCAATTGGCGAGCTGACGTCAGATATTGCTGGCCGAGGAGGAAAAGCTGATGTGGAGAAAAAACTGTGTAGGCTGCCTCTGCGAGTACAACTTTCCCTAGCGCGCAATAAATAGGTGGGAATAGATACAGAAGAAATGCTGCACAGCAAAATGAGTTCGTCAAAAAAACTTTTTCCAGAATTCCTTTATTATGCATACATGTAACACCCCCCCCCCACCACCCCCCCCAGTTTTTCTCATGTTGGCTTACTAGAGAGTAGTCCACTACCCAGATAGCAAAATTGCTGTGGCCCGGACCCGTCCCACACCCGACACTTCGTCCGGCCCACATACCGCGTGGAATGATGGCGCTTGGAGGTCCGCTCCTGTTTGCCAGATCTGGGCCAGAACCAAGCCATAGCAATGCCGCATGTGCCACGTATTTGCCAAAGTTGGCCCATATTTGTTTTGTGATATTTGGCCCATGTTCACCATTTACCACACGGGGCCACTTCAGGGTCACATCCAGATTACATGTTGCCGAGAGCACCGCATCTTTGCCAAAAAAGGCCCACATGTGATTTGGCATATTTGGGCCGTAGTTGTTATTATACATGTGGGCCACTTCAGGCTCACATCCATTTTGTCAGGGCCAGAAGAAGAAGGCCATCAGTGCCACATCATTGCCTGAAGTGGCCCACATCCGGATGCTCTCTGGGAATGGAAGCGACAGCATACGTGAGGCCTTTTGCAGAAATGTGAAGTTCTTAACAGAAATTTGGGAGATCCACTCAAACATTTGTTGACGTTCCCTTTTAGGGTTGCCTTGATGGCATCCCGTTCCCAAAATGTGTCCCATTGCACCTCAAACCGAGCCACATTATGCAAGTGTATAGTCCCGTGATTCCCTTAACCTTTACTTTCGGGGTTTAAGGGAAGTCGAAATTGTGACAATTATACCACTTTCCCAAACGTTGGACACAAGTAGGTTGTTGGAGCTTTGTTTTCCTTAGACTTTAAAAGCCAAATTCCCCTTGATATGTGCCAAGCATGTTTAAGCCAAATTCCCCTTGGTATGTGCCAGGCATGTTTAAAGGTGCCATATGGGATATTCAGCAGCAGCATCTCAGACCAAACCACAACAAACCTCCCCCTCAGTTCGCGTTCTTCGCTTTCATTTTGTTCGGTTCAGTTCGGCTGGAATATTGATTTTTTATTGTATAGTTATTTCATTAACATTAGTAACATATTCAGTTGGATGCCATCCCATGAATACTGGTGTAACCGGTTATTTTCTTGCCCGGTGCGGGATACGATACGGGGTGTCCTGCACCACAAGGCGACATCACTAACCGCTCGGCTAAAGGGTCAGACCCGTTAGCTAGGGGACTAACGTGTCTTATTAGTAGTTTACAGTCGTCACCCTCTCCCGGAAGCGCGCCCTCGCGCTTTGTTCTTCCCGCGCTCCGAAGAGACTTCTGAGGATCTGCACACTTCCGGATCCCACCGCTGCCACCAATGTAACCGAGGGTTTGTAGATGTCGCCTATACTGTATGAAACTATAAAATAACAAATACGGAGGTTCCACTTTCACACGAGGACCACTTTATTTGGATTCTTCCCCCAACAGAACTCCACAGCAACAACACTGCGTACAGCACTTCCGCTCTCTCTTCAGCCTTCAAAATAAGAGCTCAAGCCATATACTGTGGCAACAGCTTATAACAGGAACTTAAAATCACTAACAGGCAAGTCCAGAAAAATAGGTTACACTGGTATGGCATTACCTGTGCCACCGTCTATAGGGCTAGTGGTTGTGTCAGAAAGGGCATTCGACATTTTGCCAAATCAGTATGCGGATTGACAAGACTATACCGGATCGGTCAAGGCCTGGGTTGATAACGGCCAGCATTAATGCTGTGCCCTCTGTAACGATCGCTGCCTAGGCGTCCATTTTGTGACGTATCACTCCGCTGAGGGGCAAGTTCCGGTTTTATTGTGGTATTGGGTAGACGCTCGTGTGACCCATCATCATCACCAATTTTGGGTGCTGGAACCATGACCTGTATCACAACAATGTCTGTCCTCAATAAAACTACAGCTGCGGTATGAAGATTCTTGGTCTAGTGTTCTTCCATTCCACTCTATTGACCCCGCGGAGATCACCCCGATCTCTACATCTCACAGGGTACCGATGGAAACTGTAAAATCCGCTGTGGAGACCACTGAGAAACAGCAAGCCGACAGAGGAGTAACGTATTGTAACGCGCATGGATAAGAAGACACGCTGGCCGCTGGCTCGCGGGTCTGACCCTTTAGTCTAGCGGTTCGCGATGTCTCCCGCGGTGCGGGCGATACGGGTTCGCTTCCCGGCCGCGGCAGTTCCTGTGGTTGCGCTGTCCCCCGAATTCGCTACAGTATTCAGCTCGGTAAGGAGGTATTTCTTCGATCTGCCGAGTGACAGCCATGTAAAAGGATTAGTAGCTCGCTAGCTAGCCTGCTAACGCTAGCTACTGCACGCGCGGCCGCGATTTGAGTTTATTAGTGTTTATGCTCACAGTTAAGAGCGGAATAGAAGCAGAATTTACATTAGTAAATATATAGACATAGACATATACTACACGATTGTCAAGGCTCAGCGTTTCCGGTTTTTACTTTTCAAGGCCATGCCGGCATACCACATTTCGCCACAAGAGGACACTGTTACATAACCTCACACGAACAGGAACAGCTTTTGGATCCGTGGAAACATAAAATTCGGGTGAAAATCAGTTTAAACCGATCTGCTCCTTTTAAAAAATCTGGGTATTTTTCGGTGAAAATCGGAAAACACGCTGAGCCTTGACGATTGTACATTGTGAAAATATAAAACCACAGGCAGCACTATTGAGTGGCTAATTGTCACAAAATTGTCACTGAAAATGTTTGATGTAAATCCTAAAAATCATATCTATCTATCTATCTATCTATCTATCTATCTATCTATCTATCTATCTATCTATCTATCTATCACTGGACTGATAATGCCTATGTGATAGGGAAGCGCAAGGGATTATGGGAGTGTTAACGTTCGTGTTCAAATTGTGTTTTAATATGGCTGTGATTATTGTTGTTTGTTTGGGGGTTCGACTCGGGCTGGGTAATCGACCATTTTACTGACTGACTGTAGGACCGTGACTAAGGCTGGTGTTCTCGATAGTGACCACGTTAGGGGAAGCCATGTCTGGGGAACCATTGGGGAAGGTCGACATAAAGGAGCATTCCTGGGGTCGTACGGTGTATGGTATGGGACACAGGAGCTGCCATTAACTGAACCCTTGCCTCTCCTTTCCCGTCAGTTCAATTCGGGTCTGACCGAGTGTTAACATTAAACGGCACTCTCGGGGTCGTGCGGTGTATGGGACACCAGAGTTGCGAAGAAGAGAGCTCTTTCTCTTCATTCTTCCACTTGCCATCTATCTATCTATCTATCTATCTATCTATCTATCTATCTATCTATCTATCTATCTATCTATCTATCTATCTATCTATCTAAAGAATCATTCAACAAATGAGTGGACCACTGATATGCATTCTGACATTCCAGTTTAATTTAACCAACATTTGCATTGAGCGACGTCAGGGAGGATGCCATAATAATAATTTGGGGTCAAAGGAGTAAAAAGTCAATCGAGGTGAAGTTGTAAATTGACCTAAATAGACCACAAGTGTCGAGACTTTTGGACCTGAACAGACTAGTGATCAGACAGGTCCTTTGAGGTGGGCACTTTGCAGAAGAAAACAACACAAAAAAACCCCAACAACATCAACAAAAACTTAATTTGCGCTCAAAGACAACACCACAACAAGCCAATCAAGCCATTCTATCATTGCCTAATATGAGTAGAAAGACGTACCCTCACTTCTTTCAGAGTTGAGTTTCTATCCCAGCAGAGTAAAGAAATAAAGGCCCCGACCTCCCTCCTGAAAAGGCGCCTGAATGAGTCAAGATTCAGCGCCAAAGATTCAAACAGCGGCGGGTCGGTTTGCAGAGCCCTTCAAACAGGATATAAATAATTTGTCTTTACACTAAGCAAGGTAAGCTTATTTGGTTTAAAACAATGTTGTTGTTTTTTTTATTACTTTTAGCGTAATGTTTCGCAAATTTAGCTTCCCCTTACCTGACGCCTTAGCGCCGCCTATGTATAAAACCATACATATATATTATATATACATATATGCACCCATACATTCCTACTCATACACGCATTTACAAAGAACGAAAAAGAAAGCCACTTTATTTTGTCATTGTACAGTTGTTCAGTTACAATTAAATGTGTCCTCTGCATCTAACCGATCCTTTTGTATAGGAGCAGTGGGACCAACTCCAGTTCTTCTTTCCATTGGCTTGCTCAGGGGCACAGGCAAGAGTATCAACCCTAACATGTATGTCTTTTTGATGGTGGGAGGAAACCGGAGCACCCGGAGGAAACCCACACAGACACAGGGAGAGCATGCAAACTCCACACAGAAAGGACCTGGGACGGCCTGGGGTTCGAACCCAGGACCTTCTTGCTGTGAGACAACAGTGCTAACTACTGGGCCACCATGCATGCATTGTGTGCACCCATGCATCCATTTTAAAATGCCATAACAACAATATACAACACAAACACAAACAAACAGACACAAACAAAAACAGACTCCAAAGACTTCAGCTATAGCCGTCATTTGTTCCATTCAGTTCTGTATTGTAGTCTGACAGCAGTAGGCCGGCTTGCTGTTTTCAGCCCCTTTGTTCTGCGCTGGATGTGTGTACAATTGTTGCTGTTCCATAGCCGTCCGTCTGCATTGTCTGCTCTTGTCTGTGGGAGCAAGTCATTGAGTGGATGTTGTGCATGTGTCATGTCTTTGACCGGCTGAATGGCTATCCGTTCCCTTCTGCTCTGAAGAGGTGGGCGTTGTGGTGGTGAGGTGCAGCCTCTGGAGATGATCCTGAGGGCTATTTTTGCACCCTTTCCAGCAGTGCAGCCTGTGCTTTATTGCACCCTACCAGAAGAACACTGCCAAACTCCAGACATGGCCTGGCCACAGCAGTGTAGATTGTAACGAGGTCCCCGCAAGGATAGTCCCTGTCTGGCTAGAACAGCCAGAAAGTGGAGCCGTTTAGAGGCCTTCCTCACTACCTGTTCAGCGTGAGTGCCCCCACATAGGTCAGAGTCCAGAGGACAGCCAAGGTATTTGGCGGTGGTCATGACTGGGACTACCTGTCCCCCAAGAAATAGAGGAGCAGGTTGTGGTGGGTTTCAGAAGTAGCAGACTCTCAGTTCCACTGATTTTTATCTCCAGCAGGCGGTAGCCTGGAGGGGAGTGTGCGTTTGGTCGCGTGTATGTGTGTGTGTGTGTGTGTGTGTGTCTGCAGCGTATCTTGCAAAATCCTGGCCCTATCAACCTATTTTTTTCTGTAGAGTTATGAGTGTATGATGAAGAACTTTTCGTGGTTGTGGCGATTAAAAACCTTCGAAATTGTACCGTTGTAAAACTAAACTAAAATTTACATTCTTAGCAGGGGATATGAAACTGGATCACTACTGTGTCTATTTCAAGTGATAAAATTGTGAATATTATATATGAAAAGTGGGTGTGTCAAGACACAACCTGCTTTGCAGTGTCAATTCCATACACCACAGCAGGAAGGTGGAGGTCCCAGCCACTGTGGTCATCATTCACCTACTTCCCGAGAGCACGCTTGATCTTCTGGTTGGTCCTTTCATCCTGCGCATTTCAATGTATTTGAGAAGTTGATGAATATGCATAAGTGATTTAACAACAACAGATCTTAAGAGGACAGACATCTAAAGAGCTTCCTGTCCATTGTTCTGGAGATGGTGGAGACCACGTGCTTGATTCTCAGCATACTGAAAATGCTGGCATTGAGCTGCAGAGGAATAATCGGTTAAATTTGCAAGACTGAACTACTTACAGAGAACAACATAGATGTGGAGAGTGAGGTAGGGAAAAAAAACGTTGTAACACTACTAAACAAACTGTCACCAGAAATCGACTTGTTGACAACCTCCTTCCCTTGGTCCCTTGATGATTTACCTGACCATGCCACCCATGTCCAACTGCGAAGTTATTGTTGCGGACGCCTCAGATGCTAGCTTAGATTGCACAGGCTCTGCAATCACCCACTTTGTGTAGAGGTCTGTCATGGTAAGGACATATCTATTTCTGGCAACGGTCCAATCAAGTCCAAACCAAGCACAAGCTTCTTTTACCTGTACACAAGCTTGTGACTAGCACGTTAGCCCACATTAGTCTTCGCTATGCTAAAATAATATAAGTGGTACCTTCATGGAATGTAACACCGGTGCAACAGTCTTGATGGGATCATTCAACTGGCAGCGGTAATACAAATGTATACACTTTTCGAGAAAAATTAATGTCTAGCATAATGAAAGGCCTGGTGGCATGGTAGCACAGTCGTTAGTGCGGTCACCTCACAGCAAGAAGGTCCTGGGTTCGAGTCCCGGGGTTGTCCGACCTTGGGGGTCGTCCCGGGTCGTCCTCTGTGTGGAGTGTGCATGTTCTCCCCCGTGTCTGTGTGGGTTTCCTCCGGGTGCTCCGGTTTCCTCCCACAGTCCAAAGACATGCAGGTCAGGTGAATCAGCCATACTAAATTGTCCCTGTGTGTGCATGTGTGTGCGTGTGCATGTGTGTGTGTGTGCGTGTGTGTGTGTGTCAGCCCTGTGATGGACTGGCGGCCCGTCCAGGGTGTCTCCCCGCCTGCCGCCCAATGACTGCTGGGATAGGCTCCAGCATCCCCCTGACCCTGAGAGCAGGATAAGCGGTTTGGATAATGGATAGACCATGAAAGGCCAGTTGATGCAAGTTGATGAGGACAATCAAAACAACCTCTAAGTCAAGGAGGTTTCTAGCAAGGGATCTAACAATATCATCCGTAAATATTCCACCCGTAAGACGCAAATTGGGAAATTGTGTGGCCGTTTCATTTTATGCAACATCACAAAAAGCCAAAAATCGTGTCCAAGTCTGAAGAAATCAGCAGATGTGTCAAATACCAGGCATATCTCACTCTGGAGTACATTACCCAGTCTTTAACATCCTATATCAGTGTGGCCAGTAGTAGCCAGCACTGGGATTCGCAGTACCAGGGTTACTGTGGCATTCCCGTCAGAACAGATCTCTTGTCTTCCTCTGACAGCACAACTAGCCACATGTACCGCCTGCTGGGGCTGGTGTAGAAGAGTCCGTTGTCTGTTTTAAGAGGAACAAAGAAAACAGCCGAGAAAGTTGCAGTTCAAAGTAAAAGGAAATTACTATATATATATCTGACTGAGATATACAGTGAAGTGCCTACTCAGGCACTGAGTTGAACAAGTACAGTTAACTTTAAATGCTGTTGAACAGCATTACATTTTAAACAAATCGCATCTGTGTATTAAATATATGACCAAACTGTTATTAACCAGAAAGTCCCAGTTCTTTTAAACCGCCATACGTACGCAATAATTTGTAAACTAAGTCCTTTATGAGAACTTTATGGACTTGTGCATAAAATACGTAACCATTTTTTTCCCAGTAACGCAGGCATTTCTTGCTAACTACCATTACTTTTTACTTTTCTTTGTTTCTTTTTAAAATCGACTTATAGCTGGCTTTAAAGGGTGGGATTTGAAGACGCCGTTGTGTATAAGTCACAACAGTGTGACTGTAGTCTAGGACACTGCAGCGTTAAGTTTTACTACAGCCGGTTTACGGCAGTCGGTTTACGGCAGTAACGCAAGACGTGGTTGATACTATTCTGCACGTGTATGTGACGTTTACTGTGGCAGCAATGAACACGGTTTGATTCAAAGTCGTGGTCCGAGTCTTGCTGGACACAACAGACGCCCGTTTCAATTTTACTCGGTTTGTGTGATCAATATCGGAGGCCATCTCACCTTTTAGTAGTATTCCTGCAAATGACGGTAGAAGCCAAAGGAATCCGTACCAGGCGAGAAGACACCTTTTCAGCAACGCCATGAGACGATAGCGGCGACAGGAAGTAGCCGCATTTACGCACATGCGCAGAACAAATCGGATTTCCGCGGCGGATCGGACAGTGACGCCCCATATTTAATTATGGGAAACACTCGGAGCCGGAGGGGTTTGATCAAAGCATAGATTATCTCCTTGTGTGAAGTGATCTCAGTCTTAGATGAATTTACCCCCAGGGTAATCAGTTCTACCACCCAAGTGACACCAGGAATCAGAAACACTTTGTGTTATGAGAACGCTGTCCGGGACAACGCCAGCCAGGATGACTGTCGGCACTTCCGGTCTGCACGGGCTAGCAGTTAGCTTAGCCTGCCCCGCTTCCGCGTCCTGTCAGGCCGCCCTCGGTGTTTCCTCCTCGGGCGCAGCTCCAGGCAAGGCCGTGGTCCCTGGGCCCACAGGACGCAGCAGACCAAGCTCTCCCAGCCGATCCAGCGCCAGCTCTCCCAGCCGTCAAACGAAGACACAACTTAGACGCAGACGTAGACAAAGATACTGAGTTTGCCGCCACCGTGAATTCGTGCTGCCATACCAAGATGTTTTCAGCTCAAAATAATGTTAAAAAAAAAGGGGGGGGACTACCTCCCACACACCTGTGCCACAGGCTATGACCATGGCTTACTGTCGAGATTTTAAAAAAAATGCATTTCTAAGACATTTGTTTGGTCCTGCTGTGTGTGTGTGTGCGTGTGTGTGTGTGTGTGTGTGTGTGTGTGTGTGTGTGTGTGTGTGTGTGTGTGTGTGTGTGTGTGTGTGTTTTAACTTTTCTAAAATCATACAGTTCTGGAGAGCAGAGTCTTTCTCTTCACTGTACATCTGTGGATTTCAGTCTCACCTTCCACTTAGAAATCTGCCAGTCAGTTGCTTCCTGTGTCTTATGGCACTCTGCCATATGTTGAGAGAGCTCTTCATTAAGACAGCAGCAGCACTATTGATTTTTTTAGAAGATGCTCGTTCAGGCCTAGATGGCCATAGTCTTAAACAAACCAAAGGGAATCTCAGAAAGAGAATGCCCAGAGTGAGCACTGTACGTAGTGGGTAAAAATTGGGTATCCAGTGAATAATGTTAATGGACGGCTGCAAGGGTGGACAGTGTTTTATTTCCTTGTTACTGCTGCAGTAATATTCTCTTACTGCCTTTATTTCGATGATGCAAAACATTTGACACATAAACAGTCATGCGCTGACTTGTTATTTAAAACTAATATCTCCATCTAAGTAATAGCCTACTGTATTCTTTGAGCCTAGGACAGTGGCACTGACAAAAAGACAAGGAGGCGGAGCTGGAGGTGGCAGAGTTGAAGATGCTAAGATTTTAACTGGGAGTGACGAAGAAGGACAGGATTAGGAACGATTATAAGAGAGGGACCGCTCAGGTTGGACGGTTTGGAGACAAAGCAAGAGAGGCAGGATTGAGATGGCTTGGACATGTGTGGAGGAGAGATGCTGGGTATATTGGGAGAAGGATGCTGAATACGGAGCTGCCAGGGAAGAGGAGAAGAGGAAGGCCAAAGAGGAGGTTTATGGATGTGGTGAGAGAAGACATGCAGGTGGCTGGTGTGACAGAGGAAGACGCAGAGGACAGGAAGACATGGAAACGGATGATCCGCTGTGGCGCCCCCTAACGGGAGCAGCCGAAAGTAGTAGTAGATTCTTTGAGCCTAGATTCGGGTAACAAACACAGCTTAATAGTGTATTCCAAAAGAAAAGTAAAATTCCCTTTGTTTTCCACAACAGTACCGTTGGCTGAAGAGGCCTGCTGTGCATGACTCCGGGTCACATGTGTGCTGGTCATGGGGACCGATGCCTGTGTTAATAATCACATGTTGTTTTCCTCCTCCCATGTCCGCCCGCCGTACTTTCATTGAAAGCGAGTCCTCTCAATTATCTCGCCTGGACACGTGATCTCTCTCAAAGATCTCCGAGGGGACACAGACAGCGTGTCGTGTTCCCCTTTCAGCCGGGAACGCCTCTCATGTGAGCATTGCGGTGTAGCTACAAAAGCACTATTGATCCGTGTAATGCGATACAGACACAAATCTCTAATCTTTGACCTTTATATTGTTGGCTGTTGTAAATTGCAGCATCAAGTTGCAGTCAACGTAATGAAGCTTAATAGCAAACAATCATCTTTTATTTGATTTCGTGTGGCTCCACTGGACTTTTTTTTCTAGCACCTGCGAGGAATCAATAGCACTTGACATACACAGAAATATGATATTATAGCGAATTCAGGGGGCAGCCGGGAACCGCCGCGGCCGGGACACGAACCCGGGTCGACTGCGCGACAAGGCTCAGCATTTTTTGGTTTTTCCCGATTTTCGCCGAAAAATACCCAGTTTTTTTTAAAAAAGGAGCAGATTGGTTTAAACTGCTTTTCATCTGGATTTTATGTTTCCACCGATCCACGAGTTGTTCCTGTTCGTGTGAGGTTACGTAACAGTGTCCTCTTTTGGCGAAATTCGGCATGCTGGATGGCTTTGAAAAATGAAAAACCGAAAACGCCGAGCCTTGCCAGTCAGCTGAGGGCCCAACCCGTTAGCCAACAGGCTAGCGAGTCTAGTCATTCGTGGTCATTACACTGCCCGCCTCCTTCGGGAAGCGCGTCCCCGCGCTTTAGCATATCAGCTCCCTCGTGCCTCTGGGCGCACGCGCTTCCGATGGCCTCGCTGTCTCACCATCCCACTTCTGACACCGATGTAGCGAATTCAGGGGGCAGCCCGGAACCGCCGCAGCCGGGACGCGAACCCAGGTCTCTTGGTGTAGAGGTGTGAGGGAGCTTCCCGAAGGAGGGGGCTAGTGTAATGACCACCGGTGACTAGACTCGCTAGCCCTTGGCAAACGGGTCGGACCCTTTAGTCAACTAGTTAACGCAGTTGCCCGGGATGCGGGAGTCCCGGGTTCGTTCCCCAGCTGCAGTGGTTCCCGGTTGCCGCCCCCCCCCCCGAATTCACTACATTGGTGTCAGAAGTGGGATGGTGAGACCGCGAGGCCATCGGAAGCACGAGCGCCCAGAGGCGTGAGGGAGCTGGTACGCTGAAGCGCAGGGACGCGCTTCCCGAAGGAGGGGGGGTAGTGTAACGACCACCGGTGACTAGACTCGCTAGCACTTGGCTAACGGGTCAGACCCTTTAGTCGACCGATTAGCACGGTGGTGCGGGGGGACCCGGCTGCAGCAATTCCCGGCTGCCCCCTGAACTCTCTACAACATTATAAGTAGTATGGAGTACTGAAAGTAGTGCATTATAAGTAGAACTACTATAAGTAGTACGGATGGAGCAGTGAAAAACTAGTACTGTAAAAGTCTGCGCTCTTGCGGTATGCAAGCTTATAAAAATCCGACAAAGTGAAAGTGTTCATTATGGTATTGGATAGCAGTGGTTATCGTTTTTGTTTGATCAAAACTGCTTTTCCCGGAAAGCAGGTGTTGCCAAGTTTCCAACACAGTTATTCAATTGCGTCCGACGTGAATGTCACTCAGACAGATGTGTGGCGACAGACATGATGAATGGCTGCGTGCCGCAAGAAAATCTCCCATCTCAAAGGCTGTCTGCGACACAGACAACAACAAAAAAAAAAAAAAAGACAGGCGCCAAAATAAACAATCACTCATGATTTACTTTATTACGAGTCTTTATAATCATGTAAGCCCATTATGGCTTTTTCATGCCCTCCAAAAGACAGGAGCTAAGCGGGATGGGAGTAATTGTTTCACCAGGGTTAAAAGTTGTTTCCGCCGTGTCATTTCATCATACAGAGTGCAGGTAGGAGTAAATAGCAGTGTTGCCTGAAGACCCGGGCTTAATGACAAGGCTTTAAGCTCGTGTCAGCACCACAGGCGCGCATGCTTTCCTCAACACCAGTGATGAGCGCGCGATTAGGAATTTCACATTTCATCACTCGCTGTCTCGTTCTTCCCTGTCCTGACGATAATTATTACCAGAATTACATACAGTCAACATGTCATTAGGGGGCACCGTGCAGGGGGGGGGGAGAACGAGGCAAGGCGGGGGGAGGTGGTGTTGCTGGGGTGGGGTTTTTAGGTGGGTGGGTGGGTGGGGGGGGGGGGTCCTACGTAGAAGGCCCAGATGCCTTCGCCAGCTTCTGAAGCGCTGGTAATAAAAGTTAGTCGCCACCTCTTGAAACAACTCCTGGCCAATGGGGAGGTGATGAACCAACTTTTATGTGTCCTCGGAGGGGGGAAAAAGTGTGGGGCATCCCCGGCACGACTTCTCTCAGTCAGCCCTCAAACATGCGCAGGTAGGACTGACTTTTGGAGTTGGGAAGAGGTTCATGTCCGCTGCGTCTCCTTTCTGCTACCCGGTCTCGTCACTGTTGCCTCGCTGACCAAGCCCGCCAGTCTCCCGTCACGGAGGGGAGTCAAACCATGGCCTTCGACGGCTCTCTCTTGACAAGGTAAAACTCGTGAAGTTGCAATACTTCTTCAGCGCTTGCCATTTTGCGGCGGTTCTGCTGTGCCTCCGAGCCGCTAATTTGACAGCTGCCTGCCCGTGGACCTCCGCAGCTGTAACACGTGTGTGCGCGTGTCTGGAAAGAGGCGCCATCTATGTGTAGAGGAAATCTCTGCAATAACCTGGTGATTTATATTTAGTGAGTATATTAATGAAGCTGTCCAGTAGCCGGGGCGAGATGAAAAAAAAAAGCACACACCCGGACCTGCAACATGTGCACGTACGGTGTATGCAGCTTTATTAATCCGGCATTTCATAAAGGGGAGCGAAAAACCCCACTCAGACCATAAATTTGTTCCTTAGTGCGCAATATGTCTCCGTTAAGTGGCTCGTCTGACCTCTGGAAATAGCTTCATAGTTAGTGTGTGTGTGTGCGCGCGTGCACGTACCTGTGTGTGTGCACGTGCACGGCTACAGCTGAACGGCAATCATCTTCTAAGGCGAGATGGGAAGCAGATAAACGCGCTTTTATCACCGAAGGCCTCAACGATTCTCAAGAAGAAGAAGAAGAAGAAGAAGGAAAAAAAGATGTCGGTTTATTAATTAATTAGGGCTGACTGAGGAGATTAATTTGCACGGCTGAGTGCTCGGTGTCGAGAAGCTATCCAGTCTGACAAATGAGCGCGCACGAGTCGTGCCGGCAGTGTTGCTTCCCCTCCTGGCAACCCGAGTTGGCACGGGGTGGCACCGCCATACGGCGTGACACTGGGCGTGCGCCCCTGGCCTCCGCGCACGTGACCGTGTCCCGTGTCCCGAGCATGAAACCCTGATAAATGTCAAGGGACTGAAGCTGACGGCCTTAAATGATTGATTGCGTCAGATAATTTAGGATTCACTCTATTCTTGCCTGTCTCTGCCGAGGGGGTTTTTATTTCCCAGACGAGTTGTTTGCCTTTTTTTTTTTTTCATGTGTGCCAATGTTTGGATTTTCCTCGACTCGTGACGCAAGGATTACAACCGCATCCACTGCATTACGGCAATATCTGTGTGCGCCGTTGTGCATGAATAAATCACGCCTTATTTGAATTTTTTCATCGTAAATATTACATATGTATTTCTCTTCTGCAACTCGTATCCTGTCGTCGATCACAACAGGACGGGCAGAGTCAACCTTAAGATGTGGCATAAGTGTGGCAGTGCGTGGGGGTCGGGATCAGGCAGCAAAAATGTAGTTATTTCTGCAGCTAATATGGAATCTGCTGTCAGGTTTTTGAAGATCTGGCAGCTTTAGTGGGATTTTGACGCTTCACCGTGATGACTGGTCCTGGTGAAATGTTGCTCCGTTACACATCGTATTGAAGGAGCGGCCTTGTGCCTTGTTTGCATATAGGCAGAAATGCATGACAAGTGTAGTGTACGATATGAGCCCTCGGCCTAAAATAGGGATGCCTTTGTGGTTGTGCAGGGTCCGGGTTGTCGGAAGCGTTCCTTAGCAGGCCTGTGTGCGTGTCTCCGCCACTGACGCATCGTTGCGTAACGCTTTGTTGTGGAAGGACTGGCATGGAAGATGGACAGGCAGCCTCTAGTGCTCCCGGGGCACGCCTTCAACGTGAAGGGCGTGATGTTAGTGCCCATGGCCTCCGCTGAGAGGACCTTGCTTAGTAAGCCATTAGTCTTTCTTCTGACAGCAGCACCCCTGAACCCCCCGCTACACCAGCCGCTAACACAGATACACACACACACACACACACACACACAGCAGCGCACAAATCCTTGAAAGTAATCTGAATATAACATACAAGCTCGCACAATAGAGATGGCTAGTGAGGACCTTCACCGCCGCCGCCACCCCACCTCCTTCTTGTCGCACCTCCTCTTCCCTTCCACCAGACTGCATTGGGCGTCAGTGCAGAGGTCATCAGGTGTCATGTTGGAGGCCGTGGTCACCAGGATGCTGGGGAGAGCAGGCGAGACTCAGGTTAGCCAGGGCTAGCAGAGGAATACCGCTGTGTTTAGGGTTATGTCGGAGAGACCAGAAGCACACTAGACATACTACATATTACTCAAGGAAATGGTCAATTGATCCATCGCAGCTTATCTATGTGCACGACTTAAGTAATTGTGTATAAAAGTATGCAGTTTGAGAGGCTATTGCACAAGTTATACCGCAGCAATGCTTTGTCTCTGCCTAATAGGGCACACGATGGTTGAGATGTGGGGTATGTGCTGATTTATCATAATCAACATGATGATTACTATGGTTGTTGAAGCTTAATAACATAATAACATGATTTGATTTCAGTGGGTTTCCAGTGCTGTGTCTTCTCACGTTGCATTCAGTGTCCTAGTGTTTTGTAATATCCATCCATCCATCCATTATCCAAACCGCTTATCCCAAGTCAGGGTCACGGGGATGCTGGAGTCTATCCCAGCAGTCATTGGGCGGCAGGCGGGAGACACCCTGGACAGGCTGCCTATTATTTATTTATTTAGGCAGGATTGGAATGCAATGCAAACAAATTCATTTTAAAGGACCTGGTGTTTGGGAAGGTAACCGAGATGTACGACTAAGTAATGCCCGGCTCTATTCTTCTTCAACAGAAGGACAACATGGCGCCTGACGATGCTGTTGTGCCCCTCTATCTGCATGGTCATGTCTCTCCTCATCAATCCAGCCCTTGGACGTAAGTCACACGGTTGCACAGACATTAACACGTTGTGTTGTGTGAGCCATTTCCTGTGCGTATAGGAACGCCACATCTGCTGGGAATCAGTTCGTTGAATAAGTATTGAGAGACGGGCCCGTGTGTCCAAGCCAGCGTGCAGCCAGTTTCTGCAGGGGTCACTTCCCCTCACACGTTCCCGAAATGTTAAGCAAAAGCCAAAAATAGCAGGCGTGCTGTGCCGGCCTGCTTTGCAAGATTAAGTCAGATTAAATCTCCACTGATGATCACGATAAGCCCCTCTCCGAAATATATCTAAAGCAAGAGCACGCAGAAATGTGCATGCGCAGTGTTGTAAAGTGTGTTTCGTTGCAGCTCAACGGTATGTTTGTGCAGTCTACTTTCTTGTTATGCTTGCCGTCTTGCGCGTTTGCGTGTTTTTAAGAGCCACTCCGCCATATTGTTTTCTGGAATTCACTACGGCGTCCTGTTTTTTAAGGAACGGCGTCTTAATTGTGGTCTATCTTAATTGCGGTTTGTCTCATTGCACTACTGACTGGCTTTTCTGAGCACATTGCCTCGGCAGGCAGTTATCTTTAACAACTTGAAACCCGCACGCTCAGTCAGACAAGTGTTTATGGGCAGTAAAAGATGGGGGGGGATAAATACCATCCCTGCACTGTACCTCGTTTCTCGGCAGTTATGTGGAACCCGAGAAAGGCTTCCAGATGTGTTGCGCTCACGCGCCTCGCTCTAAACAAGCTGACTCAGGTTATTGACTCAGGGGCCCCCCCTCCGGCGATCCTTTTCACGACGTCCAGATCCTCGTTTCGAGGGGTCCTGCTCTGCCTGCTCAGAGGGGAGAGGAAGTGAGAAGCTGCGGCGCAGGAACAGTGCGAGCGAGCATAGCGCCCTCTTCTGACGCACCCCGAGCACCTTCAACCAATCGACTCTGTGCGTAGCTGACTTCCGGTTGCTACTGCAGCGGCCATACCAGTTTCCTGTTTGTCGGCGCGTGCTATTGACAGTGGCATATTTTCGTGATGCCTGCGAGATTTACCACGGATAGATGTCAACGACATGCACAGGATTGTCAACAAAGTTTCACCTGCATATCAAGTTATGTCCATGAGTCCATCCGTCCATCCACCAGTCCGCTCGGCCTCATAATTGTGGACGTAACTTGATATGTACAACTTAAAACTTGTCTCCCGTTCGCTAGTAGGTGCAGGTGAAAGTTTGTCAACAATTCTGTGCATGTCGTTGACATTTATCCATGGTAAATCTTGCAGGCATCGCGAAAAATATGCCATTGTCAATAGCACGCGCCAACAAACAGGACACTGGTATGACCGCTGCAGTAGAAACCGGAAGTCAGTGGACCACAGTTATGCACAGAGCTGATTCCCCCCAAAGGTGCAAGTGACTGTCGGGCCTATTGGAGTTTTGATGAAGGACTTAATGGAAACTTGCAGGATACCTAACGCTGACGAGTTTATCAACCTGTTGTTTTGGGATTTATCACAGAAAGTTGAATCAGTGGTTTCCTTACCTGGATTATTGAGCGAGCATAAAGACATTTTGGGACATTAAGGCTACAGATGTAAATTAAAAGGACAAAAATAATCCAGAAGGTAGCATTTTTTTAAATCCAAGCCTTACGTTGATGAAAGCAGAAACCAAAAGGTAAAACAGTCACAGAAAGTTGAATCGGTTCATCTGGACACAACATTTACCAAGAGAAACCTTTCATCGCTCATCTAAGTGACCTCTTCAGTCCAGATGAATCGATTCAACTTCTTACCTCAGATTATCAAGCATGCATAAAGACATGATAAAACAATGTGTTCAAAAAAGACAAACCCTTGACCCTTGACCTTGATTCATGTTAAACCAGTGCCTCATTTTTTTTTACATTGTATTCCCTTGTCTTCTGACCTGGACCACAGACGCTATCTAACATTTCTGCAGGATTTCATAGCCTAAAGTGTTCTCAGGTTCTAACTGCTATAATATCTACATATGGATTTTATTCTTTCTGTATATTGCAGAAATGTGTCGTTTTTTGGATATGCTACTTTCTATAGACAGATCCAATATTGCTCTACAGAACCATGTGCAGTGTTCTGCAGGGCTGTATGTACTTCTATGGTACAGTATATATATATATATATATATATATATATATATATATATATATATATATATATATATATATATATATAGGAGATAGGCCCACACTTGATCACACTTTTTGTTTCCAATTCCTTTTCTACATTTTCATTTTTTTATTATCACTTGTTTTGTTGTTTTGATATTTTTCTTAGTGCTTTATTCTGCCTCTGCTATTTTGAACAGGCACCTATTCATACTGCGTTATCAGCGTGTGTCCCCGGGGGCACGCTGCGGTGGATGCAAGAGAAACACATTAAATAAACATGTGGTGCATTGTGATCTTAATCAGTGCTGCAACACCAGACCTCGAGTTTTCCCTCGTATCGGCCCTCCGCATGACTCCAGCTGGATGAGAACAGAATGGAAATTTAATGCATTTGTCAAATCCGGCGAGGAACTGTCGTAACAAGATTTGTTTTTCTTGTTTGTGTTTGTGTTGTTGTTGTTGTTGTTGTTGTTTTCCTCAATCAGAGCTAGATCTCAACAGACTGGATGGTGACACCGTCTGCCCGCCCATGAGAAGCGGACAAGATGACCTCCCAGGTGAAATATTCCTCAGACGTAATCCTGTTTTGGGAAGTGATGATGCGTGGTGGGTCGCATTGCCGAGCCCACAAAAGACACATTGAGGTTTAACCCCAAAAAAAACCCCAATACCCACAGTCTTAAAAGGGCGTAAAAAGAAACGAAACTGACGATTTCAAGGAGGCCGATAGCTTTTAATGGGTTTAATATGGCGGGCTGCCTGATGACTTCAGGTTTCGTACGGGGCGGATGAAATGTTCCACTTGAACCTCCATGAGGTTCAGTGGAAACAGTTCTACCTCAGCAAGATGGTAATTGCCCTGTTCTCGACAATTTCCCCCCAGACATCTGCGTGCGCTCTAATCTGCGGTTTAGGGATATAATGCATATCTCAGAGAAAACGCTAATTTGTTCCACGTGGGACTGGAAGGCTATCTTTCCTATATTTGTTTATCGTAAACAGTTGCATGCAGACAAAACACCCAACGTGGACACCGTGCCGGGATTCTGCACAACCCAGAGATACACTACACCGTTTAGACACAGTGGCATTAAAATGTCACGGTGCCATTATGACGAGGCAATTATGACAGTGATTCCTACCAACAAAAAAAAATGAAAAAAAAAAAACACCGAGACACATCACCACCCAGTAGCGTC
>NC_079228.1:11071881-11105116 GCF_029633865.1 Lampris incognitus | reverse complement strand
CCTCTCCCTCTCCCTCTCCCTCTCCCTCTCTCTCTCTCTCTCTCTCTCTCTCTCTCTCTCTCTCTCTCTCTCTCTCTCTCTCTCTCTCTCTCTCTCCCTCTCTCTCTCTCCCCCCTGAGTCAGGTGAGTCGCACAACGTGTTGAGCAAATAAAAAAAAGCGGGTGGCGAGGAAGCGCCGCACCATCAAAGGCGGGAAGCCTTTTCACCTCGCCGCTCTGAGCCGCGTCCCTGTGTGGAAAAACAGGCGGCTACGTCACGGGGTCGGACGCGGCGCTTGAGGGGTGTGCGAGTGGACGGCGTTATCCTTTTATATAACCAACGACAGCTCCTTACGCTCCCCCCAGCGGGCCTGCTTTGGCCTGTTGTGCCTAATCTCTTCCAACGGGGTCGCTTTTCTCAGAAGCTGTTGCGTAAGCCCCCTGGCACCCCCGCGCCACGCCACCTGGGCCCGTCACACCCGGCGTGAATACGTGCTTATTTTCTCCGGCAGCCCCAACCAGGCTGTTATCGCCACAGAAGCTGCGGCCCGGGTCTCGTTTTCCTCTTCGGGGGCGTTGACAGCCGCACAAACGGCCCTGCCCCGAACCGTTCCCCACCCCGGGCAGATCCAGATTTCGGCCCCTAATTTGTCTGTTTTTGAGATACAGGAAACTGCTTTTTTTTTTTTCCCGCCTTGATCATTTACAAGATGGTAAAAGGCCGGCTGCAGCGCCCTATCTATAAACGAGCCGCCTATGGAGGATGTGGCTTGTTAAAAAGGCAGGGGGCACGGGACTGTGGACCGGCCTGTCCTAAGCAGGACCGCATGCCGCTGCTGAAACACTGATCAGACGTGGGCGCTGTTGACGCAGCGTCTGATCCGTAACAGAACGGCACCGTGCTGAAGGCCTCTCCGGGTCTCTGATGCCCTTCAGCCTCTTCTACGCGTGCTTGGATCTGAAGGACGGGGGTTATGAGGCTTGGCGAATCGGCAGCTTTACATTTCATGTCCCGGTCATGGTCTGATGAGCGGCGTGATGCTGTTCGTGTTGTGATCACATGTTGGGTGTAAATCTGTCCCGAGAGTCCTCCGTAAAGTAGGCTGGAGGAGAACTGTGCTACGACACGGGGAGTATTGCTAGCGCGCTAACAGGCCTTGTAGTCAAGATCAAAACCCAGTCCAGACCGAGTCGTTGAGGGGGCAAGTCCAAGTCAAGTCCAAAATCAACGCCCATCAAGTCTAAGTCAAGTCCAATGTGACCAAAACTTGCATAAAGACTGAAACCAGAACAGTAAAAGTCCACTTAAACACCATGAGTATGAGTGTAGTAGTATACCATTTAGTTAAAGTCAACATTAAAATAAAAAAGGGGGTGTCCGGGTGGCGTAGCGGTCTATTCTGTTGCCTACCAACACAGAGATCGCCGGTTTGAATCCCCGTGTTACCTCCGGCTTGGTCGGGCGTCCCTACAGACACAATTGGCTGTGCCTGCAGGTGGGAAGCCAGATGTGGGTATGTGTCCTGGTCGCTGCACTAGCGCCTCCTCTGGTCGGTCAGGGCGCCTGTTCAGGGGGGAACTGGGGGGAATAGCGTGATCCTCCCACGTGCTACGTCCCCCTGGTGAAACTCCTCACTGTCAGGTGAAAAGAAACAGCTGGCGACTCCACATGTATGGGAGGAGGCACGTGGTAGTCCGCAGCCCTCCCCGGATCGGCAAAGGGGGTGGAGCAGCGACTGGGACGGCTCGGAAGAGTGAGGTAAAAGGCCGGATACAATTCCAGGGAAAAGGAGGGGGGAATCCAGAAAAAAATGAAGTAAAATACATATTTTGGCTTTATTTCCTCCGCCAAGGAAGGAATGTGTCAGATTCCAATTATCCAATATTACAGGGACACGACGACTTGATATTGCCAAAAAAACAAATTAGATTGTAATGTACTTCATGGATCTCCACAGAGGAAGTTTGATATTCATTTCAAAAATATTTAGAAATAGTTTAATGTGTGGTACTTGACTGGTCTCTAAAAATGATCACGAGTCCACACTGTCCAAGTCAAGCCCGAGTCTGTATGCTGCGAAGTCTGAGACGAGACCAGGGCCTTAAAAATGTGGAAACCATCCTCGAGTATTACGACCCTAGAAACAATCACATTAGCGTCGCTCAGAACCAGGTGTGCAACCAGGTGCCTCAACCATCTTTAACCCCTTCCAAACCGTTTCCTCGCGTGTCAACTTTCCACGCAGGCTGAACTTTCCCCGCGGCTTCCCCGATGAGTACTCCTTCATGGCGACCTTCCGCATGATCAAGAACACGGTCAACAAGGTGTGGAACGTTTGGCAGATTGTGGACGAAGACGGCCGCAAGCAAGCCGGCCTGCGTCTGAACGGAGACCAGCAGGCCCTGGAGTACTTCCTAATGGGCGCTGACGGCAACCTGCAGACCGTCACCTTCCCAGGCCTGTCCGTGCTCTTCAACACCAAGTGGCACAAGGTGATGATCGGCGTGGAGAGGGACCAGGTCACCCTGTACGTGGACTGCCAGCCCGTGGATCAGAGGCCCATTAAGGGCAAAGGCCCCATCAACACGGAGGGGGACACCCTCATCGGCAGACTGGATGCGGATGCTGATGCGTCTGTAGTGGTGAGTGAACATGGACGTGTTTCCAACCAAAAACAAGTCATATGAACAAGATTCATTTGCTCATCAAGAACTGACAAGCTTGGATGATGTATCATGATTTAAGAGTGTTTATCTCAAGGTGCCGAAGCTATTTTATCTTATTAGTGTGTGAAGCGAGTGGGCGTCTGGGTAGTGTGGTGGTCTATCCCATTGCCTACTAATGCAGGGATCACCGGTTCGAATCCCCGTGTTACCTCCGGCTTGGTTGGGCGTCCCTACAGATATAATTGGCTGGGACTGCAGGTGGGAAGCCGGATGTGGGTATGTGACCTGGTCGCTGCACTAGCCCCTCCTCTGGTAGGTCAGGGTGCCTGTTAGGGGGGGGGACTGGCGGGAATAGCGGGATCCTCCCACGCGCTATGTTCCCCTGGCGAAACTCCTCACTGTCAGGTGAAAAGAAGCATGTAACATTGACCACCAAAGGTGGATGTTGGCAGGATTTTTGGCCAGTGTGAAAAGCTATCTGCAGCCCTCCCCGGATCGACAGAGGGGGTGGAGCAGCGACCGGGATGGCTCGGAAGAGTGGGGTAACTGGCCGGATACAATTAGGGAGAAAAAGGGGGAAAATCCACACAAAAAAAGAAGAAACGAAGCGAGAAAGCTTTTTGTGAACAACTGCTTTAAGTGTTTTTGTCCAATAATTGCATGATCAAAACTTGAGTTGTGCTTCAAACTTTGATGAAAATATCCTAAGAAGTCAATTTAACTTTGTAAACAAGGGATTTTATCTTGCTTCAAGAAATCTCACCCAGTTCAAACATTTTACTGCACTGGCAGATTAGTTATCTATTTATTTATTAGAGGGGTTTTTTCACCTGAAGATGCTGAATTTTGCCTTCGTTTTGACATGGAGTGTTTTGAAGTGAAAACAGTGCTCTTTGCTAAATAAATAAATGACAACCACGGCTCAGGTTTATACGGGCGCTGAGCTCGGCTATAATTCAAAAGTGCTTGCTGCCTCAGCAAAGCGGCTCAGTGGGGTTCCACGAATAAAATAAAACGTTAATCCCTTGGAAGGGGAAAAAAAAACTCCTTTGTGGGAATTCAAGCTCTCACTCGATTCAAAGCCCAAGAAGGCTTTTTTCTTATTTATAACTATGAGAATTACTCTACCGTGACTGAACATTCCCTGATTCTCACTCACATGTGAGAAATTCAAAATAAAAAATGAACACTGCAGTATAGTTTAATGTACAATGACTGTTTCCTTTCAGTTTGAACTCCAGTGGATGCTGATTCACTGTGACCCAAAAAGAGCCCAGAGAGAGAGCTGCAGTGAGCTGCCTGCCACTGAGGTACAGTATGAAAGGCCTGTTTCTGCACCGCTGCAGTGCTATTGTTCAGGCTGATAGGCCTTCCAACACATTTCTGTGCGTCTGCATCCGCTGACAGGAAATAGCGCTGAAATGCTGCGAGCTGGAGTTGCATAAGTATGATAGATCTGCCAAGCAACAGCTTTTGAGTCCTACGTAGTATTCAAAGGCTGTGGTTTGGTGACTAGGCCCATCTTACACACATGTACCATCAGTAAATAGTGTTGGGAAGGTTACTTCTGAAATGTAATAGATTACAGATTACTAGTTACCCTGATAAAAGTGTAGTAAGTAATGTCACTATTTTAATTACTTCGTCAAAGTAATGTAACTTACTTATATTTGATTATTTTTCTAACGAAGGTTTTGAACTGGGCAATAAAGCTGAAAAGTCAAAATTTGAGTGTATACTGCCCAGTGTGCCCCCGTCCATAGGGTTAGTGGTTGTGTCAGGAAGGGCATCCTGCCTAAAATTTTGCCAAATCAGTATGCGGATTGACAAGACCATACCGGATCGGTTGAGGCTCACTACCAGATCAAACTCAAGGACTGGGTTAACAATGACCACCGTTGGTGCTGTGCCCCTCACAGGGTACCGAAGGAAACTATAAAATCCCACTGCGGTGACCCCTGAGAAACAGAAAAGCTGAAAGAAGAGGGAGACTGCCCAATAAATGGACCCTGTCTAGACATAGAGACGGCCCCTTGTAAGCCATCCTACCCTTGATGGTGTTGCACTCAAAATTTGTCCCAACGACTTTGTTGACCCGTTTTGTCCAGAGATATGCCAAGAGAAGACATTCCTGTGCAAAGTATCAGAACGAATGTTATATTCTACATATAAGCTTTTTACCGAAAAGAATATATCCGGATGTAACCCCTTTGTAATCACCTACATTTTGATTAGTAACTGTAACTTCATCACATATTTTCTCAGTTACATTTACTTTGTAATTTAATTATGTAATGCCATTACATGTAACTAGTTACTTCCCAACACTCTCAATCAGTTTAGCTATCTGAGGTTTATATGATGTCTGTCGTATTGGGAGAGTCTCTTGGAGCCACAAAATTCAAGAAATGGCATTTTCATCTGATCGCCTTCCGTCATGATGCAAATGGCTCTGTCTACTTAAAAAGAGGAATATTTACTGGCCTGGTTTGCTCTAGATGTGAGGCTAACATTTCTGCTTCATGCTGGGTCTTCTGAGGTCTCTGGTGGCTGGTGGGTTACGGTGGGACACATTAGCTCCGGTGGCTCTTTATTCAAACGACGGCATGTTTTGCTCACCACTATTATTTTGAACAGGTGCGCCTTTGCTGACACTTTGGGTGAAGGTGGTGTGACTATTTTCACTAACTCCACATTTATCTGATTTCTCTTGCTTCTTCAGATGTATGCCAATGCTGAGGTATTTATTTTTCTACTCCCCTCTACAATCTACTTCAGTCCTGTTTCCTCATTATCTTATTACTTCTTCCCGTACCTACTATACGCTGGCATTTGTGTGTGTTTTATTGTATTTTGTCTTTTTTTTTTTTACCTGTCTATTTATCCATCTCTCTGTTCTTGGTTTGCTTGTTTGCTTGTTTTTTTTTTTTTTTGGGGATTGTTGGTTGGCTTGTTCATTTGTTTGCTGTTTCAGGATTTCTTTGGCGAATCAAACATTTCTTTTCACACCAATGAAATTCTCTCATTAAATGAGAAGAAGTAAAGTTGATTTAGGAAAATTGGGGAATCAGAGTGAAATGGGTCTGATCAGACGATGGCACAGGCTTGCCTGCTGGAACAGGAGAGAGGCTCATCAACAACTGACAGTATTACTTTCAGCAGCCAACAATCACCAATACTAAGTGTTGTCTGAATCTGTGGATGTTTTCAGGTTGGACTGGTGTATCAACAAGACACGAGATCAATTTAATTCTCTAGAGCGACCATTAACCAGATATAGTGCTGGATGTGTTTGGTTACTGAGTTAGCCTGATGTTTCTTTTCTCCACATTATAATTTCCATACAAGAAGACTATTTGTGACGTTTTCCTCAAGTAATGCATGATCCCAGCTCAGCATGTCGACGGAACAGACACGTTAATGACGCTTTCAGCTGTAAAGGTTAACTCATGCTTGGTCACTTGATATTGTATTTGCATTTCTACGAACGTTGCTCAACAGACGCAAAACAAAAAAAAGTCAAGCAACATCTGGCATTGATGCTACAGGAAAGAGTTCTGCTATCTCCATGACAACCATTCCCTGTCCATTTCAGCATCAACTTGGTTATTTGGAATTAGCTTTGCAATCAGACTGTATCAATCTATATTGATACCACTGTTAAAAAAAAAAATCTGGAAGACTCATATTTGTAGTAAAACACATGGCTGTCAAAGGTGTTGCCTGGCCCAGCATAACCTAACCTTGAGTGTGCCTGGTCTTCGGCGATGTTGTGTATTAATAATGACTGTATTCAAGGCGGCGGGTAGTGTAGGCTAAAGAAGGCTAAGCCTTCCCTGACTGCTGGGCTGGCTCTTGTGCACCCTACACGGCCATATGGCCGGCTTTTGAACGGACAGGCCCGGGTTTTCAGCTCTCTGTCCGGCATCGTGCACGCTCAAAGCGACAGTTCTGTCATTTAAGGAGGCCTATACTACCACTGGGTCTACTAGGTTACATGTACTATAGAGTTAACACATACTCAATTAGAAAACTCCGGCCAGACTCGTCAATCAAAGAGCATTGTCCTGCCAATGACTGGCTTTGCTAACGCTACAAGCCAGTTGTTAAAGATATTAATACTGTAAATATATCGTGGCGAATTCGGGGAGGCCGTCGCCGCAGCCGGGACGCGAACCCATGTATCCCGCTCCGCAAGCGACAACGTTAACCAGTGGACTAAAGGGTCCGATCTGTTAGTCAAGGACCAGCGTGTCTAGTTATCCATGCACGTTACAATATATATAATGTTCGGAGACGGGCACGTGCGCAGGTCCATGAAGTACTGGGACGGCATCCAGCGCGTTGCCTGTGCCCCCCGTCCACAGGGTTGGTTAGTGGTTGTGCCAGGAAAGGCATCCGACTTAAAATTTTGCAAAATCATTTATGCGTTTTGACAAGACCATACCGGACCCGGGCTTACAAAGACCGCCATCGGTGCTGTGCCCCCCACAGGGTGCCGACGGAACCTTATCCAAATCCGCTGTGGCGACCCCTGAGAAACGGGGAACAAGCCGAGAGACGAAGAGTGTGCGTAATTCTCTCGGTTTACCGTCGGATCGCAAACAACTCTGAGGCGCACGCCGCCCCCTGCCGTACAAGAAGAGTGTAACAGCCACAGTCCGGTAAATATAAATGCAGTGCCAAATAGCGCCACAGGGCGGCTCCTGCCCTTTCGTTTTGGTGGGACGCGCTACGGTAGAGCCGTTCTCAGTGCCGCTTCGACTGACGTCCGGAAGAACGAGCTCCCACCGTCGCAAGTTGGTGCGGGTTATCACGTGCATGGTTTACTGTTCACGTGTGATCGGTGATAGTGACGTAGAGACCTGGCATTGTGTGGTCGATGTATGTACAGTAGAATAAAGTAGCAGTGTGGAAGCCCCCCCATCTCGTTGTCTGTCGACTCTGAGCTAACCAGCTAGCTAGCTAGCTAACTAGCCACACGCTGCTCGCTCTCTCCGCCCGCACCGGCCCAACGTTGCAAGCGCTAGAGCAGTGGTTCTCAACCTTTTTGGGGTCCTGGACCCCCTGCGTATTTTTGATCTACCCTGAGGACCCCTCCACCTGATCTTGGGGGAGGGGGGGTTGCAATTTGATAGAAACAGTAGAAACTGCATTTTAAATTGCATTATAGCATTTATTCACTCTTTGGGGCAAAAATAAGAGCGTTCAGTTGTAACTTAGATATATGTAACAAAACAGAATTCTTATGCAGTAACTTTCAGATATATGTAACAAAACAGAATATGTATTCAGTAACTTTCAGATATATGTAACAAAACAGAATATGTATTCAGTAACTTTCAGATATATGTAACAACAGAATTTTTATGCAGTAACTTTTAACAATGCAAACGGGAGCGAGATCTCTTATTAAAATACAATAAATTACACTTGTGAAACAGATGTAATTAGAGAAAAAAGTCCTGTTACCCTTTATAGTTTAGGTAGATAAAGGTCTCAGTCACATTCGAGTAAAATAATCCTATTTCTATAAATGTCATAGGATCTTTTTTTTAAAAGATATTTTATTTTCACGGACCCCTTGCAATTACACCACTGACCACTAGGGGTCCGCGGACGCCCGGTTGAGAAACACTGCGCTAGAGCGCGTTTTGTTACGTTGCGTCTTATTGGCTACTGGGAAACAAGTCTGCGTGTTTGATTGGCTAATGCGGACACTCTGACAGCGCGTATTTACGATCGCAGTTATTTTCAACGTCGCTATGGTTACTTTGCTGCTTATTTGGCTGATGTACATGTCAAATCCATGATCTGTTATTTCGCCGGTTTGGTGTGTAAATGGTCGCGTTAATGTGTTAATGCTGACTGTAAAAGTCAGTCAAGCTGTGGGTGCGCAACCCTGATTGGTGAAGAACGTGCGTTCATTACGAGAGTTGCTCAGGGTGAATTTCCGCCATTTTGCTAGCTCGGCCAAGCGGACGTTGATGTGGACAGCAAAGGAAAGGGAGCTGGTCAAATATTAGCCTTCCTCATCCTCAGCCTCGCCCGCCGCCTATGAATGTATCGCAGACCAATTAACTGAGCTTTGTTTTTGGTGATGGACCCCTTGTGCCACGCATGTCAATGTCGTCTTTAATCTGTGGCCCTTGTCCTGACTGATGCCTCCTATCTTAGCCGGAGAAACCAATCCAAGGCCCCCCAGGTGTCCCTGGTCCAGAGGGCCCCCGTGGGCCCCAAGGAGAAGATGGCAGGGATGGGAGAGATGTAAGTGGGTCACTTCTACACTGGACTTGACTTTCTTTTATTCTTTAGACGTCTAAATCCGGGCTCTAAATCCGGTGTGTGCATTTCTACCTTGTTTGACTTGAGAGGTCTGTTCTCTCTTCCAGGGTCTCCCAGGTTCTCCTGGCAGTCCAGGAAGTCCTGTAAGTAATTGATGGCAAATTATGCTGTTGACTTTATTAATTTACCGATGCTGTATTATAGCTCAGTCAATTTGCTATCAACATTACAGTTTAGATTTAATGCGTAAGCCAATCCAAATACTAATGAGAATGGCTCACCTGTAATTGACTAAACGCTGACTGTTACGCCACGGCGTATCTTAGCAACAGTGGGGGTGGTGCAGGAAGAAGATGTAGCTGTTTTTCTCTTGTTGTGTCTGTTTCGTAGGGCACCAAAGGCGATCAGGGGGGGATCGGTCTTCCTGGACAGAGGGGCCTGCCTGGTCTCCCGGGATCTGCTGTAGGGCATCTCATTCACATCACATCACTCACTTTTTATCTTTGTGTGTGTGTGTGTGTTGGATTTAGTTTGTGATTTTGTGATTTTTTTTTTTTTTTTTAAATCTCATTTACTCAGGGACCCTCCGGCCCAATGGGTCCAAGAGGATCTGTAGGCGAGAGAGTGAGTAACCATTTAAACTTTTTCACAGAGAGACATCGAGATGTACATAACAGCACATTGTTATAAAGACCCTTGTATGAACTTAATAAGCATATCATTAACTGGTTTCCGATTTGTTTTACATTATCGCAGGGACTTCCCGGATTTCCCGGACCACCAGGTCCTGCTGTAAGTGGACAAAGCTCTTAAATTGCACAAGTATGCATGCATAACCACACTGAATACCTGCAAGCTGAGTGTCCGGGTAGCATAGTGGTCTGTTCCGTTGCCTCCCAACACGGAGATCCAGGCTCGAATCCCCACGTTACCTCCGGCTTGGTCGGGCGTCCCTACAGACACAATTGGCCGTGTCTGCAGATGGGAAGCTGGATGTGGGTATGTGTCCTGGTCGCTGCACTAGCGCCTCCTCTGGTCGGTCGGGATGCCTGTTCAGGAGGAGGGGGAACTGGGGGGAACAGCGTGATCCTCCCATGTGCTATGTCCCCCTGGTGAAACTCCTCACTGTCAGGTGAAAAGAAGCGGCTGGTGACTCCACATGTATCGGAGGAGGCATGTGGTAGTCTGCAGCCCTCCCCGGATCAGCAGAGGGGGTGGAGCAGCGACCGGGACGGTTCGGAAGAGTGGGGTAATTGGCCAGATACAATTAGGGAGAATAAAAGGGGTAAAGAAGAAATGATACCTGCAAGCTGATGACAACACTTGATGACATTGTTTGTGTTTGCATCACACATTCATTAAAGAATGGTTTGTAACGCCGCTAACATGGGTCTTCTCTCTCACTTCCTAGGGCCCAGTGACTGAAGGACCTGCCGTATGTGTTTTCTATAGTGCTACTCTGAAACCTGCTTAAAATTACCTCATACATACACTACATTACTAGTGAATATGTTGCAGGAGCTGATGTAATCCTGTATTTGACAGGGAGCTCCAGGAAAACCAGGAATACCAGGAGATGAGGGAAACATCGGACCTGAGGTAAGTGTTCAAACGAAGGTTCGGTTCTAGAGGCCAACATGTTTCATGGATGTTTTCTGGTTTCTGACAGACCTCTGACAGCATTTGAGTTATTTGTTCCAGCATTCAGAGTGACTTCTTTTGACAATGCTAGCTATGATTCTGGCAGGGTCAACCGGGTCCTAAAGGGAGCGCTGGCGTCCCGGGGGCCCCTGGCCTTCCCGGCCCACCAGGGCCTGCGGTAAGCACTGGATCTTTCCATCTTTCTTTGTATAATGCGGCATGCTGCCTTCACATCTTATTTTGTGTTGTTTGACCATTTGGCAGTTGTGCGTAGTTCACGTCTGCAACTTGAAATCTCGAGTGATGCGGTCTCATTGTGACGTATGTGAAAGTATGGTCTTCCCTACGACAACGGGAATCTATCCTGTGGTGGTTTTATGTGACCATCTAAATCTCCTACGGTTGTTTGAGATGTCGCTGTGCTGTGTTTCAGGGGCCGCCTGGTGCCGGCAGCAGTGAGGGAAGTGGGGAAGCTGTGAGTGTGTTTTACTGTCAACTGATAACAATGACTGCATGTCGACTGGACTGGAGGCAGCGAGTTTGCTCCTGAAATGAGTCACTGAACTGTGAAAGTGTCTGCAAACAGTTAATAAGGATCTGCCTTTCATATCCGATGTGTAAAACTAGTGTGTGTGTGTGTGTGCGCATGTGTGTTTTTGCGGCTGTGTTTTCTTACCATCTTTCTGCAGTGTCCTGCTGCTTGTCCTGCTGGACCACAGGGGAATCCTGGGCTACCAGGAATGAAGGTGAGGACTTTTTGAGGAAGATTCAGTTATTACAATTAGTTCAAATGAAATCCCTGCTGGATCTCTGCTGCGTAGCGGCTCCTCTCATTGTGAAAACCAAGTGTCTGCTGTGATAGTACTAACATGCGTTTGCATTGATTGTTTAACTGCCTCCAGGGGCACAAAGGAGTGGTAGGTGTTCCTGGAATCCCCGGAGAGCCTGGAGAGAAGGTATGTGAGGCTCAATAAATGGAAAATATGAAAAAAAATGTAGGGTGTCCGGGTGGCGTAGCGGTCTATTCCATTGCCTACCAACATGGGGATCACCGGTTCGAATCCCTGTGTTACCTCTGGCTCGGTCGGGCATCCCTACAGACACAATTGGCCATGTCTGCGATGTGGGTATGTGTCCCGGCCGCTGCACTAGCGCCTCCTCTGGTCGGTCAGGGTGCCTGTTGGGGGGGGAAATGGGGGGAATAGCGTGATCCTCCCACGCGCTACGTCCCCCTGGTGAAACTTCTCACTGTCAGGTGAAAAGAAGTGGCTGGTGACTCCTCATGTATCAGAGGAGGCATGTGGTAGTCTGCAGCCCTCCCCGGATCGGCAGAGGGGGTGAAGCAGCGACCCGTCCAATTACCCCGCTCTTCCGTGGGGTAATTGGACGGGTACAATTGGGGAGGGAAAAAAAGAAGGGGGGGTGCAAAAAAAAGATGAAAAAATGTAGGTTCTTTTCCTCATCTACCTTATCTTAAATGCACTTGTGAATTTTTTGGCTCTACATTGTCCATGTGGGACTTGGTATGCACTGAAGACAACTTGAACTTTGTGGAGTTTCGTTGCAACATGTATTAACAGCTTACTGTGGTCATATATGTTTGTGTGTTCAACTTCAAAAGTCGTTTTGTTCTCTTTGTAGGGGGACGCAGGACCACAGGGTGCAGCAGGCACCCCGGGACGCATGGGAGATGATGTAATGGACGACCTTCTTCCTCCTTTGTTGTACTTGGCTTACGGTGCACGTGTTTTTATGATGATACGACATCAAACTCTCGTGTCGTTCTAGGGGCAAAGGGGACCTATCGGCTTTCCAGGTACCACAGGAGAGAAGGGAGACAGGGTAAGTTCAAACGCAATGCTTCGCAATGTTTTCGCTAGTCACATATTTGTGCCGGCATATGGAAAACCAGGAATATTTTTGGAAGGCCTTGCAGCCGGAGTGCACGGTGGAGAGTTTGTGTATTAAGGATGTTGTATCACAGGACAAGTTACATGATAGAAGCACGCCACAACGCAAGAAGTGTACCGTTGTCTCTACCGCTTCTGTTTGTTCACATCCCCGATATGTAGCCTGCTTGACTCAGTGAACAAAGCTTCGATTAGTCCCTCCATTTTGGACAAACCCACCTTTTTTAAGGTGCGGAAGAGGCCGGAGCCGAATCTTGAGGAAGATCAACACGGTGGTTTTATTTCTCCAAACTCTTTTTATGAGTGTTTGTTAACATTGTAAACAGTAGTTTCTACAATTGTTTCAACATATTCTTTTTTTTAAAACATACATTTAAAAAAAAGGGAGGGCGCCTGGATGGCGTGGTGGTCTATTCCGTTGCCTTACCAACATGGGGGTCGTTGGTTCGAATCCCTGTGTTAACTCCAGCTTGGTCGGGCGTCCCTACAGACACACATTGGCCGTGTCTGCTGGTGGGAAGCCAGATGTGGGTATGTGTCCTGGTCGCTGCACTAGCGCCTCCTCTGGTCGGTCGGGGCACCTGTCCGAGGGGGAACTGAGGGGAATAGCGTGATCCTCCCACATGCTACATCCCCCTGGTGAAACTCCTCACTGTCAGGTGAAAAGAAGCGGCTGGCGACTCCACAGGTATGGGAGGAGGCATGTGGTAGTCTGCAGCCCTCCCCAGATCGGCAGAGGGGGTGGAGCAGCGACCGGGACGGCTCGGAAGAGTGGGGTAATTGGATGGGTACAATTGGGGAGAAAAGGGGAATAATCCAAAAATGTCAAATAATGGCATATAAACATTTTGTATATAGCAAAAACAGTAGTTAGAAACATATACATACATACACATAAAAAAACTGCGTGGTAAAAGAAAAAGAAATTAACCCCCCCCCCCAAAGAATAACAAAAAAAAAACAAGCACAAAAAACACAAGGAAAAGTAAAAAAGCAACAGCCAGCGTCACTGAGGTACACTCTGGAACTGCCGTGTCTCTATCTGGTCAAAGAGGGGTTGCTATATTTTGAAAAATTTAGCCGTACACCCACATAGTGTGTATTTGATCTTTTCTAATTTACTAAAATGAAGAACATCTCTGATCCAAGCCTCATAGGATGGAGGAGAGGATGACTTCGAACCAAGTAATATCAGTCTTCTAGCTAATAGGGTCGAGAAGGCCAAAAGTTCTGCTTTAATTTTTGGCAGGACCACCTTATCCGGTATTACCCCAAAGAGTGCTGTTAATGCAACTTGGTCAAAGGGCACCTGAAGTGCCCCTGATAACGTTTCAAAAATATTGGACCAATAGTTATGAAGAGATGGGCAAGACCAAAACATTTGAATCAGTGGGGTAGGAGCTTGGTGACACCTGTCACAGACGGGCTTAATATCAGGGTAAAGTGAGTGCGGTGTGTAATTTCACATGGATTATACCATGTTTGGCACATATACTAGATGAGGAGTGGACCTGGAGAAGAATAATGGTCAGTTTTTTAACGAATGAATGAATAAATGAATGAATGCTTTCAAAGGCACTTTTCTAGTCTTAATACACAACGTAGTGATAAGATGCATCACGCTGACAATGACATAACTACATTGCATTACAAGATAGGATTTGAGGGGGGCGTCCAAGTGGCCTGTTCCATTGCCTACCAACACGGGGATCCCCCGTTCAAATCCCCATGTTGCCTCCGGCTTGGTCGGGCGTCCTTACAGACACAATTGGCCGTGTCTGCGGATGGGAAGCCGGATGTGGGTATGTGTCCTGATCGCTGCCCTAGCGCCTCCTCTGGTCGGTTGGGGCGCCTGTTCGGGGAGGGGGAACTGGGGGGAATAGCGTGATCGTCCCACGTGCTACGTCCCCCTGGAGAAACTCCTCACTGTCAGGTGAAAAGGAGCGGCTGGCGACTCCACATGTATGGGAGGAGGCATGTGGTAGTCTGCAGCCCTCCCCGGATCGGCAGAGGGGGTGGAGCAGTGACCGGGACAGCTCGGAAGAGTGGGGTAGTGGGAATACGATTGGGAGAAAAAGAGGGAAAAATACAAAAAGAAAATAAAGGATAGCTTTTGAGGTTGGCCTGCCTCACAGCACCTATACATTATACCTATACATATTCACTGTGATGATTGTAATGATTGCATTGTGTTTGTATCTAAATATCACTGTTTTCCATTTTCCAGGGTCCTCCTGGTTTTAATGGCATCCCTGGTCCCACTGGACCACCTGGAGCTCCCGTAAGCAAACCTAATTTGATAGGCTCGATATCTTCAGCTCTTCGTAATTTATTCTTATAGCGAGAGGTGGGCTGGCATTGAGAACTGATTCTCCTGGGCTGAGAATGGTTGCTCTGTTGCTGCAGGGACCATGGTGCAATTTTTAACACACTGTGATTTCCTCTATCAGGGTGTGGAGGGCATTCGAGGACGTCAGGGTTTGGAGGGACCCAAGGGTGAAGAGGTAAGTGCCCAATGTCCAGTAAGGTATTTAACCGGCATGGACTGCAAAATACGATTGAATGGCTCTTCCCATTAAAATAAATGTGGTGCATTTATTTATTCTTCTATTAGGGAGCAGTTGGACCTCAAGGAGAACAGGGTCCTGCAGGAGAAAAAGGGGACACTGTAAGCAAACTTCAATATCTGCCTGTGCAACACCAGTCACTAAAGACACAATTCCCACTGTTTCATTCTTCCGCAACAAGCATGATTCTCATTGTGTGCAGTTGTGTTCGAAATAATAGCAGTCCAACACTAAGCAGATCAATCCCTGTTTTTGGTAGAAATTATATTTCTACATGGCAAATAACTTACTAGTAGGTGTAGTAGAGTAATAGAAAACCAACAGACCCAACAGTCATGACATGCGTGCTGCTGATTCTGTGTAATTGAATCATTAATTGAAAGGGGCGTGTTCAAAATAATAGCAGTGTGGAGTTCAATCAGGGAGGTCATTCAGCTGTGAAAAAACAGGTGGTAAACGGGTGGCCCTTATTTAAGGACAAAGGCAGCAACTGTTGTACATGCTGGTTCTAGTGCATTTCTCTGAAAATCTGAGTAAAATGGGTCGTTCCACACATTGTTCGGAAGAACAGCGTACTTTGATTAAAAAGTTGGTTGGAGAGGGGAAAACATATAAAGAAGTGCAGAAAATGATAGGCTGCTCAGCTAAAATGATCTCAAATGCTTTAAAATGGCAACCAAAACTCTGAAAGACGTGGAAGAAAACGGAAAACTTACCATTCGAATGGATCGAAGAATAGCCAAAATGGCAAAGACTCAGCCAATGATCAGCCCCAGGGAGATCAAAGAAGGTCTAAAGTTACCTGTGAGTACTGTAACAATTAGAAGACGCCTATGTGAGGCCAAGCTTTCGGCAAGAAGCCCCCGCAAAGTCCCATTGTTGAAAGAACAACATGGGCTGAAGAGGTTACAATTTGCCGAACAACACATTGACTGGCCTAAAGAGAAATGGCGCAACATTTTGTGGACTGATAAAAGCAAGATTGTTCTTTTTGGGTCTAGGGGCCGCAGACAGTTTGTCAGACGACCCCCAAACACTGAATTCAAGCCACAGTACACTGTGAAGACAGTGAAGCATGGTGGCGCAAGCATCATCATATGGGGATGTTTCTCATACTATGGTGTCAGCCCTACTTATCGCATAACAGGGATCATGGATCAGTTTAAATACATCAAAATACTTGAAGAAGTCATGTTGCCTTATGCCGAAGAGGAAATGCCCTTGAGATGGGTGTTTCAGCAAGGCAAACACACCAGTAAGCGAGCAGCATCTTGGTTCCAGACCAACAAGATTAACGTTATGGAGTGGCCAGCACAATCCCCGGACCTTAATCCAATAGAAAACCTGTGGGGTGACATCAAAAACGCTGTTTCTGAGGCAAAACCAAGAAATGCAGAGGAATTGTGGAACGTAGTCCAATCGTCCTGGGCTGGAATACCTGTTCACAGGTGCCAGAAGTTGGTCGACTCCATGCAACACAGATGTGAAGCAGTTCTCCAAAACAGTGGTCATACAACTACATATTAGTTCAGTGATTCACAGGAAAGCTAAATCTTCAAGCATTTTTTCAGTTTATACAGTAAATGTCTGAGTCCGTAAAGAAAAATGCAGACACCGCTGTTTTTTTGAATAGCCTCATATTCCTTTTTCTTCACTTTCTGTAAAGGAGTAACACATTTGATAATTTTTTTGTTCAAGTTTTGATTTGGAACAGAACGGGCAGTGTTCCCAATGCATTTACGTGTATGGAAATAAAAGCTATTATAAGGATTTTGAGATTACTCACTTTTTTACACACACTGCTATTATTTTGAACGCAACTGTATATGTAAGAATGAGGGATTGTGATTAGCCGGTCACTGATGGTCTGACCTCACAGGGAGAATCTGGAAAAGACGGCAAGGATGGCCTCTCAGGGGCTGACGGTGCCAAGGTAAGCGAATTCACCTCCCCTTCGCTCTGCTGCTGAATTTCAGAAGACAATAATCAGTTTTCATTATTGTCCGGCAACACCGCGCATCATTTCTGCTCATGGACATCCTATTGTATGTCATTATACATGGTTGTATGCTACATAAACTGTTCATGTTATTTTTTTTTCCCAACAGGGAGAGCCAGGTATCCCAGGGGCCGGCGGTATCAGGGGTATCGTTGGGATTCCAGTAAGTCCAGCTTTTAGCCACCAGCCTTTGTGCTATCGGCTTTAAACGCCAAGGCGCTAAACACGGTGTCAAGTAAATTCCTGTTGTTTTTATGGGATGAGTCTTGCGGTTTTACCACCGACAACGAGTTTATTCCTTAAGGCTAATGGTTATTGTGGAAGTAATGAAAACATCATTTCAGACGACTCTTTAACCGTCCCAATTTAACTGACAAACAAAAAAAAAGATGGAAAAATCAATATAGCAGAGGCTCTACCCCGAGTCCTCATGGCAATTCAGATTAATTAAATATTTAAAAGCAAAAACAACCAGGCAGGAAGGAAAAAGCCAATATCAAAACTAAAGATTGCTTTGCCTGCAATCACAGAATCAGTTCATCTGGACACGTTTACTGAGAGAAACGTTTCAGCACTCATCTAAGTGACCTCTTCAGTTTCAACGGACTGCAGGTATCCCCACCCTTATAAACAAGACTGAAACCAACGATCAGTTTCATATGCAAATAGGTGTCAACTAGCGTTACAATGGCCGTATGTACTATTCACAGAGGATTGGGGAATAGTTGCAAGCACTGCATTCCGCTTCTGGTGTGGGAAGATAGCGGCGCAAATTCACATTTGCGGCGGCCTCACCCAGTACCGTCCATGCAGTGTCTTTGTCTGCATCTAAGTTTGTCGTCATTTGATGGCTGGGAGAGCTGGCGCTGGACCGGCTGGGAGAGCTTGGTCTGATACGTCCTGTGGGCCCAGGGACCACGGCCCTGCCTGGAGCTGCGCCCGAAGAGGAAACACCGAGGTGGTCTGACAGGACGTGGAAGCGGGGCAGGATAAGCTAGCCCATGAAGACCGGCAGTTCCGATAACACTGATCTGGGGGTGGCCTCACCTGGCGTTGACTGTGTCTTTAGTGTCGTCGTGTGGAGTGCGGGGAGGTGTGTCGAGGGTGTCTGGCTGGGAGAGCTGGCCTTGGGTCGGCTGGAAGAGCCTGGTCTGCTGTGTCCGGTGGGTGGGTCTGCTGCATCTGGTGGGCCCAAGGACCACGGCCCCTATACCCGGAGCTGCGCCCGAAGAGGACACACCGAGGGCGGTCTGACAGGACACGTAAGCAAGGCAGGCTAAGCTAACTGCTAGCCCATGCAGACCGGCAGTTCCAACAGTCATCCAGGCTGGCATTCGCTCTCTTGGACAGTGATTTTTTGTTGCTTAGTTTGGGTACATGTGGTCAAGTTTGGATAGATGTGTCCTTGTAATTTTTGGACATTTGTTTTTTGTCTTTGTGTTGCACTGCTGTGGGCTGGGGGAAACGATCTTTCGTTTCACTTCATGTATGCAAGTACATGAAGTGAAATGACAAAGGGTTTCTGATTCCAGATTGTAAGATGGCGACAGATGTAACCCCCCGCTCACAGAAGCGAAATAGACTTGTCCCCTCATCTAAGAGAGGATAACCGAGTCAATTCATTATTTCTGGAAAGGGTAATCCTGGATGAAATATTATAAACTAACCCTAACCCTAACTGATATCACCTGCCATGTGAGTATGTGTCCATGGACTCTTCTCTCCTAACAGCCAAAGAAAGAGGGACTGCTACTCTTCATTTTGTACAGATATTGTTAAGAAACACATATGTGATGCATCTCGGTGAAGCCGTTCTCTTTTCGCATCAAGAATCCTCAAGAATCCTGCACAAAAATAGGCTGCACTGCCAACAAAATGAGGGGTTAAATGTGGAGGAGGAGGAACACATCAATTGATTTATTGTTTTCTGTGTTTGCACGGTGCACCGTGTTGCTCTTTCCCAGGGGCTGCCAGGGAAGCAGGGATTAGTTGGACCAAGTGGTGAAAAGGTAATTTTAATTCTCCTCTTTTATTGATCCGAGTCTATGTATGGACAGCTTTTTATCACTGCAGTGCTAGAGGCCGGTAGGCTTCATGAATCCCATCGTGATTTGAGTAAAGAGAAATAAGCATGTATGTGCATATGAATAAAAAACATAATAAGCAAACAATATGATTTATTGATAATTTTTTTTTGTGGCTGTAGGGTGATACTGGTGCTGAGGGACCTGTCGGTCCAGTTGGCCTTCCCGGAAAAACTGTGAGAATCCTTTGTCCCTATATCTTCCAATAGCCATTTGTTATACTAAGATGTTGCTTGCATGAGTGCATTTCAGATCATTCCCTTGGACACATCCAGCAACACTTAACCTTTCTGGGGACCTTCTCATTTTGTGTAGGGCGAGCCTGGACAAGCGGGAGCAGATGGGAAATCAGGAGACAAGGGAGCGCTCGTGAGTTCAATTCTTGATCACCATTTGTATTAAATAAGATATTTTTGAATCCTTTGCAATAGAGATTTGGCCTGTATTGGCTTCACGGAGTTGATGTTTGTGTCTACCCTCAAAACGCTCAGGGCGAAACCGGAAAACAGGGACCAGTTGGGCCTACAGGTCCAGCAGGTATCCAGGTAAGCGATTATCTCTATAATCTTGACAAATTTATATAAACTGTATGTAATATTAGTGGCACGGTGACACAGTGGTTAGCGCGGTCGCCTCGCAACAAGAAGGTCGTGGGTTCGAGCCCCGGGGTAGTCCAACCTTAGGGGTCGTCCCAGGTAGTCCTTTGTGTAGAGTTTGCATGTTCTCCCCA
Organism: Lampris incognitus; assembly: GCF_029633865.1. Taxonomy (NCBI): domain Eukaryota; kingdom Metazoa; phylum Chordata; class Actinopteri; order Lampriformes; family Lampridae; genus Lampris; species Lampris incognitus. The sequence continues at coordinate 11,085,254 of NC_079228.1, read as the reverse complement.
TGTCTGCGTGGGTTTCCTCCGGGTGCTCCGGTTTCTTCCCACAGTCCAAAGACATGTAGGTCAGGTGAATCGGCCATACTGAATTGTCCCTAGGGGACAATGTGTCAGCCCTGTGATGGCCTGGTGGCCTGTCCAGGGTGTCCTCCCGCCTGCCGCCCAGTGACTGCTGGGATAGGCTCCAGCATCCCAAGACCCTGTGTCGGATAAGCGTTTTGGATAATGGATGGATGGCTGGATGTATGTAATATGGTGACGCCATGAGAGTATATGTTTTTGCTGTTTTTACAGGGTGACAAAGGAGACAAAGGTAACCCCGGTGTCAAAGGGATGATGGGTTACACTGGACTGAAAGGCGAACAGGCAAGATTCATTCTAATCGTGGCACGCTGGGCTACTTTGAGAATCGTAATACAAGATATGTGGTGTGTTAATGTATTGATGCATATTATTTCACCAGGGATCTGTGGGGCCAGTGGGACAAAAGGGAAGTGAGGTAAGGAACTGCTGCCATTTATTACACTGTACATTATATACAGCACCAACATCCTGCAGTCTGCCTTCTACAGCCACTTGGAAAGTTAGTTACCTCCTCTCAACACTCACCTTCTCACTCCCGGATACAGGGAAATACAGGTCTTACAGGAGATCCCGGAGTGAAGGGAGACCAGGTATGTGTTTCACATATCGCCAGCTTTAATCCTCAGGATTCGTTCATCTTTTAAAGATGCCACACTTAGTTGTTGTTCATACATATATCACCGGGAATGATTGTGGTCTTGCTTTGTCTTTCAGGGCCCTCCAGGTGTTTCTGGACTCAAGGGAGAGGTATTATCGAAGGGGGGGGGGCATATACCACAATCCTAATAGCTGTTCTATAACATCTATTCCAGCACTTCTTTCAACATCCCACTCATGCTGGCTCACGGAAGTAATGTTAACATGGTAATCTAATGTTGTATTCTCTCACCTTAAGCATGGAGAGAAGGGCCAGAGAGGTGCTGCAGGGGCTGACGGCAGGCCAGGACAGCCGGGCCACGAGGGCTTGACGGGGCCAATGGGAGCACGGGGCCTTGAGGGGGAGAGGGGGATCCCTGGGGCACCTGGCCCAAGAGGTCTGCCTGTAAGTGTAACCAGTACCACTGCAATGTGCTATCTACAGATGTCACCATCTCACCTTCTTGGGACTCCAAACTTTCAGTCACCCATGAGCCGGGGGGGGGGGGGGATCTGTTAGTCGGTTGAATATTCCATCCAAGAGGTCTTGATGCATGCTCAATAATCCAGGTGAGAAAAATCAAAGAAGGTTGAACCAGTTCATCTGGACACCACATTTATTGACAGATAGGTTTCATCACTCCTGTAAGCTGAGTAACCAGATGAACGGTTTCAGCCATCTTCCAGATCCCATCCGAGAGGTGCAGCAGACTGATACTGATACCTGTAAACAGTTACTCTGGCTACGCTGGATCAGGAAAAACTGTTATTATTATGATTATTATTATTTGGGGAAGCCGCATTCCTAGCAAACACAGGCAAAAACACACCTCTAGGCAAAAAGAAAGAAACGGTGAGGCTGATTTCACAAGTCAAATTCTTCTATTTCTTTTATTTTATATTTTCATTCAAAAAAAAAAAGAAGTTGCTCATAGTGCCCAAAGGAAAAGTGAGGTGACAGAAAACAGTAGCAGACATTTCAGTGATTACACTGAAAGCAATGTTGAAAGTCAAAAAGCTGGGGCGTCCGGGTGGTGTAGGGGTCTATTCCGTTGCCTCCCAACACGGGGCTCGCCAGTTCGAATCCCCGTGTTACCTCTGGCTTGGCCGGACATCCCTACTGACATTATTGACCTTGTCTGCGGGTGGGAAGCTGGAAGTGGGTATGTGTCCTAGTCGCTGCACTAGCGCCTCCTCTGGTCGGTCAGGGCGCCTGTTCAGGGGGGAACTGGGGGGAATAATGTGACGTGCTACGTCCCCCTGGTGGAACTCCTCACTGTCAGGTGAAAAGAAGTGGCCGGTGACTCCACATGTATGGGAGGAGGCATGTGGTAGTCTGCAGCCCTCCCCGGATCGGCAGAGTGGGTGGAGCAGTGACCGGGACGGCTCGGAAGAGTGGGGTAATTGGCCGCATACAATGACTTGTGAAACCTTGCCATCTCTTTTTTTTCTTCAAGGTGTTTTTGTCGCAGGAGTTTATGAGGAATGCCAGTTCCCCTTTTCCTACTGAATATTCCGTCCGCCACGCGGGATTCTCAGAGTCCACAAAGCAGCTTTCGATGGAGCTTAAAGAATGACGCAACTTGCTGCTGTGTCGTGCCACCTTCAAAACTACTTTCACACCCAAGTCGGGGGGCTCCGCATCATTAAGTTGGTTATTCGCGTGTCACAAACAATATTTCCAATACCGCTGATTAGATTTTGAGAACAATTTTAGGGAGATGATTCAGCTCACCACCACCTTCCAGCATTTTCAAATGTCCCCAGAATTGCCCAGGAGGGAGCCGCATTCTTTGTTTATTCACCCGTGTGTCACAAAAGATATCGCAGACACCACTGAGTAGATTGTGACAAAATTTGTAGGACTCACACAAACACATTTTTATATATATATATTTATATTTATATATATACACTGGATACATCATGGATCACATCAACATCAGCACCTACCATAGAAATCAACAGCTAAGGTTGGAGTATAGCTTTAAGATTGCTTAAGGTAGGGGCGTCCGGGTGGCGTAGCGCTCTATTCCGTTGCCTACCAACACGGGGATCGCCGGTTCAAATCCCCGTGTTACCACCAGCTTGGTCGGGCGTCTCTACAGACCCAATTGGCCGTGTCTGGAGGTGGGAAGCTGGGTGTGGGTATGTGTCCTGGTCGCTGCACTAGTGCCTCCTCTGGGGATCTGGGGGAGGGGGGAATAGCGTGATCCTCCCACGCGCTACGTCCCCCTGGCGAAACTCCTCACTGTCAGGTGAAAAGAAGCGGCTGGCGACACCACATGTATCGGAGGAGGCATGTGGTAGTCTGCAGCCCTCCCCGGATCGGCAGAGGGGGTGGAGCGGAGACCGGGACGGCTCGGAAGAGTGGAGTAATGGCCGGATACAACTGGGGAGAAGAAAAAAATATTACTTAAGGTTATAATTATTAACTGGTTCTTTCATAGGGCTCCAAAGTGAGTGACGCCAAGCTTCGTGAAATGTGCTCAGCCATTGTTGAAGGTAGTGGTTTGCCTTGATACTTTTATATGTAGTACCAGTATTACCTCTCACAGTGATACTTTTATATGTAGTACCAGTATTACCTCTCACAGTGATACTTTTATATGTTGTACCAGTATTACCTCTCACAGTGATACTTTTATATGTTGTACCAGTATTACCTCTCACAGTGATATGTTGGTAAAATTACGTTAAGTGAGATATAATGGCTTTTTTTTCCATTTCATTTGTTCTCTGCTTATTTTAGAACAATTAGCAGCATTAAAGGAAGAGCTTCTTAAGAAGCCGGCAGGCCTTGGTGCCCCTGGCATCCCAGGACCAGCTGGACCTCCTGGACCCCCTGGACCAGCCGGAGCAACAGGAGCTGCTGGCGCTCAAGGGCCGATGGGTCCTAAAGGCCATAATGGCTTTTTTGGACTCCCCGGTGCACCCGGCAAGAAAGGTCAGATTTGTCATCAGTCCGTCCTCCTCCATTCATCAGTCAAAGCTTTTCTGATCCACCTCAGCTGCTGTCCTCAGTCACAGCTCGGTACAGAGTAAAAACAATGTGACTGCTTCATCATGTTAGTAGTATAAACAGAGGCTGTGGGGGGCTAAACTGATTGAAGGGGTAATAAGCCTTTTATCTATCTATCTATCTATCTATCTATCTATCTATCTATCTATCTATCTATCTATCTATCTATCTATCTATCTGTCTATCTGTCTATCTGTCTGTCTGTCTGTCTGTTTGTGGAAATGATTTCCCTTCTGATAAATTCAACAAAAATGGAGCTGTATCACATGGCTACTTTGGGTGAGAAGATCTGTTTTTTCTTACATCTGGGGGAAACACACATTACCATCAATACCGTCTTTGTCATATGTGGACATCAAAGACGGTGAGACCCATGTGACGTGGGCGACACGTGGGGTCAAGTGTGTTAGACCAGTAAGATACGAGGCGAGTGAGAAGATGACACGCCAGCATTAACCAGCTAAACTCTCTGGGGAGACTTGTGAGGACCTGGGACGAGATGTTCTACAATAACACTGACACCTTCAGCCTAACCCACACCACCATCACTGTCCTCTACACCCACACCCCTTTATATCCTTTATACATGGACAACACCATCACTGTCCTCTACATCAGAAGGAGCCAGTTGAGGTGGTTCGGGCATCTGATTAGGATGCCTCCTGGGCGCCTTCCTTTGGAGATTTTCTGGGCCTGTCCAACTGGGAGGAGACCCCAGTGTAGACCCAGAACTCGCTGGAGGGACTACATGTCCAATCTGGCCTGGGAACACCTTGGGATCCCCCAGGAGGAGTTGGAGGGCGTAGCTGGGGAGAGGGACGTCTGAAGTGCCCTACTTAGCTCGCTGCCATCGCAACCCGACCCCGGAGAAGCGGCCGATGATGAGATGAGATGAGACACGGACACCTCCATGACTGTCCTCTACATCTTCACCCCTTTATATCCTTACGTACTCTTTAATGGAGCCTTTAGGAACAACAATACAGTCTGAATTTCTTGCTTTTGTCTTCTCACTAACATCTTCATATACTTCAGAAAGGGTTGGTGAGGCATTTTGAGAGTGGAAAAGTATCCCTCATCCTTAACCAATGAAAATACAGTATACAACAAAATATTTTCAAAACACAACTGTTATGTATTGCCCAAGACTGCTCCACTCCATTTGAGCTTTCTAATCATATACGCCCTGGTCTTACAAAACAGTCTGTCCATCCCATTTTAGCAGGAATGTGTTGATGTGACCTTCTTTTCTGCAGGTGATACTGGGGGAAAAGGCGATAAGGGGGAAAAGGGTGAGGATGGTGTAGGAGTCAAAGGAAGCCCAGGCGAGCCAGGCGTGCCAGGTAACAACCCCTGATTTCTCTCATATTTAGTGCATAAGCTTTGCTGAAATGTTGCTCCCTCTAAACACACTTTGCTTGACACGAAGAACTGCTCGACGGTCTCTAATGGTGGTTGGGAAATAGAAGGAAGTTGAGATCATCGTTGACAGACATATCTCATCACATCTGCCCTGATCAAGTTGTGTTTCCACTTCAGGTGCACCAGGCCTCCCCGGCATTGGGAAAGACGGTAAAGATGGACAACGGGGTGAGACGGGAAGTCCGGGTGTCCCAGGCGCATCCGGTCCAAGGGGGGCCACAGGGGCTCCTGGCCTTTGTGACCCTTCTACCTGTGTAGGCAGGGCCCCGCCTCTCTACATGGTCAGTGGAAAGAAGTCGGCCAGCTACAAACACCAATGAGACCGTTTAAAGCTCGGTGACACCCTTCAGATCTCAACCTTCAGTGACCGAGTTAACAGGCCTCATCAGGAGTCCAGGACTGGTGATCTTCGGGAATTTCCAAACGCCTTCATTGGGACCGTGGAGCACCAAGGGACACAAAAGGAAACTTGAGACAAGACACAATTGGAGAATAATGTACAGACATTTTACAGTGTTCTTTTACCTCATGGGGGGTTTTAGAGAAACTTTAACTGACGGTGTGTATTCAAAAAGATAGCTGCTACTGACGTATAAACAAGCTCACAACTGACGAGAAGCCCTCAGGCGTTCGAGTTGTCTAGCAAAACATTTACAGTTTCTGACCATGGGAAATGTGTGCATTTTTCCTTTATCTCCAGCAGAACAAACGGGGCCGGGTTGTAAAATATTACAAAGGTACATCTCGATTTCCCTTCACGCGTGTACTGTTCCATGTCTTTTCGAATAAGCTTTCTGAGAACATCACTTGTACTTTTGAACTCCATGTACAGTCTTTTGCAGTAATTTTGTACACTTTGTGCCGTTTAGAGCAAATCATTTTTTTCCCCACCATCGCGAGGCAACCTTTACTATTCATCGGTGCATTAAATTACGATTCGATTCGGACCCTCAACAGCGAGGCATGTGTTTACAATGGGATTATAGGATTTCACCTCAAATGCAGATCTTAGCTAACGTCTTCGGCAACATGTGGAATGAGAACGCTAAGTCTCGTTCGGCTGACATTCACGTGGTACCTTCTTTTTTGTCAAACAATGTAATAAAGTGGTATGTTTTGGAAATCTTGCACAGGTACAGTAAAGCGGCTGTGTTTCCCAGTTTCTGACACGCGCGAACACAATCCATCCTAGTTGTGTTATTTACCTGCATTATACAGGGAAGTCACATAGTATGAAGTATCACATCCATCCATCCATCCATTATCCAAACTGCTTATCCTGCTCTCAGGGTGGCGGGGACGCTGGAGGCTATCCCAGCAGTCACTGGGCGGCAGGCGGGGAGACACCCTGGACAGGCCGCCAGACCATCTTAGGGCCCACACACACACACACACACTCACACCTAGGGACAATTTAGTACGGCTGATCCACCTGACCTCCATGTCTTTGGACTGTGGGAGGAAACTGGAGCCCCCGGAGGAAACCCACGCAGACACGGGGAGAACATGCAAACTCCACACAGAGGACGACCCCCAAGGTTGGACTACCCCAGGGCTCGAACCCAGGACCTTCTTGCTGTGAGGCGACCGCGCAAACCACTGCGCCACCGTGCCATCCACGTCACATATCAAATGATCATATATCAAATATCAAAGTGTCACATATGAAATGAAAGTAGGACAAAACAAGTGTAATTCCATAACCCCTGCAGGTAAGTGGTTTTGCTGTGAAAACAGGGCCCGTTAGTTTGGCCATCAGACACATGTGAGGAGAGTTACAATGTAACAGAGACGTTAAAGCCTGCGCACGGGAGGAGGGGGGAGCCGCCGTTGCCTGGTTACCACGGCAACAGTCAACACAGCACAAAGTCGTCACAGAGTACACATGACCTTTCGCAGGCTCGCAGCTAAACCCGCCCAGCATCCAAATGGACGCCCCTTGTTCCGACACCTCGTCACGGCTCAGAGCCCGGAGGTTTACAAAGTGACGTCATAATTGACGTATCCAACAATGGCGCACGAGGGCTCGTGTTGAGATTCAAATCAGCCCGGGATTGGCCCTACAGAGCCGTGTCTGGGGGTGGAAAGCCGGGTGTGGGTATGCGTCCTGGTCGCAGCACTAGCGCCTCCTCTGGTCGGTCGGGGTGCCTGTTCGGGGGAGGGGGGAATAGCGTGACCCTCACACGCGCTACCTCCCCCTGGCGAAACTCCTCACCGTCAGGTGAAAAGAAGCGGATGGCGACTCCACGTGTATGGGAGGAGACATGTGGTAGTCTGCAGCCCTCCCCGGATCGGCAGAGGGGGTGGAGCAGCGACCGGGACGGCTGGGAAGAGTGGGGTGATTGGCCAGGTACAATTGGGGGGAGGGGGGGAATCAAAAAGAAAATAATAATTATTATAAAATAAATTGTTTTGTATCTTTGGGCGACACGGTGGTGCAGGGGCTAGCGCAGTCGCCTCATAGCAAGAAGGTCCTGGGTTCGAGCCCCGGGGTAGTCCAGCCTTGGGGGTCGTACTGGGTCGTCCTCTGTGTGGAGTTTGCATGTTCACCCCGTGTCTGCGTGGGTGAACATGTACCAAATTGTCCCTGTGTGTGTGTGTGTGTGTGTGTGTGTGTGTGTGTGTGTGTGTGTGTGTGTGTGTGTGTGTGTGTGTGTGTGTGTGTGTGTGTGTGTGTGTGTGTGTGTGTTGGCCTGTCCAGGGTGTCTCCCCACCTGCCGTCCAGTGACTGCTGGGATAGGCTCCAGCATCCCACAACCGTGAGAGCAGTATAAGTGGTTTGGATGAATGGATGAATGGATGAATGGATGGATGGATGGATGGATGGATGGATGGGTGTATTGTACTTCGCATCCTTTGACTTAGATGGTTGATGATATTCAGTTTGAAGTGTGAGGTAAACAATCAAACGCTGCAGGCCATATCGGCCATAGCTCAGCCAAAAGTGCTCTGAAATATGTTTGTTTAAAGAGCAAATTTACTCACTAATGACTACATTGAAGCCCTTCAGATACATGAGATGATGTGACAGGTAGTGCCTATTGGGAAAAAAAACAACAAATAGCAAAAGCCCGTTGTATAAAATGGATCCGTTCCTGTCTTTATTACAACATACAGTACAGTACATGTATATTTTACCAGTACTTACAAATATACTAGCATTTTAGAATATTTTTGCACCATTTTATTGAAAAAAAAAACCATTTACTGATTTATTAGCACATAATGGCATCGGTTCAAATTGTGAATAATTTAGCAGTATAACTTAAACACCCCTAGGCAACGTACAACTAGTTGTTTTGAGCGACGACGTACAACAAGCCTACGGGAATAAATCAACAAATCATTTCCATGCCAAGTGCTGTGCAGAAACAAAACATCCCAACTTGTAGTGTGTGTTTCCCCCGGTGGATTCTAACACAAAGCATCAAAACCAATAAATTACAATACTGATATGGCTTGATTGTGTAATGGCATGCTGATGATGACAGACGGATCCAGCTACAGACATGTTGGACGTGATGATGCATTGTGGACAAACGAGGCAGGTACAGATTACAGCTGACTGAAACAGTATCCGAGTGAATTCGCTCGACGTGGTAATTTTTTGCTCTCTGTAATTCCTTGGCTGTCTGATATGAAACCATAGTGCTTAACCAAAGAAGGTTGAATCAGTTCATCTGGATACAATGTGTTTATTGACGGATACGTTTCATCACACATCAAAGTGACCTCGGAGTGATGAAATGTATCTGTCGATAAACATTGTATCCAGATGAACTGATGGGTGATAAAATGTATCTGTCAATAAACATTGTATCCAGATGAACTGATGAATGATGAAATGTATCTGTCAGTAAACATTGTATCCAGATGAACTGATGAGTGATAAAATGTATCTGTCAGTAAACATTGTATCCAGATGAACTGATGGGTGATAAAATGTATCTGTCAATAAACATTGTATCCAGATGAACTGATGGGTGATAAAATGTATCTGTCAGTAAACATTGTATCCAGATGAACTGATGAATGATGAAATGTATCTGTCAGTAAACATTGTATCCAGATGAACTGATGAATGATGAAAATGTATGTCAATAAACATTGTATCCAGATGAACTGATGGGTGATAAAATGTATCTGTCGATAAACATTGTATCCAGATGAACTGATGAATGATGAAATGTATGTCAATAAACATTGTATCCAGATGAACTGATGAGTGATAAAATGTATCTGTCAGTAAACATTGTATCCAGATGAACTGATGGGTGATAAAATGTATCTGTCAGTAAACATTGTATCCAGATGAACTGATGGGTGATAAAATGTATCTGTCAATAAACATTGTATCCAGATGAACTGATGGGTGATAAAATGTATCTGTCAATAAACATTGTATCCAGATGAACTGATTCAACCTTCTTTGATCTTCTTAGCTGGATAATTGAGCATGCATAAAGACATAATGCTTAACGTGACAAACATGAATCAATCTTTTCCAAACCTACAATTCCAAAGCTACAGTTATTCACATTCATCATCAGCGATCGCCATTCATGTAAACTGGATTACAGATGACACGTATTTAGACTGTGATGACCTCTTTGTCCACGGGCCTCAACTTAGAGAAACAAAAGCAAACTCAGCACTCCAGAGAACTATATTCTGCCTATGCTAAACCTGCACAGCGCCATCTGTTGATGAACGCTATGACATTTCCCTCGCTTCTCCTTTTCCGCATCATTGTGTTTTCCTCATATGTTTGCAAGTATAGACAAATGTGATGCCTTTGTTTTGCTGTTTAACAGAGATCCTAGATGACCGGTGCCTGAGACTTAGGATTGGTGTAATTAGTCCACAAGGGACATAAAAACAAAAATCTTTCAAATAGTTCACACAACCGTCTGGCTCATCACAATTCGGGGAAGGGCCTCTCCAGTTTTTGTTTCCAAGCGACAGACAAGAAAAGCAATGTGTTTTCTTATTATCTTAATAAGCCGGAGAGGCCGGAACAGAATTGAGACGTTTAACGAGAGCGGTGTCGAAGAAGCCGTATTTGAAGAAAAAGGTGGGCAAAAGTTGAAATGATACAACTCATTAGATGTGTTTGCTGCTTCAAGTCCACAATGGAAAAAAAAGAAAAGAGAATGGCCAGAACCACTTAATCAAACATAAAGTATAAATTTAACGATGACATTTTTTTTTTCATCCACATTTGATTCAAGATAACGTGCTTTGTTCAGAATCAGCATTGCTGAATATACTGTGTTTGGAGGCGGGCTGGAATAAAAGGGGAACTATAAGAAAATTCCCACCTTAAATAATAATCACATACTCTGGCGTGTCATGCCAAATTGAGATAATGGCTATTTGTGAGCTGTTCTCACAAAATATTTTCCGAGTCGTGTTCTCATAACATTTGAAAGGCTGCAGGTTTTTCTGTAACTAGTAAGCGAAAGGCATCTGCTAGCATTTTTTTTCCCCCTGCGAATGGACATGTAGCATTTTGGAATGAAACCCATTCAAGCCTTCCCCAGAGGGAGACACAACGCTGCCAAGGCTCTAATCTGGGATGTTACTGAAAGACACTTTCAGTTTGTTCCCGGATTAGAGCTGTGGCTCGGTCCCGTCTCACTCTGGCAGAGACGTATTCATGTCTGCCAGCCAACGCTGAAATATCAAAGTCGGAGAGAAAAAATGTGTTTGAATTTCAAAATTCTCGTTTCAATAGTTACTCTATCCGTCTTTCCGCTTTGAGGCTATTCAAAAGAACGCCTCCCAAATATTCCACAGGAAGAGGACACTACGACCGTCTCAGACACGAGAACTGAGAAATGTGCCGTCCTTTATCCTTTTCCATCCTAGGTTTAAAAACCCTTCGCTTAAACATGTATCATATCGGACCCCCAAATCCTTACTCCCAGAGAGTAAATTGAGAAGGACTTGCACCTTCCTATACATTTTACAGGAGACGTGAGTGAGAAAAAATATATATATATATTTAGCTGCCCTCTAAAACCCTTATTAAGTTTGACCAAATCCCCCGCTGCTCATTCCCCACCCACCCAAACCTTCATACAAAACAAAGAATCTGACCGGCAGCCATATTGCTTCCCTCCGAATTGAGGTTATTATCATATTGACATGTCCAAGTTCATAAAAACAGCTGGATTTCAAGCACCTTGTTGTGTATTTCTCTTTTTTTTAAGTCCCCTTGACGTTTTTGGTGTGGGGTCTTGACGCCAGGCTGGCATAGTAGGCACACTGGCTGGGATCACATTGGCCAGTGGGACCCGGGGGCCCCGGCTGGCCGTGAGGACCTGGATTTCCTGGCTCTCCCTGGGTTCCAGCTTGTCCCGGGCTACCGTCTTTACCATATCCTGGCAAACCAGCCGGGCCTGTGAGACACGGGTTTAAAAGGACTCAAGCTTAACCCGTCACCACAGTGGAAGACAACATCAGACAGACGCTGTTAACAAAACCTACTACAGTAAGAAAATCACAGCAGGAAGAGGGTGGGGACGTTACCTATGGGACCAGGCAGCCCTGGCTCTCCTCTCTCACCAACACCAGGCTCTCCTTTCTCCCCACTTGTACCTCTCTCACCTGGAAGGAGAAGAAAACCAATACAAAACTGACCGCGGCAACTGTCAATGCCGCACAATCGTCTCATAAATTCAAAGGGTGTCGACTTTGAACGGACGCGTCGTGCTGTAGCTGGTTCATGCGACATTTTAAAAGGCCAAGATCAACCTTATTTAACCTCCCATTGCCTCCACAGGAGGCAAGTTATGGTAAACTTGACATAAATCTGCAACGCTGCCATCCGCTGCGTTGTCAGTGACTGGGCAGAGACTGGGTAAAGAAGGAAGCCGAACTTTGCCCTACCTTTAGGGCCCATAGGTCCCCTAAGGCCCTCTCCGCCATTTTGCCCTGGCATACCGGGCTCTCCAGGGGGGCCCGGGCGGCCAGGCATGCCGTCTTTGCCCGAAGGACCAGGTGGTCCAGGCCGGCCTGCCGTGCTCTTCACGTGGGCCGGCTGAACCTGAGCCATGAGGTACGCCAACTTGGCTGGACATGAATAGATCCCGCACAACAAAAACACACACACACACAGACAGACGGACAGACAGGCAGAAAAGCTGATTCAATACAAACTTCAGATACTCCTACTGAGGTCAGTCACGGGTGTTTAAATGAGATAAACATCCCAATCAGACCTGCGGGCTGGATTACAGCTCAGAAAGCAAGATGGCAGCCTCACCATCTAGTTGTTTGGCTAACTCCTCCTGGATGAGCCGTCGCATCTGTTCCAGTGATACCGACTCTCCCTGGGATAGTTAACACACTAACATTAGATTCACTTTTTTAACGCTAAATCAGGAAGACGGTACATCTGACTGTGTTATGAACATCATTTCAGTGTCGTCAAAGTTAATGTTTGGAGGAATATGACTAACTCTGGGGCCCGGGAGACCAGGATTTCCGGTGGGGCCCTGTGGTCCGATTGATCCCAGCTCTCCCGGTGGTCCTGCCATGCCCATCATACCCGTGTGGCCCTTTCTGCCCGGGGGGCCGGGGTTCCCGGGCATACCCGGCTCTCCTCCATGTCCCTTATCCCCCTTGTTACCCGGGTCTCCCTTGATTGGATACAAGTGTTCACAAAATATTATCAATATGAAGCCACCTGCGCCTTCAAATTATTGCCGCGGATAATTGGACGATTAATAACCGATAAGGGGGGTACGGTGTCTCCCCCGACACACTCACTTTATCTCCCTTGACTCCACGATCGCCGACTCTGCCGGGCATCCCCTACAGAACGGACAGAAGACTGTAAGGGCTTCACGAAGACAGCACCGCCTCATCACTTCAAGGCATTTTTAAGCAGCGCTTACCTGTTTCCCCTCGGGGCCAGCTGGACCAGGTGGACCCTGGATGTGGAGAGAAAAACGTTCAGAAATGAATTCACCAAAATGTGCAGCCAACCTGCAGAGGGACGTTGCTTTCTGCGGTTTGATGCGGCGCTATATGGGCTGCTCTACAGCGAGTCAAAGTGAAGGAAGAAGGAAATCTAGCACTTACCGCAGGGCCTTTAGGCCCGCTAAAGCCCGGTAATCCGGGGTTTCCAGCCTCTCCCTTGGCTCCCATAAGACCCTGTGCACCAGAGAAACGGCAGTTTATCACATCCTGTGCACATGTCGTACTG
>NC_079228.1:11026881-11066881 GCF_029633865.1 Lampris incognitus | reverse complement strand
ATCAGTGTAGCAGTGGCAGTGAACACCATGACCACATATTATGTCACCAAGGGGAACATGGAAATGATGAACAGGAGAGGACCAAACACCGAACCCTGGGGGATGCCTTGGGACAGAGGAGCGGTGAAGGCGGTGCAGTTGTTGATGCTGATGAACTGTTGTCTGTTTGTGAGATATGACTTTAGCCAGGAGAGGGCAGTACCAGTGATGTTCAGGGGGGATTCAAGGTGGGAGAGAAGAATAGTATGGTTGATGGTGTCAAAAGCTGCAGTGAGGTTGAGGAGGATAAGAATGCTGAGGTGGCCAGAGTCTGAGGAGAGGAGGCGGTTGTTGGTGACTTTAAGGAGGGATGTTTCTGTGCTGTAGTGTGAGCGGAAACCAGATTGAAATGGTTCAAACAGGTCACTGGAGATGAAGTGAGCTTTGAATTGGGAGGTGACAACATGTTCCGGTATTTTTGACAGAAAGGGGAGATTGGAGGTGGGCCAGAAGTTGCTTATGATATCAGCGTTGAGTTCAGGTTTTTTGAGGGTGGGGGTGACAGCAACCAATTTAAGTGTATGGGAGACTGAATCAGAGCTGAAGGAAGAGTTAATGATTTCTGTGATGAGTGAGGAGATAGCTGGGAGGCAGTCCTTTACAAGATTTGATGGGATGGGCTCCAGAAGACAAGTGGAGCTTCTCATTCCTACCGTAAGGTTGAACAGCTCCATTGAGGACACAGCGGAGAACTTTGATAGGGGCTGAGTGGCAGGGGTCAGGTTGCTGTAGGTGGTGTCAATTTTAGCTTGGAAAAGTGAAAGGAAAGACTTGCACTTGTTAACTGGGAAGGAACTGGAGGTATTGTCACTGGGTTTGAGAAGTTTGTTTATTGTGGAAAAGAGCACCTTGGGGTTGGTGCAGCCAGAGTGTATAAGGTGTAAGTAGTAGGAGGACCAGGCTGTGATGAGAGCGTCTTTGTATTGTTGAAGGTAGTCTGTGTAGACTTGGAGATGCACTGTTAAACCAGTTTTTCAAGCTACCACTTACGGGATTTCATTTGATGGAGTTCAGGAGTATACCAGAGAGCTGAGTGTGTGAATGAGACTGTTTTGATTTTAATGGAGGACAACTAACCAAGACAGAAGGAGAGCATGTCATTATAATGATTGACAGAGGGATTATCAGACAGCAGGGGAGGGGAGATAGACATTTTACCGGCAATGAAGGCAGAAAGAGCCGAGATAGATTTGAGATTTCTGAAGGATATTATGTGTTTAACTTTTGGGATGGGGATAGGGATGTCAATGTCCATGGTGGCTGCCAGGTGGTCAGAGATATTGAGGTTGAGGCTGGAGAGTTGATGCATTGTGAGATCAGTGGAGCAGACCAAATCCAGGATGTGACCACGGCTGTGAGTGGGGAAGTTAATACGCTGTGTGAAGTTGAAGCATTGTGGCAGTGGAACTCTCTGGGACCAGAGAGTTTGAAAACAAGGTGTTCGAAAGAATGAGTGGCAGGAATGGAAATGGAGGTTGTTTTAATATCCTTCCTGTAAACAGCAGCAACACCACCTCACCGTCCCTTGAGATGAGTTTTCTCAATGTATGTGAATCCTGTCAGTGTGGTCTGATTTAATGCACATGAACACAAATGTAGGACCGAAATAAATCATTCATTCATTCATTCATTCAAATAGTCCAGGGGTTCATGCCAGGTTTCAGTGAGGCAGAGGAACTCAAGGTTACTGTCAGTTATAAATTAATTCAGAATGAGGCTTTTGTTATTGAGCGAAAAAAAGAGTGTTTACCAAACCCCGTTTCAGATGACGTTGCTTTGAGATATGTTGTGAGGACTGAGGAAGGGGATGGAGATTGGACTGATTCACATGTCGTTTGTTGTGGGGATGGTGAGGGTAATGTCTGTTAATAATATGGCCAGGAAGGGGAAGAGGTCAAACAGCAGTGCAATAACACCACAAGGGGGAGCCGGTGTGAGCGAAGGATGCAACCGTTGTTGTAGGCAAAGGGGGAGAGGAGGGTTCAGGAAGGCACGTGTGTGATGTAAATAACCAATCACATGTGGAGGACAGAACAGTGTGCTGCAAATTAGCAGCAAGCAGGCGACAACATAGCATGTGCAGGTGAAGATCGTCTCTTCTATACAGAGAGGAGTGCATCCAGAACAAGTCAAAGCTAGGAATAAAATCAATGTTGTGCGCTATACTCACGGACTGGAGCCAGGTATGAAGGTTGGGAATTCTGCTAAAACGCCCAGTGTGGGAATTGCGCAATACATAAAAACGGGATTAACGCAGTTGTTTACATTTTTAAAAGAACGGATAAAATCCCCCTTTGCCAGCTCAGACTGCCAACGGACAGTGTCATTGGAGATGACAATTTACTTTCACTATTGTAGGAAATTAATGAAGGAGTCCTGGGACTTTCTCCAGGATGTCAGGTGTAGTTGCGCCAGGAAAGCAGCACGTGACCACATTTATGAAACAGATGTTTCAGACTATGGAGTCCCCAATGACCAAGGTAGTGGGTGGAGGGAGAGGTGAGGGTGATTGATTTATTGATTGATTGATTGATTGATTGATTGATTGATTGATTGATTGATTGATTGATTGATTGATTGATTGATTGATTGATCGATTGATCGATTGATTGATTGATCGATTGATTGATAGCGCTGTCAGGGACAGTCAGACCAACCTGCCCAAATGTCAGGGAGGATGGTGCAGGGGGACCGATGCAGGAGAACCCGCAGTCATTGCAGCAGAGTAGTCCCAGCTGGAGCAGGGACCAGTTCCATGTGGGGAGGGGCAACATCGGTCATGGGGGCATCATCAGTGTGAACCATGGCATCAACCAGTAGCACGGTAAAATGACGTGAGAGGTTCAAGAGTGCCAAGTGCTAAATCCTCATGTATTGCGAGGTTAAGCCATTGCTAACCACTGGCAAAGAATATGGCAAAGTTGGCTCTATGAAATTCTGACAAATTCTTTGCTTGGGCTTTTGGTCAGTGCGCTTTTATTTTCAAGAGCCAAATCTCAATGAAATGACATAATTTTCTGCTATTGTAGGTATACTTAGTATACACATATGTATACATAGTATATACTGTTGTCAAATATTTGTTGAACTTTTCAAGTAGTCTATTCCAACTTGCATAAACTAGATTCAAAACTGGAATAAACTGCAGTTAAACAAAACTTAACCTAAACCATGTAATGTAGCACCTCATTTGCTTTACTTTAACTTGAATTTTAAAGCCTCCCCTACAAAGACGACGGTCTCTGCAGTCACTGCAGTAGTCGATTGCACCAGTGCTGCTTCTCCACCTCAGCATTCATCTTTGTGTTGACGTCTGCTGATACCCCCCCCACACACACGCATCACTTTGCCCCTTGCAACCCACATAGAGCTACAGATCTGACTCTGCACTTCCTCTGTTAGTTTCCTATCTGATGGTCGACATAAGGAATGACAAAGTCTCTGCTCAGTCCTCTCAGTCCTGTGCCACTCAGCTCTTCGTTCCTCTCTATTGTTTGTTTAGAACGTTAATGGTCCAAGAAATTAACATTATTCTGGTGTTGCACTGGGAATCGGAAGACCTTTGTCAGCTAAATGTCTCAGCTGTAAATGGAAATCCATGCAGTGACAAAACAACAACTGAGAACTCACTGGAATTCCAGGAATGCCTGCTTTTCCTGAGGGTCCTGGTTCACCTGGTTTGCCCTACGAGAGCGAGAGAAAGACAGAGAGGGGTGACAGGGACAGAGAGAGTGAAAGGGGAGTGGGAGGATAGATAGGGTAATGACAGAGAGAAGAATTCAACAGGACATGAGAGCCACTTTGTGTCCATATCCATCCATCTGCTCCACACTACGCTGTGTCATTTTGATTTTTGAAACAAGTTTCAAGAGTCTGGCTTCAGGAATTCTGCAAGTGACTGGAGCTGACTCACCGATTCCCCTCTTGGACCCATCAATCCCTCTGGCCCTGGAGGGCCCGTGGAGCCCTTCACAAACAAAACATAGACGTCTGTAAACTTCTTTGACACATAGATCATCACAAAACACTTCAGGCGTATCAATGGCCAAACTTACTTCCTTCCCAGGTTTGCCCTCACGTCCAGGCAATCCGGGTTTACCGTCTTCTCCCTGTTTGCAACATGAATAAAAGGGGGCATTTATTCATTCATCCATTATCTACACCTGCTTAATGAATGAATGAGTAAATGTGATGACGGGGTGACAGGAGCCTATCACAGCAGCCACTGGACAAATGTAAAGGGATATCCTAGACAAGGCCAACATATCCCCCCTTATCAATAACGATGGGAAATTTAGCGTCTCAGATTTGCTCAACATGCATGTCATTGTTATGTGGGAGGAAACCAATGAAAACATGGGAAGAACATGTCAAATCCACATAGAAGGGCTAGGGTCAAACCCGGGACCCTCTTGCTGCAAGTGGCACTGTAGGTAACAAGCAGAGAGCCACCGTGCTTCTCAGAAAGTGTACAAAAATAGAGACACCCATTCAATGAACATCAAGGATGTTAGGTCTTTGTGCGGCAATTTCATCGAATCCATATATTTGTCCACTGTGTGAGCCAAAGCGAGTATGGTTTCAATGTGATTGACTTTAATTATAAGCTAATTAGCATGTAGCGGTGATTCTGCGAGGAAAACCTTCCCTATTCCTCCCCTGTGAAAGCAGCGGCAGCAGCTCAGCATGCAGAGAGAGAGCTGCAGGACTCAGTGGCTCATTGTGAGTCAGTCAGAGCTTTCTGTAATGAGCCATGGTATTGGTCACGGCACTGTGGTCTGAATCTTTCCTGGAGGTGTGTGCTGAATGAGAGACAAAGCAGCAGGTGCAAAGATTCTCATTGAGAGGAGTGAATCATTGCAAGTGCTGGTGCTGTGTACAAATTGCAACAATTGTCAAGACAGTTTACGACGAGACAGTTTCGTTGTGGTGTCTCTGAATTCCATGCCAAATGCTGAATATGGCTATGTATGCTAATTCCTTCTACATTAACAAGTCCAAAATATTATTACTGACATACTAACCTGAGATCCGGGGGATCCGGGTTCGCCTCTGTGACCCTTAAAACCCTGTATGGGAAGAGAAAACTCTGTAAATTGACCTAAATCATTTGCAATGATAACTAGCATTGCTTCAAATCAGTGTGGCTGTTGGCATTTACGGGGAGTCCTCTGAGGCCGGGATTTCCTGGTGGTCCGGGCTCTCCTTGCTTACCCTGAAGCCACAAAGGAAAACAAACGGATATCGTGATGAGATGTGCAACGCTTTATCAATTCTTTAAAAAGAAGACGATATCAAGTAGTATTAATTCGTGTCGCTGAAGACTCCGGTATCTACTTACAGGATCTCCTGGTTCACCTGGTCTGCCGTCTTTACCCATCTTACCTTGCTGACCCTTCAGTACAATGAGATGCATCAAGTTATCATCTGTCTGCGACAGCTGCATGGTCAAGACAGTTCTAAAACGTTCACATCACAGAAGCACGTTGCGTCAAACCATATTCCTTACCATCAAGCCTGGGAGACCTGGTGGTCCCTGGATTCCTTTGAGACCCTCTTTGCCCTTTTAAGAGCAGACAAACAAACAGAAAACAAGCCACCATT
The DNA here is from genome assembly GCF_029633865.1 of Lampris incognitus. NCBI lineage: Eukaryota > Metazoa > Chordata > Actinopteri > Lampriformes > Lampridae > Lampris > Lampris incognitus. Next base: position 11,061,238 of record NC_079228.1, on the reverse strand, counting down.
ACCACGGAGAAAGAGAAATGATGAATGGCCACTATTACCAGTCTGGCTGGCTGACCTACTTGCTAGAGGGAAGAGCTTTGTACAGTAATGACACATGGGTAACACGTTCTCAAAGGGCAGAGTACATCGAGAGTAGCTTTTACCTTTTCCCCAGGGGCTCCAGGAGGCCCGATGAGGCCGGGTTGTCCATCATTACCCTAACAAGCGAAAAAGGTTTGTTTTGGATTCAGTACAAAAATCTCAAAGTGCTTTACAATGAATGTGTTTATGCATGCTCAATAATCCAGGTGAGGAAACCACAGAAAGGTGAATCAGTTCAACTGGACACAACGTCGATTGAGAGAAACGTTCATCACTCATCTAAGAGCCCTGACACACCAGGCCCGGTCCCTTATGATGTGACGTCTCTCTTCACGTGCATTCCTGTTCATGAAGCAGTGGAGATAGTCCGTATGAAATGACAAAACGACCCCACCCTTAGCAATAGCACCACCCTTAACACTGACCAAGTGTGTCTGCTCCTGAAGCTGTGTCTTCAGTGCACGTACTACACATACAGGGGGCAGTACTATAGGCAGAGTTCCTGTACTATAGGTGTACTATAGGTGAGTACTATAGGTGAGACGGGTTCCCCCCGTCTCACCTGTAGTTGCCAACTTGTATATGGAGGAAGTGTAAAAGAGGGCTCTGATGTCCTATCCAGGGACACCACCTAGCCGTTGGTTCAGATTTGTGGACGACACCTGGGTTAAAATTAAATCTCAGGATGTGCCACATTTCACCGACCACATCAACTCTGTGGACAACCACAACAAGTTCACCAGGGAGGATGTGAAAATGACAGGTTAGCCTTCTTAGACTGGGAAATTGCAGTTGGTGATGGGGGACATTTGATTGTTGATGTTTACCATAAACCAACACATACTGATCAGTACTTAAGGCTTGACTCTCATCATCCACTGCAGCACAAACTAGGAGTCATCAGGACGCTGGACCACCGAGGGAAGGGGAGAAATCAGAAATCCCACATTAAACAGGCCCTGGTTAAGTGTGGTTATCCTAACTGGGTGTTTGTCAAAGCCAGGAAGACGCCCAAACAGTGCACCAGCCCCTCAAAGAGAGGAGAAGGACAACAGCTGTCTACGCGTAAAGCAGCGGTGATCCTGTATGTGGCGGGAGTTTCGGGAAAGTTGAGACGCACATTTTCCAAACTCCGCGTCTCAGTTGCTTTCAAACCCCCAAAACACGCTGCGCCAGAAGCTGGTCCGCCCCAAGGATCAGGTTCCCCCGGCACAAACAGGGTGTAGACCGTTAACAGGATCGCCGTGACTCGTACATTGGGGAAACCAAACAGACGCTGGCCAAGAGGATGGCGCAACACAGAAGAGCTAACACGTCAGAGCAGGCCAGGGGCCACTCCTTCAAGGATGAGGATGTGACCGTCCTTGGTAGGGAGGAACGCCGGTTTGAACGGGGAGTCAAAGAGGCCATCTATGTGGAGAGGGAACGACCATCCCTGAACTGAGGACGGGGAGTCCTAGAGTACATCTGTCACCATCTTACAATGCTGTGATTGCCGCTATTCCCCAATCCTCTGTGGACAGTACACATGGCCACTGAAACTCTAGTTAATGGTCACGGTAATTTGCACATGAAACCGATCGTTGGTTTCCGTCGTTATGCTCCTGTATCGTTTATCAGGGTGGGGATACCTGCAGTCAGTTGAGACCGAAGAGGTCACTTCATGGAGTGATGAAATTTTTCTCTTAATAAACGTGTCCGGATGAACTGATTTACCTTTCTGTGATTTACAATGTACGCCTAGCATTCACCTATTCACAAGCTGACGGCGGAGGCCACCATGCAAGGCACCCGTCCGCTCATCAGGAGCAGTTATGGGTTCAGTGTCTTACTCGAGGACACTTCGACACGCTCTCCGGAGGAGCCGGAGATCGAACCAGCGACCTTCCGGTTACCGAGACGACCCGCTCTACCTCACAAGCCACGCCGCTTAAGCGCGTATAACGTAAGGAGGAAGTGGAGGCACGTTTTGCAGGGGTCCACATAGAATATAACAGGATGAATAACTCACAGGTTGGCCCATTATGCCAGGAGGTCCAGGATGACCAGGAGGTCCAGGATGCCCCTGTCGAGTAGCATAAATACAGTTAAATACAGTCATGCTGCACTGAAATGAAGGCAAACAATGAAAGAGTGCATTGAGAGAGGAGGGAAACTAGCTAAAGAGAGAAGAAAGAGTCAGACTACAGAGCAATAAATAAATCCACACCTTGTCCCCTTTGTCTCCAGGTGCTCCAGCAGGTCCGCGATCACCTTTCACGCCCTGAGTTAAAGAAAAAGAACATTCAAAAAAAATAACGATAAAAAAATCTCGACAATTTTTTTTTTCTGAAATAAGATTTTAAAAAACCTCAATAAATCAACTGGGAAAGCAAAATGACTCGTGCATTTGTGCAGATAACACTTGTTAGGGCAGATATGCGCCGTTTTAAAATGACATTTATCAAATGGTCCGTTTATAATATGGGGAGATACACACACGTGGTGCAGCCACATATTCAACCCTCCATGTGTTATTCATTTTACACCAGGGGCTTTTTGACACAGCAACCACAGTAATTGGCCTCCATTGTGTGTGAGTGTGTGAGTGTGAGTGTGGGGAAGAGGTGCAAGTGTGCGGTTCGGGACTTGCCTTGCCTCCATCAGCTCCGGGGGGCCCTGGAGGTCCGGTCGGACCCGACTGGCCCTTTAATGACACAGCAGACCATTAGTCTCGGTCAAGGCAGAGACAATCAAGAGCACTATCACCAGGTCCTAATCACTCATCGCTGCCCCGAGAGGACGGCCGCCTAATGATGCGGACAGGCCCTCTCCACCCGTCACGTGCCGCACACGATCGATTCCAGAGGTAGCCGGCTACATCTGCTCATACGTCACTTAGGGCTGATATAACGTTACTTTAAAGATGAGCGACGTTATCTCGGAAGACTTTGCGTTGGAAATGGCGTGCTGCCAGAGCCAGTGACAATGAAAACGCTAGTGGTCACGTGTCCCTATACCTGGTAACCATCTTGACCGTTTTTCCCTGGTGGCCCTGGTTGTCCTTTGTCCCCCGGTACACCCGGGAGTCCAGGCGGACCCGCTGGTCCAGGGGGGCAGTCTGAGCACACGTCCTAAAAGAGGGAAGCACAACGTTGGCGGGTGGCAGCAAAAGTCATGATTTCATCGTTTGTCCTTGCAGAGGACGGAATGAACGACCTCCATACCTTGAGATTCAGCTTAGAGATGTCCGCTTCTTTTCCCTGAGAAATAACGGAGGGATGAATAAGAGAGGGTTAGTCAACTCATTTGAATATTTCTTAGCAGTCAATTTCGGACAGAGAATAGAAGTAGCCTTTACCCCACGAGTCCATCGCTGTATCTCGTAACATCGTGAGTTCAAACATAAGAGAGAGAGCTAGACATCCTCAGACGAGAGTCCCCATGCTCTGTGTTAGACTAAGTAACCCTGCTGAGGGACCGTCGTACATGCACAGTAGGAGACAGAGGTTTATAAAGTACACCAGTGGGTTTCAATCCATGGATCGACCCACTTGGGGGTCGCCGCAGGGGGCCAGGTGGGTCAGTTTGGTTTGGAGACAGAGGAGACAAAATGCATGTAACCCACGATGCCCGTCCCATAGAGCAGTGTTTCTCAACCGGGGGTCCGCGGACCCCTAGTGGTCCGTGGTGTAATTGAAAGGGGTCCGTGAAAATAAAATATCTTTAAAAAAAAAGATCCTATGACGTTTATAGAAATAGGATTATTTTACTCAGATGTGACTGAGACCTTTATCTACCTAAACTATAAAGGGTAACAGGACTGTTTTCTCTAATTACATCTGTTTCACAAGTGTAATTTATTGTATTTTAATAAGAGATCTCGCTCCCGTTTGCATTGTTAAAAGTTACTGCATAAACATTCTGTTGTTACATATATCTGAAAGTTACTGAATACATATTCTGTTTTGTTACATATATCTGAAAGTTACTGAATACATATTCTGTTTTGTTACATATATCTGAAAGTTACTGCATAAGAATTCTGTTTTGTTACATATATCTGAAAGTTACTGAATACATATTCTGTTTTGTTACATATATCTGAAAGTTACTGAATACATATTCTGTTTCGTTACATATATCTGAAAGTTACTGAATACATATTCTTTTTTGTTACATATATCTGAAAGTTACTGCATAAGAATCCTGTTTTGTTAACTATATCTAAGTTACAACTGAAAGCTCTTATTTTTGCCCCAAAGAGTGAATAAATGCTATAATGCAATTTAAAATGCAGTTTCTACTGTTTCTATCAAATTGCAACCCCCCCTCCCCCAAGATCAGGTGGAGGGGTCCTCAGGGTAGATCAAAAATACGCAGGGGGTCCAGGACCCCAAAAAGGTTGAGAACCACTGCCACAGAGGGCGCACTTAGCTTAGCTTAGCTTTTATTATCACTCCCAGCTCGGGGTTCCTCACCTTGCTGAAACGGGTAACAAGATGGTATAAACTTCTGAAAAGCTCAAGTGACAGTCACAGTGACGGTCACAGTGATAATCCCCCCATTGAAGAAAGAAAAAACTAGACCCCGAGAAGAGAGTAAAACTATTCTCATACTAAATACGGGCTTGTAGCCTGCTATGGACCCAAAGTTGAGGAATTCCCCAAATGTCTTCTCTGTTTAGAGACTTTTGGCATTGAAAGCATTTATACTTATATTATGCTCATTTATATTTATACTTGGATGCAGAAGCGGGGCAGGCTAAGCTAACTGCTAGCCCATGCAGACCGGCAGTTCCGATAACACAGAGGGCGGTCAGGCGGTGGCCCCGCCTAGCGTTGACTGTGTTTTTAGTGTCGTCGTGTGGAGTTCGGGGAGGTGTGTCGAAGGTGTCTGGCTGGGAGAGCTGACATTGGATCGGCTGAGGGAGCCTGGTCTGCTGGGTCCTGTGGGCCCATGGACCACGGCCTTGCCTGGAGCTGTGCCCGAAGAGGAAACACCGAGGGCGGTCTGACAGGATGCGGAAGCGGGGCAGGCTAAGCTAACTGCTAGCCCATGCAGACCGGCAGTTCCGACAGTCATCCCGGCTGGCGTTCGCTCTCCTGGATAGTGATTTTTTTTGTTGTTGTTTAGTTTAGATATATGTGTTGTAGTTTTTGGATATATGTTTTCGTCTTTGTGTTGCACTGCTGTGGGCTGGGGGAAACGATGTTTCGTTTAATTTCATGCGCGCAAGTACGCAAATAAAATGTTTCTGATTCTGAGTCGTGCTCTCTGAGTCGATGCAAACAATGAAACGATTTTGCTGTATTCCCCAAAATCACCAAATTAATGTTTAATGTTGACATGCCTTGTCCGTTTCCATTTCATGATTACTAGGCCATGACTGAAAACCGACAATGGGAATGCTCAACTGATGAAGATTAAAGAGAGGATTGTTAATTATCTCTCTTGACCAGTTATGAGAATTTACTGCAGTTTTAACTGCACATAATATTGGCGGGTCCCATGCCAAAAAGCATCTCCATAGGCTGGGTTGGGGCACCACTGATGTACACCGTATGGACGGTACCCAACATTGAACCAGAAGTCTCTATCCGGGGTTTCCACTCACAGGTTCTCCCGGTGAGCCCTTCTCTCCTGGCCGTCCCGGCAAACCCTGTAGTAAGGATTAAAATAAGGTGTGAAATTCAGCATCCCTTCTTATCCAACAACACCTGTTGTGTTTGACTCCGACAAAGCCAAGATGAATAATCCAAGTTTTAAAAAGAAGCTTTTGAGAATTATATTTTGCTGTACTTACGTTGTGTCCGGCGGGGCCCTGAGGACCAGCAACACCTGTTTGACCTCGCAGGCCCTTAACAAGGAGACCAGAAACAGAGATATCAGGGACATACTTGACGCGTTATACAGAGATGTGTCCAATACATGCAATCCCACCCATGTTTACCGCAGGCCCGGGCTCCCCGTTAGGCCCTGGAGCTCCCTGTAAAAAAGACAAAACGTTGTAAATTTGCACTGAAAGGAATAAAATACTGGAGTAGGACAAGTTGGCGAGCTTTGATCTTAGCGTCCATACCGGCAGTCCCATTTTGCCTTCTCCTGAGGGGCCCCTGCTCCCCGGCAGGCCCTGTAGTCCCGGTGCACCCGGTTGACCCTGGGGAGGTAAAAAGAACAACCAAAAGTTACTTGCCAGATAATATCTGTTCGGTCACGACGTTTGCCAACGAGTTTTGTTCATTATCATCGCTGTCCCGTTCTGCGAAGGTTGCTGAGCCCCAGAAATATCACGGCGTTCTCCTCTATAATGACGGGAAAACATAAAGCATCCAATTTGCAGTTGACAGTTTGGTACTCAGAAGGGGGAAACTTATAACAGATCAGGGCGAACGATTTAACACCATAAATCAGGTGGATGTCGTGCTTTAGCGTTCCTCGTCTGGTGCCGAGCCGGTCGGGACCGGGCTGCGGCTCTAATCGCAGAGGTGGTCACAGGGTGCTGGCCACAGATATTGCTTTGGCTGCTTTCAGCGAAAAATGAATTGTTTTCACCCGGTGGAGAAAAAAAATAAGCTAAAATGTTTCTCCCGCTGACAAAAGAGCACCTGTGCATGATAAAAGAAGGGAACAAGTGGAAAACACCTCGGGCGACATACACGTGACTTTCTGAGAAACTTCTAAAATTATATTACCTTTAGTCCCGGAGGTCCTTGAATTCCCTGTGGTCCAGGCTCGCCCTGTAATATCGCAAATGACATCGCTCAAACCTCTTGGTTATTTCAGATCTAGAATTAAGCCGCTTTGAGAATAGATCAGTTAGGACTTGAAATAAGAAGCCTGTTACGGGTCTACGTGCCGCTATTCTTTGTGAACATAATTGTAGTGAGGCCTAAGGGCTGCACCTGGCGGTAGTAAAAACACAGAGCCGCTGTGAGTCAGGTCTGTTGTGCTCGTGTGTCGGGTTTTAATGTCGACGGTGTTCCCGGCGGGTTTCTGCTCTGTCGGCAGATTGACCACATGTTTGTAGGGGGGGGAAAAGGATCTGGAAACCTGTTGAGCTGCAGCATCGAAATGTGCCTCCTCAGGTGAAATTGTTGGCACGGCCCAGCTTTGTCCTGTACCATCTCAGTAAAGCAAATTAAACCGTAATTTGGTTTTAACGTGGACTGCAAGGAGACAACCGCGTTACGCTGACACAACATGCTGAATGGGAGAATTCACAAGGAGGCAGCACATATTTCCATCTCCTCCATAGACGAACTGGAAAGCAAGCTAACATGTTTTGTGACTTGAGTCTGGGTTAAAAACTAAGAGTTTTGTGCTTTAAACATACACACACACATATATATAAACACATATAAGGCGTTATAGTAAAGTTTTGAAAACAGACTGTAATGGTTTTATGTGTCTCACATTTTGTCCATCTTTCCCCTTCCCTGCTGGTCCAGGGGGTCCTGTCAAACCGGGCTCTCCGGGTGGGCCTCGGAGACCTGCTTGGCCCTCTTTACCAGTCTCCCCCTGAGGGAATGGACAAAACAAGGTAAAACTGGAATAGATGCAACGGCGGGAAAACCCTTAAGTGAAAGTTTGGTGCTAACAATGGTGAACTTTTCAGCTAAGTCAGTGTACAATGTTTGCTTCTATTTTCAATTCCTGTTTTGAGTCTTTTGAACTGGTGCGTCGAAGGTGTCTGGCTGGGACAGCTGGCGTCGAATCGGCTGCAGGAGCCTGGTCTGCTGCGTCCGGTGGGCCCCGGGGACCACGGCCCTGCCTGGAGCTGCACCCGAGGAGGAAACACCAAGGGCGGTCTGACGGGACGTGGAGGCAGGGCAGGCTAAGCTAACTGCTAGCCCATGCAGACCGGCAGTTCCGACAGTCATCCTGGCGTTCGCTCTCTCGGAAAGTGAAATTGTTTTGTTTTTTTTGTGGATATGTTGGATATAAGTGTTCTTGTTGTTTGGATATATGTTTTTGTCTTTGTGTTGCACTGCTGTGGGCCGGGGGAAATTATATTTCATTTCATTTCATGTGCACAGGTGCATGGAATGAAATGACAAATTCCTGATTCCTGATCCCTGATTCCGGATAACTTCGTCGACATACCTGCTCCGGCCAAACCCGCTCCTCTCTGATATCTAGTGTCAGTAAGTCAGATGGTGAAGCAGCAGAACAAGGAAGAGCTACATCACATTCAGTGTATCGGTAAGCTATCCTCAGCTTCCTGTTATTCTAGTAAACACCCTGAAAGAAAGACCAGGAAAACCTCTCTTTTTTTCCCATTACACATGCATGAGATGTCACTACCTCGTGAAAAAAAAGGGCAAGAAACAAAATGGAAAAAAAGAACATGACAAAAGGGAGAGATGAGATAGTGTAGCGGCATCTCTGAAATACTATTCTGAAACTGCTATCCACTTGGAAAAACAGGCCTCGGGAGGGAAACCATTCCAAAATCATCCCGTACGGGAACAATGGAGGACAGGCAAGGTCACGCACTTCTGTTAGACGCGGTCCTTGTTTTCCTCTCATGTAGCATTCCCTGAACTATCTTAAACAATGTTAGCTTGACTGATTCGAGTATCTGTCCAACCAAACCTAACGACCACGGACGGCTAGACTCGTTAGCCCTTGGCTAACGGGTCGGACCCTTTAGTTGATTGGTTAGCGCAGTTACCCATGGTGCGGGTGACCTGGGTTGACCTGGTGTCCTGGCTGTGGCGGCTCCCAGGTGACCCTAAATTCGCTACACTGGTGTCAGAAGTGGGATGGCGAGACTGTGAGGCCATCAGAGGCGTGTGCGCCCAGAGGCGTGAGGGAGCTGGTATACTGAAGTGCGGGGATGTGCTTCCTGAAGGAGGGGGGGTAGTGTAACGACCACGGATGACTACACTCGCTAGCCCGTTGGCTAACAGGTCGGACCCTTTAGTTGGCTGGTTAGTGCAGTCACCCATGGTGTGGGTGACCCGGGTTTGCGTCCCGGCTGCGGCGGCTCCCAGCTGCCCCCCAAATTCGCTACACAAACATGCCCATACCTCTTTATTAAGTAATTGGTCACTGACCTTCTCTCCTCTCTGTCCAGCAACACCAGGTGGACCAGTGATTCCTGGGATGCCCTATGGAAAACATGGCCACTTTACATCACAAATGAGCCACAATGCCGTTAGTTGTACAATGGACTGACATGCCACCACATATTGTTCATCTTCTCAGATACATACTGAAAAGTAGTCTTCGTCTGCAGTCATCTCTGACTAGAATGTCAATGATTTTCAAAAATGGGGGCATAACACAAAGTAAATCCTTTAAATAAATGACCCACCACATTGCCCGGTAATCCACGAGGTCCTGGAGGACCGGTTACTCCCGGAGGGCCCTGAGAGGAACACGTCCGTCAGTGATGTGACTATGGCACAACGAGCATCGCAGTACTTGGAAATGAAAACTAAGCCTAAACAACTCACGGGGTCTCCAACTCGCCCCGTCTCCCCCGTAAGTCCGGTGTCACCATTGGGACCCTGGTTTTGAAAAGAAATAGGAAACACGATAACATGAAGACAAATACTTGATTTAGATTATAGCCGTTCTCGCTCCGGTATAAGAATGAAAGGGTTTTCTTACCTGTGGCCCAGGCAGTCCCTTAAAGCCTTGTTCGCCAGGTAACCCTCGTGGTCCCTTCGGAGACAGTGTGCAAGTTATTTACCGCGTAGGTTAAAAATTCAGTAGGTTACTGTGGACCAGTGTGCACAACCCCCACACACTGAATACACACGTCATTTTCTCAGTCACTCAAAGGCCTCCCATGGAGATAATGGGTGCACTATTAATCATTTTGTCTAAGACCACCTCACAGTAATTCACACACAGGTATCGTTGGTATGTGCAGCACTCAGTAATTTTCTATCATTCTGACTGATCTCATCACCAAAGTACTACTATGATTAGAGGAAATCCTTGTCGTAGTATTTACTATATAGGCAGATCACAGTGAGGGATTTTGTGTGTGTTTGTGTGTGCATGCACATTAGGCTGTTTGAGCGTTTCCATCAACACTCTCAGTGCTCCATCATGAACATCAGTTGGCGGGACCACTTCAACAACAGCAAAGTTCTGCAGCGAGCTCAGCTGCCCAGCACAGACACCACTCTCCCCCACCAGTTTCACTGGACAGGGCATGTCTGACACATGGAAGATTCAAGGCTGCTCAAGTCAGCCCTATATAGCGAGCTGTGCCGGGGTAAGCCGGACAGAAGTGAGCCCAGGAAACGTTCCACCAAACACCATCTCACTGCAAACTGGCACTGATATCAAAATGTGGGAGCCCAGGACTGCAGACAAGTACTCCTGCCACGAGATGGTAAATGACGCGGCAGCCAGGCTCAACAACATCCCACAGAAAGCAAATGATAAACGGGCCTGTCTGAAAGGGTATCACCCACACTCAGAACTCTACCCTAGCTCCACCAGATCAGGAGTTCAAGTCATCATCATCAGCGGTCACTCGGGGTCGAGTATGACCGTCCTCCCTCTGGGTCCTCAGGTGGGTGTATAGGCTGATCTTGGAACTGCATAATGGGAGGACGCCTGCACCTGCAGCAACCACACGGTCCTTGGCAGGGGGTGACCAGAGTCGAATGGCACGGACAAGGTTCAGCGCTTTCGGTTTTTATTTTTCAAAGCCATCCAGCATGCCGAATTTCGCCACAAAAGGACACTGTTTCATAACCTCACACGAACAACTTTTGGGACCCGTGGAAACATGAAATCCAGGTGAAAAACCAGTTTAAACCAATCTGCTCCTTTTAAAAAATCTGGGTATTTTTGGGTGAAAATCGGTAAAAACCCGAAAACGCTGAGCCTTGGGCATGGAGAACCAAGACGATCGGGGACCGCTCTCTGTTGCGGCCTTCATCCGCCTTCACTGCCATTGTGACCTGGAGACATCTTCCGCCAGTTCCGCCGTCGAGGTCTTTGTTGGGTTGCGCTTCGTCTGGAACCTCGCCCTTGACCTATCCGCCTTGGTTGACCCTACCAGCAACCAAGCTCCGGACGGCACAGCTCTTGGGATCATTGATACACGCAAGCTTCTTCACTACGGCAAGGTGGCGATCCAGGAGAAGCAAGATCCAAGGAGTTCAAGCACACCAGATGTCAAAAGATCAAGGATGGGGTTATCTGGTCACCATATAAACCCGCAAGCTAAAGGACCCAAAACTCTCCCCTGAACCAGCCATGGTGTGTGTGTGTGTTTGTGCGCGCACGTGTGGAATTTGATAATGTAAGTAAATGTAAAAGATTACTACTAAGACATGATGACAGGTTTGCTTATGTAACATCAGCTTGTCATCCGCAGTCTGTTTTCACACTGCGAGGCTGGTCCGAGTCTCTGCTCCACTGGTCTCGATGATAAAATGAACCCATTATATCAACTGATGTCAGCTGGGAACCAGTAACCAGGCCATCACAATACAGCTCACTGCAGTTAAGCTTTGTGTTGACTGTCCTCCATGGTTGATATTACAAGTTTATGTCAAACCTCTACTGACCTCTAGTGGACGCTCCGAGTATCACCACACTTATGACGGTCGTTTGAAATTAAAGCCCAACTTCCAAAAATAGATAAATAAATAAATAAAAATCACCATTTCCCCTGGTTTTCCTTGATCTCCTTTCTCTCCCTTCTCTCCAGGTATTCCCTAGAGGTAAAAAAAAACAACAATAGTAATATCATGACATTAAAAATACCATAATTACACTGTTTTGGGTACTGTATCATGTAATGTTGTCTCGGAAAAACTAAGATGAGCTGTTCGTTTCCAATCATTTGACTTAGTTCGAGGTTAAATTGACTGAAACTGGTATTTACCATCCTAAAGTGTATATCTTAACACATTCAGTTGAGAGACGGAAATGATGCTACAACTTACTGGCTCACCGGGCTCGGGGATTACATTGGCCACCTATGAAAGAAAAATGAACGAGAAATTATTTTTCAAGTCTTCGCAGACGCGAAATAAAAAAGCCGCTTATGAAATCACGTCACACGCCATCTGTCACGTCATGGAAACCGCACCAGACCAGACCGGCACGACCGTCTTGCTAATTTGCACAAGTGAGCATGCAGGGACTTCACTCACATTTCCTGGAGCACCGGGAGGTCCTCTGGATCCCACTTCACCCTAAGGCGAGAGACAGTGTGTTGTCATGGTCTGCATACAAATGACCTTATTACAGTGAATACCTTGCGGCGTCTGTTCCTGTGACCAGGGATGATGACCCCCAAAGCTCACGTGGCATGAGACAGGAGCTCTGTGATTCACTCTGCATGTGATTATAGCATAGCATTTCCATATAATACTGCTACTCATCACTTATGGATGGTGGGGATTTTATTTTATTTTTTTTTAAGAAACTTTTGAGCTGTAATTACAATGCAGGGTCCCCCTCGTTCTCACCTTGTCGCCCTTTTCGCCTTTTGGCCCCAACGCTCCATCTTGTCCTCTTTCTCCCTGTACAGATGGAGACAAAACGTAGAGTTATTCTACAGATCAACGACCTTATGTTTCCATTTATTAATCAACACTGGTTTCATCTTGGAGGTATATTTTTTAGATTTCCCCCCAATTGTATCCGGCCAATTACCCCGCTCTTCCGAGCTGTTACATTCACTGCTCCACCTCCTCTGCCGGTCCAGGGAGGTGCTGCAGACTACCACATGCCCCCTCCCATACATGTGGAGTCGCCAGCCGCTTCTTTTCACCTGACAGCGAGGAGTTTCACCAGGGGGACGTAGCACGTGGGAGGGTCACGCTATTCCCCCCAGTTCCCCCTCCCCCTCGAACAGGCGCCCCGACTGACCAGAGGAGGCGCTAGTGCAGCGACCAGGACACACACCCACATCCGGCTTCCCACCCGCAGACACCGCCAACTGTGTCTGTAGGGACGCCCGACCAAGCCGGAGGTAACACGGGGATTCGAACCGGCGATCCCCGTCTTGGTAGGCAACGGAATGGACCGCCACGCCACCCGGACGCCCCATCTTGGAGATTTAACCGTCATGATACAATGCACTTAAAAACACACTGAAATCAAACCCACCTGAAGCCCTCTCTCGCCTCTCTGTCCCTCGACACCCAGTCGTCCAGGTAAACCAGCTTCCCCCTGGTGTGAACACACAAGACATGATATGAACACACAAGACATGATATGAACACACAAGACATGGCATGATCACATTTGGGCCACTATGGTTCAAGAAGCACAAAAAAAAACCATTCAAAATGCAACGGCTGTGAACTGACCCGTTCTCCTGGAGGTCCCCTGGGGCCGGGCGGTCCATCCTCGCCCTGGGGGAGGAGAGGTCGCCGTTAGATTTCAAACAGGAACAACGAGAAACTAAAATGCACACGCTCTCATGAAGTATTCTCAGTGCCGGCTCTTCGAGACGAACTCGAGGTCTACTTCACCTTTGATCCAGGCTTGCCAGGAAACCCTTCTGCTCCCCGCTCTCCCCTCGGGCCCTTGAGACGGAGGGACTCAATCAGATAGCGCACTTAATAAAACCTCATCCACTACTCAAGATGACTAAGAGCACCTTCTTCCCTAAGACAAGTACTGGACATAGACCGGGACCAAGACACACACACACACACACACACTTCAAAGTTAAGGTACACTCCCTGATGACATCACAGAGGCCGTGTTACTGACCGTGGCGCCGTCGTTTCCAGGGAGACCGTCCAGCCCGTCTTTACCAGGAAGACCCTGTGGACAGCAGGGGCACAGCGTTATAGCATATAGTGACAGGAAGAGCACACTTGTGATAAAAAGTACCGCAAAGACATGACATCGTCACACAAAAACGTGTGCCGGCGAAGAAAAATGGCCAACTTACGGGTTTCCCTGCTTCTCCAGGCTTGCCTGAAAAGCCAATTTCCCCAGGAAGGCCCTGTATAATAGATTAGAAAAACAAAAAAAACAAAGCAGAATAGATCAATAAGTTCTTCAGCCTGCGAACGGCCTGTGTTGAGACAACGTATTGCATCGTCCAAGCTATGAATAAGAAAAGGCGGAGGTGTACGTGCAGGCTTTGCTTTGTCATCACTTACCGGGGGTCCAGTGTGTCCTGGATTTCCTTGTGGCCCAGCAGGGCCCATAGGGCCCTGTGAAACACAAAAACAATGATCAGTTAGGATCTGTGGGACTCTATGACTGGGTCACCGATAGCAATAATCCGCCTTTTTCATGCACAGTGAAGCTGGGCTACGGTTGTGGCTCGACTAGGCCGTGTAACTGGACCACTGTCGTCGTCCCAGTATACAAGAACTGCGGGAGAATCGACCTACTGACGGAAGTATGTCCGACCCCGGTACGGTAGGTGGCAATATGCCCCCTTTCAGCTGGTTGCTATTGGATGAAAGACCACCACGGGAACTATGGATCATGCACAGAATGCCTAGGCCAGTTCGGGGCTGGCTGAAGCGTGTACAGGCCGGAGTAAATCCATCCCCAGCCGCATCATCTAGGTGTGTTAGCCGGACTTCAGTCAGACTAACACAGACTAGTCGAACAACAAATCGACTTTCTTTCTAACATCGTGTAAACGCGGTGATTGGCGTCAACACTGCTGGTAAGAGCGTCAGTTTCCCGTGCTGCTCTCACAGTTCAGAAACACGGGGTGCACGCCGCTGCACTGTCGGACAAGATCATGTGCACATCTGCTGCTGGCAAACCAGGCACCGAACGATGCCAAGCCCACAGGCAGGCCTCTGTGTGCAGCGTCTGCTCCGTTACGTTGAACGAGTTCAGTTTAGTAGCTGAAGCAGTACGGCGCTGCGGCCACTAGAGGGGGGTAGTGCGACATTTGAAACGTTCGACAAGCCTCGAACTCCGAATACGCCTTCTTGTGCACATGGAAGGGATAAAATAACAAATACAATAAAATGAGCTTATCCCCTGAACCCCCCTACCCCCCCACACACACACACATATACACACACAGGCGGTCTAGATTGTTGATCACATTTCTAAAACCTGATGTGGTGACAATTTTTAGTGTAATTGGACATTTTTAATATGATTTGAAAGTGTGGAATCCCAAAAGGGCTTTCTTTGCACCCGTGTAGACTATTTTATGATCTAAGTACTTTAATCATTTCAATCTCCCATTTAGATATAAGAGCGCACACAAAACAGACCCCACAAAAAATGGTGACCCCCTTACATTTTTATGTCCTCAATCCGTCTAATGGTAATCATAAAATGAAGCAATGCTGGTGTCCTTATCATGGCATGGTCCGGGGAACAAAACAAGCCCCTTAATTTCTCCACCAAAAAAGTACAGAAAACTGGAGATAGTGTTGACGGCGCAACACGTGTCCTAGAAAATTTCCCAACGAACATCGGTAATAGACGATCCCCTCGATGTGGAAACTGCCGATCAGTGGTTAGCAAGTAGGCCCAGTTCTAAAGGTGGGGACTTGGCTCAGCTAAGCCCGCCCAGATTTTTTTTTATTTTGATATACCTTAATGATCCCCCTAGGGAAATTACACTCTGCATTTAGCCCCATCCTAGCTGTGTAGCGAGGAGCAGTGGGAAGCCACCGTGCAGCACCCGGGGGACCGACTCCAGTTCGTCTTGCCATGCCTCGGTCGGGGGCACAGACAGGAGTATTACCCCTAACATGCATGTCTTTTTGATGGTGGGGGGAAACCGGGGCACCTGGAGAAAACCCACCACAGACACGGGGAGAGCATGCAAACCTCACACAGAGGACGACCTGGGATGACCCCAAGGTTGGACAAGCCCGGGGTTCGCACCCAGGTCCTTCCTGCTGTGAGGCGGCAGCGCTAACCACTGCGCCACCGTGCCGCCCAAATGATCTAGTACTTGATCAGATGATCAAGTAGCCCACCCTACAAAGCTGCTCTGGGAAAGAAAAAGTTTTGTTCATACCTCTATAGATAGGCCCGTGATATAGCCTTCCATACACACAGACAGGAAAGAGACAGGGTTTTGGACCAGCTTTCAACATCTTTTCCCATTACCAATCCACTCATACTCATTCTTGTACCCAGAATTCCCCAGGTGCTACGTGGCTGACGCTCTGACGACTTTTGACTGGAGGGGTGACTATAAATATCCACAATTTTAACAGGCAGGAGGAAGGCTCGACCCTCCGGGCTCTCCCTTCCCCTTCTGATATGAACCGTCCGGCCTTCAATGTTTCACATCATCTAGTAATTTGTAATGGGCTCATACCGGGTGGGTAGTAAAGAGGGACCACCAATCACAGCTGCCTCTTTAGTGGTTGTTTGCTCCGCCTTTTTACAGCCCGGCCTTCAGCCTACAGCGCAGGGCAACTTCATGGTTGTTGTGGTTAGTAAAAGTTACGAATGTAGTACAACAAATATTTTGGAGAGAAATTCATAACGTTTTACTTTAAAACAATTCCCATCTGCTTCAGGTGTCTTTATAATAGCCCGCACCCAGCTCTGTGCTGGTCCTAACCAATGACATTTAAAATCTTAATTAACTTAACAAATACAAAAGAAAAGTTGTAAAAAGAACAATAACTTGTGTTTTTGTTGGAGAATTTTTAATGTCATCAGTGACGTAACATTAAGAAAACACTTAAAGACTATTAGACTACTAGAGCACTGAGAATGAATTCATGTTACGTGTGACAAAGCCAAATTGGAGACCTTATCTATGAAAGGTACAATGTTTTTATTCTTCAAGATAAGGGACCCGATGTATGCAACCTTTTTTTGGAGAAAGCCCGTAAGCCCCCCTCTAGCCATACCCAGACCCCCTATAGATCATACCCAGACCCCCTCTAGCTCATACCCAGGCCCCCTCTAGCTCATACACAGGCCTCATATAGATCATACCCAGACCCCCTCTAGCTCATACCCAGGCCCCCTCTAGCTCATACACAGGCCTCATATAGATCATACCCAGGCCCCCTCTAGATCATACCCAGACCCCCTATAGATCATACCCAGACCCCCTATAGATCATACTCAGACTCCCTCTAGCTCATACCCAGACCCCCTCTAGCTCATACCCAGGCCCCCTCTAGCTCATACACAGGCCTCATATAGATCATACCCAGGCCCCCTCTAGCTCATACCCAGGCCCCCTCTAGCTCATACACAGGCCTCATATAGATCATACCCAGACCCCCTATAGCTCATACCCAGGCCCCCTCTAGCTCATACCCAGACCCCCTCTAGATCATACCCAGACCCCCTATAGATCATACTCAGACTCCCTCTAGCTCATACCCAGACTCCCTCTAGCTCATACCCAGACCCCCTCTAGCTCATACCCAGACCTCATATAGACCATACCAGGGCCCCTCTAGATCATACCCAGACCCCCTATAGATCATACCCAGACCTATTGCCACTAAGCAAATTCCCCATGTAAAGTTGTGATATTAATCAGTGGGAGTCATACAAGCCAACCTTGATACCCCAGAAATTGGGAGATTTTTTCAGCTGGGGGGGAGGGGGGTCTGGTCTATTTGTGAATGGACATTGGGGGGTTTGGCCAGGGACGCTTTTGGACGTAGGGCACAACATGAGTCAGCTGTTCACCCAGAAACTGTAGAGACTTGTCAGATTTACAACAATCTGGCCAGGGTACCATCTAGAGAATGAACTTCATCAGATTATTGAAACACAGAAAACTATGACCGAAAAAAAACCCAAAACTTTTAGGGACACTGTATGTTTGTATGTCCAGACTATGGACTAGAAAATTAACTTGCATAATGACACAAACACACACTTAGCACAAAAGGTTCATAGGAAGTGATCATTTTGTCTCAGCAACCACTGCGTCTTTATAGCATGACCTGTATCGCTTCTTTCATTCTGTGAGAAATATCTTCTATGGAAAAATGGCAATTGGAAACTAATTTTACCTATTACATTTTACCAAAATCACACTGACATGATGAAACAGATCTTTTGATAGAAATGGAATGAAAGAAAAGATGCAAGGCGTGCTTTGAAAAACACAGCTGGGCTGAGCTACTGAGCTCCTGAGCTGACTCTACTCATCCCAAAAGCTCATGTTCATTTACTTGAAATTATTTCAGCGAGAGAGCGAGAACCATATGGGCTATGTTCAAACTGGCAGCTCCAGGCTGATGTTTGGCATGTTCAGATTTGAATCACGTTGCTTTCATCAAACCTGGACGGCAAAAAAACACACGGAAATCGATGTTTGCAAATGCATGCTCAACAATCCAGGTAGGAAAATCCCAGAAAGGTGAATTAGTGCATCTGGACACAACGTTTATGGAGAGAAACGTTTCATCGTCATCTAAGTGACCTCTTCAGTCTGAACTGACTGCAGGTATTCCCACCCTTATAAACAATACAGTGGCATAAGGACCGAAACCAATGATCATTTTGGTGGCACGAACTTACGTTTGCAGCGGCATCACCCAGTACCGTCCATGCAGTGTCTTTGTCCACGTCTAAGTTTGTGTCTTCGTTTGATGGCTGGGAGAGCTGGCGCTGAATCTGCTGGGACAGCTTGGTCTGCTGCATCCTGTGAGCCCAGGGACCATGGCCCTGCCCGGAGCTACACCCGAACAGGAAGCACCGAAGGCAGTCTGACAGGACATGGAAGCAGGGCAGGCTCAGCTAACTGCTAGCCCATGCACACCGGCAGTTCTGACAACTCCAAGGGCAGTCTGGTGGTGGCCTCACCTGCCATTGACTGTGGTGTTTTTAGTGTCATCGTGTGGAGTGTGGGGAGGTGTGTTGAAGATGTCTGGCTGGGAGAGCTGGCACTGGATCGGCTGAGGGAGCCTGGTCTACTGTGTCCTGCGGGCCCAAGGACCACGGCCCTGCCCAGAGCTGCGCCTGAAGAGGAAGCACCGAGGGCAGTCTGACAGGACGCAGAGGCGGGGCAGGCTAAGCTAACTGCTAGCCCATGCTGACAGGCAGTTCCTACAGTCATCCTGGCTGGCATTCGCTTTCTTGGACAGTGAATCTTTTTTTTCTTTTTTCTTTTTCTTTTGTGGATATGTTGGATATATGCATTTTGGTAGATGTGTAGTTATTTTTGTAGTTTGGATATATGTGTTCTTGTAATTTGGATACATGCTTTTGTCTTTGTGTTGCACTGCTGGGGGCTGGGCTACAGTTCCTGATTCCTGATTTTTATTGGTCGTTGCTTTCGGTCGTTACGCAACTGTATTGTTTGTAAGGGTGGGGATACCTGTAGTCAGGTGAGACTGAAGAGGTCCCTTAGATGAGTGACGAAACGCTTCTGTCAGTAAAAGTTGTGTCCAGATGAACTGATTCAACTTCCTGTAATGTTTGCAAATCAAATTGAGACAACGTTCATTGGTGGTTTGAAATTCGATACAAATCTCGTGATGTGTGTCTCTTTAGTCTGGGGGTTCAAACTGGATTCCAAACTGTTCTTTAATCGGATTATTGACTGCATGTAAACATACTGATCGCTTACGGTGTAATCCAGAAGGGTGGATGTTGAGCCTACAGCCTTCAAACCTGCCAAACTGTCCGGACCACAAATATCACCCACCTCTTCATATACGCCACTGGACCTTTCTCAATTACTCTTCATCATGTCAGTGCTCAGAGCTATTGTGGCCAACACAAATAGTTTTGAAAAAAAGAAACATGAGGGAAGGGAAAAGCCATGGGTCAACATAGTAGTTGATCCCATGGGCCTAAATGTGGGCCTTAATGGGCCAGGTAGGAGAAGAGGTCGTAAACTATCCCGAGTCATTTAGTATATGGGCCTAAATGAGCTCACTAACACTACTGACTAATGGAGAAAATCCTGGCTCTACACTCTCCCTTTACCGCCATCTGTCATGTCTTGTAGGAAATGTCTTACTATCTCCGACCACATGCATCTTATTGACACAAAGGTGGATGCTAACATGACAAAAGGAAGGGAACAGCGCCTACAACTGCCTATGTAAGAGCAGGCCTGTCTACCAGGCCTGATATACCACACTATGTACTATACTACACACTTCTACTATGTCTACCAGGACATAGTAGATGCGTGTAAAGCCCATTTTCATCCTGCTCAAAGTTTTTCAGTGGATGAGCAGATGGTTGCATCAAAAGCTCACAATGGCCTCAAAGGGTCTATAGAAAACAAGGGAAGAAAGTGGGATACAAGCCGTTTGTCCTGGCAGATTCTGCATGCCCCTATACACAAAACCTTTTCATCTATCAAGACCGTTCCCCCAACGGAGCAGAACATGGGTCTCGGGTACTGGGTATAAGCTTTATGTGGACAACCTTTACACAAGCCATTTGCTTGCTAGAGACAGGTCCACAGTGGTGACAGGCTTTAGCAAGGTTATATGCCATCCATCGTTCCATTATCCAAGCCGCTTATCCGAATTCAGGTGGCGAGATGCTGGAGCCTATCCCAGCAGTCATTGGGCGGCAGGCGATGAGACACCTTGACCAGGCCGCCAGGCCATCTCAGGGCCGACATATTCACACCTAGGGACAATTTAGTACGGCCAATTCACCTGACCTACATGTCTTTGGACTGTGGTAAGAAACCGGAGCACCCGTAGGAAACCCACACATGCACGGGGAGAACATACAAACTCCACATAGAGGATGACCTTGAACGACGCCCAAGGCTGGACAATCCAGGGGCTCGAACCCAGGACCTTCTTGCTGTGAGGCGACCATGCTAACCACTGCGCCGCCCGAAGGTATACGCATTTTTCTTATTCTATTTGTTTATTTACTAAATAGTATTTCTTAGGGCAGGGAAATTTTCTCTTTGTCAAACTGTGTTGACTAACTGACCTCGTTCTTGGCCTCCAGGAAAGTGAGCGCAGCAGACCTCTCAGATGCCCTGATTGGACACAACAGGGTCCACCAAACCAAAAAAGTGGTACAGAACTTTCATCCCACCATTTTCTGGGGTTGGCAGTGGTGAATGCTTTCATCCTCCACCAGCAGTTCACCAAGGCCAAAAATGAGAGGCCGTCATCATTCAGAGGGATTCTAATGTTGGATCTCGCTAACAAAGAGACACCATTAATACCCCTGGACCATCTCCACTAATGTGTTGTGGTCTGTGGTGCTTCCCACTGACCACAACACATCTCAACTAAAAGCTATTCTGGGAAATGCCATCAAAAATACCAATCGTCTACAGCGGCTGTGATGTGCCGCCGTGCTTTGTGCCTAGCAGGGAATGTTTCAATCCTGGCATGATCAGAGAACACTGCGGTTTTAACCAAAATCCATTTTCACCTATGAATAACTTTGTAATTATTGTGACTAAAAGCCGTTTTGGCACATTTTTTCCCCCAGAGTGTTTTTTTTTCTTCCCTTTTATCTCATTTGGTCAGTAAATGTAACACACTAAGATTCTGAGGCATTTCTGCAGGTGCATGTTTATTTGTACTGTATGCTAAGATGCTTGTTTCAAAAGGAATGGGAAACAGTCGAAGTAGTACTGGCAGTAAAAAAAAGTAGTTTGAATAATAATGGATGCCATCAGGCCCATTTGCCGGTTTTGGAGATGTTTTGATGTAGTCTGAAAGGTCCGGAAGCACTCCGAAATATAAAACGCCAAGTGGACGTTTTTCTGTTTTATGAGGATTTGACGAAAGGTACAATAATATGTTGTCTTGCGCACCATAAAATGCTCAAAATGTAATCTGGCACAAAGTCTCCATATGGACATTTTAGAAGCCCCCTGTATGCATATCTATAGTAAATAAATGCAAAAAGCTACTATTCTGATGTTAAATCATCAAATTTGAACCAGCTACTGGTAAGACGTGTGACAATAGCGCCACTGAGACGCCAGAGACGTCGCCCTAAGACGTTATTTTCACTCTGGTGATGATTTCTAGGGTGTTCTAGGGAATTCACATTTGCAGCGGCCTCACCCAGTACCGGTGTGGGAAGATGGCGGCGCGAACTTATGTTTGCGGCGGCCTCACCCAGTACCGTCCATGCAGCATCTTTGTCCATGTCTGCATCTAAGTTTGTGTCTTTGTTTGATGGCAGGGAGAGCTGGCACTGGATTGGCTGGGAGAGCTTGGTCTGCTGCATCCTGTGGGCCCAGAGACCACGGCCCTGCCTGGAGCTGTGCCCAGAGAGGAAATGCTGAGGGTGGTCTGACAGGATGTGGAAGAGGGGCAGGCTAAGCTAACTGCTAGCCCATGCAGACCGGCAGTTCTGATAACACAGAGGGCGGTCTGGCAGCGGCCTTGCCTAGCGTTGACTGTGTTTTTGGTATCATCGTGTGGAGTGCGGGGAGGTGGGTCGAAGGTGTCTGGCTGGGAGAGCTAGCATTGGATCGGCTGGGAGAGCCTGGTCTGCTGCGTCCGGTGGGCCCAAGGACCACAGCCCCTGCCTGGAGCTGCGCCCAAGGAGGAAACACCGAGGGCGGTCTGACAGGACATGGAAGCGGGGCAGGCTAAGCTAACTGCTAGCCTGTGCAGAGTGACAGTCATCCTGGCGTTCGCGCTCTTGGACAGTGAATTTTTTTTTTTTGGTGATATGTTGGAAATATGTGGTTTCGTAGTTTGGATATGTGTGTTCTTGTAGTTTGGATGTGTTTTTTCCCCTTTGTGTTGCACTGCTGTGGGCTGGGGGAAATGATATTTCGTTTCATTTCATATAAATGTTCCAGATACCTCCTGATTCCTGATTTCTGAAGGATAAAATTCAATTTACACTGTTTTGAGCTTCTGCAACTCCACTTCAGCAACACTCGGATTATATCTGACACTTAAACTAAAGAGGGGTACCTCTCTGTAGAGACCATGATTATACAAGCTATGTTGTGTGTAATGTGCATTTGTTCACATGTGTTCGAAAGCTACAGCCATTTTAGTTGGGCTACATCATTTTCGGCCTGGGGCTTAGAAATCAAGGCGCATTCATAATAATGTAAAACCAACAGAAACACAACATGTGAGAATATTATGAATCTGAAGTACATGATTTATCGTCACGAAGCACGTTAACTGAAAAATAACAAAGATACCATCAGCTTTGCAAGACCTCGAACGATCACGCCTTTCATGAGAGTTTCAAAACATGAGGCGGATGAAGAACGTTTAAAACCAATGGTGCTTTGCTACATTCCCAGCTGCTTAGGGCACAAAACCAGCAAAATCAGTCTAATGGGACAAGGAGAACGCGACAACACGTGTCCAACACAGACAAGCTGCAGCAGCATGGCTGCAGACCATCTGCTGAACCTCAACCTGCAGCTGTGTGCAGGACTGCAGACAGACTGCAGAAGTCACGTTACACGTCTCTGAAACAACCCGTAAGCTTCGCGACACGAGCGTTCATGTCTCAGCTGCCCGGTGTAAACCTGGCTCGTGTCCATGCCCAACACTCAAAGACCCCCAAGCAGTGTAGAAATGACAGGGTCAGTATTAGGTCTTGACAGACGTGGACCGTGTACAGCAGCAAGAGTAAGCTACGGGACACCTCTCCTCTGTGGTCCCTGGTTCACAGAGGAGAGGAAACACCATGATGTGTCGTGGTGGGGATGGGCAAAAATTCAGTATCATCGGGCATCCAGATGGTGTGGCGGTCTTTTCCATTGCCTACCAACATGGGGATCACCAGTTCGAATCCCCATGTTACCTCCGGCTTGGTCAGGCGTCTCTACAGACACAATTGGCCTTGTCTGTGGATGGGAAGCCGGATGTGGGTATGTGTCCTGCTTGCTGCACTAGTGCCTGCCCTGGTTGATCGGGGGAGGGAGGGGCGCCTGCTCGGAGGAGTAGCATGATCCTCCCATGTGCTAGGTCCCCCTGGTGAAGCTCCTCACTGTCAGGTGAAAAGAAGCAGCTGGCGACTCCACATGTATCAGAGGAGGCGTGTGGTAGACCCGGATCGGCAGAGGGGGTGGAGCAGCGACGGAAGAGTGGTGTAATATTACGGTTGGGGAGAAAAAGGGGGGGGGAATACACCCCCCCCAAAAAAATGCAATATCATCGTCATCATCTTTCAATGGTATAGTGTCAGCATGACATTTCAATGCTGTCATTCCGCGATTGATACGTCTACCGTTTAAATTAATGATCATGAGAATCTATAACCCAAGATTTCTCACAAAATGAGGGTTGATATATTTGAGGGAGTAATAATTAAAAACTAGTTTTGGTTTGATGTCATATTTTACATTACCTAACAATTCACTGTCATGAACGTTGAACTGGCATTTTTGTATTTGTAGGTAGATTTTATGAAATATATATATATTGCTATTGTTTAAAATTCCTCATGACTCTCATGATATTATTAGTTTTCTTGTTTTCCACAATATTAGAGAGACATTGAAAAGAAACAACCCTGTAGGTGCTGTGGGTCATATCGAACAGGAGACAGGCTGTAAAAATTAAAAGCTAAGATGTATATGTTCATTTTCTAGGGTTTTTTTTTGGGGGGGCAATTTTCCCCCCTTTATCTCCCCAATTGTATCCGGCCAATTACCCCACTCTTCCGAGCCGTCCCGGTCTCTGCTCCACCCCCTCTGCTGATCCGGGGAGGCCTGCAGACTACCACATGCCTCCTCCCATACATGTGGAGTCGCCAGCCTCTTCTTTTCACCTGACAGTGAGGAGTTTCCCCAGGAGGACGTAGCGCGTAGGATCACGCTATTCCCCCCCAGTTCCCCCTCCCCCTGAAAAGGCGGCTCGACTGACCAGAGGAGGCGCTAGTGCAGCGACCAGGACACATACCCACATCCGGCTTCCCACCCGCAGACACGGCCAATTGTGCCTGTAGGGATGCCCGACCAAGCCGGAGGTAACGTGGGGATTCGACCCGGCGAGCTCCGTGTTGATACGCAACAGAATAGACCTCCGCGCCACCCAGACGCCCCAGCTGATGTGTTGTAGTTTCTGTAAAGCTGCTGTGTGACGAGGTTGTGACACAGTATGATGCATTAGACACTAGCATCTCTGGCATTTATGCCTACGTTTTTGCAGAATCAGTTTGCAATCTAATGTCTAATATCCCTGAAATTCAACAGAGTGTGTTGGACAATTTAATAGACCTTCTTTTCCCCAATATGCTTGTCACATGACAGTCAATAGCAACCCCCAAGTACTCAAATGTGGTACGACCTCCCATCATGGGACACTTCATTATCATACAAGCACTGTAATGTATTTAATGCCCAGCAAGGCACAAAGACCCCACCCAGCCACCCTCTAATCAAGGTTTGATCCATCTCATACAGAAGTCAGTTTCCTGTTTAAAGTCACTGATGTGCTCCACATCCATCGTGGTAGAACATCTGGTCCCAGCTTCTCACAGGTCCACCTACCCAGACGGTTTGGCTGGCTAATGCCACAGGGTCACCGCGACACTCCTACTTTCAACATCACCCTCTTTTTACTTACATTTCCTCACAATATGAGTTTTGTTGTGACGTTCTGTGAGGACGGTGGGCTGAACATCCCACTTCACTCGGTTCAGGTATGATAACACCATCAGGGCACTTCTTAATTCTAAGAAGCGCTTTGGAAAACTGATGGTCAAATCCAGGAGGTCCTACACACCTCCATCCATCCATTATCCAAACTGCTTATCCTGCTCTCAGGGTTGCAGGGATGCCGGAGTCTATCCCAGCAGTCATTGGGCGGCAGGCGGGGAGACAGCCTGGACCGGCCGCCAGGCCATCACAGGGCCGACACACACATCCACACCTAGGGACAGTTTAGTACAGCCGATTCACCTGACCTACATGTCTTTGGACAGCGGGAGGAAACCCATGCAGACACGGGGAGACCATGCAAGCTCCACACAGAGGATGACCCGGGACGACCCCCAAGGATGGACAACCCCGGGGCTCGAACCCAGGACCTTCTTGTTTTGAGGCGACCGCGCTAACCACTAAGTCACCACGCCGCTCGTCCTGGACACTTCATATGGGTCACCTTGGATAGTGAGGCAGTCTTGTCTGTGTGAACTACAACCAACAATTTACAGGAAACCTTTTTAAAATGGATAATTAATTAGAATATTTCTGTGAAAATACTATAAAAGCGAGCATGTTCATGAACCACTGCTTTCCAAGAGGTTTTACTTGTGTGATTGTTGTGCATGTAAACTGTCTGATACTTTATAAAATTAAAATTGTCCTTACGGGTGGTCCAGGAAGGCCGTCCACGCCAGGTAGTCCGCTTTCACCTTTCTTTCCCTGCAAGATCAGAACATTTAAATCAGTTACTTTGTGTTTTTGTGCCTCTCAATTTCACAAGTGACCATACAGCTCACTCCCCTCTTATTCCCCTTTACTTTTCTTGTCTCTGCTGGTAACACGCTGCCCTTTGCAACACTTCGAGGCTGTTCACATTTCATCTCAGCCCTTATCCGTCATACCGGGCTAAAGGTGAGCAGACACACTGAAGCGGTGACACGTATGACTGGCAAAAGATTGCTGCACAGAAGATGAGACTGGCCCACTTTGTGCTTACTCAGCCATACTGCCAAGTACCATCAGCAACCAACACCATCCTGTAATCACAGCATCCACATAAACTGCGTACACACAGACACACACAAACACAGCTACAGCTAGTTACAGGCATAGCATCTACTGGGTTTCAGCAACCTAAAACAAGACAAACTACATCGCCCTCAGTCAGATTTCACCACCCGGCAGCCCCTGGCCTTATCCCTGGGATGACCTCACTGGGCTGTAAAAATGGTGTACTAAGATCTCCAGAGAAATTAAAAACATAATATGACATAAAAGGAAAACCAAGTAACTGCAGCGGATCTGCATTTGTTTTATCTTAACGGGGTGTCGATGTTCATTTTCCGAGCCGCTCGTCCTAATTAGGGTGGTGGAGCCGATCCCAGCGCTCTTTGGGTGGAAGGCGGGGAAACACCCTGGACAGGTCACCAGTCCATCGCAGGGCGGACACATTCACACACTGGGGTGATCGAGCGTCTCCGATTCACCGGCTTACATGTTTTTGGGCTGTGGGAGGAAACCCACGCAGACATGGGGAGAAAATGCAAACTCCACAACAGAAAAGACCCTGGCCAGCCGGCTGGGAATTGAATCCAGGACCTTCTTGCTGCGAGGCGACGGCGCAAACACCTGTGCCACCATGGAGAATGTCAATGTTCACCTTATGCAAAATGTCTTGATGCATGTTAATGCTTACGGCAATTTGCATATGAAACCGATCATTGGTTTCAGTCATTATGTATTGTTGACACTGAAGAGGTCACTTAGGGCCCAAACAACTAGCGGCGACGAAGGCCGACTGTTGCGTTGCCTCACGTCGCCTGCCGTCTGGGCCAAAAAGTAGCACTTGAACACACCGCGAAGACTACGGCCGACGGCCAATTAGCATGCACGTTCTGCACTGATTCGCTAAGCTGACCAGCCAATCAGAGTGCTCGCTCTCGCCGGCGAGCTCCACTGATTCAACATCTTGAATCAGCTGAAAAGCTGCCGACAGGGGTCCGACTAGTGAAGACGGTGCAGGACACACCCAAAAAACTAGGGTCACAGACACTCACCGATGGCCCGACATTGGCCGACCATCGGCCTGGTGTCAGGGTTCTTAGTAGAATGGGTGATGAAATGTTTCTCTCTCAGTAAACACTGTACTCAGATGAACTGATTCAACTTTCTGGGCATCTTATTCAAAACTTAGTCCTCTGATCTCCAAGAGAGGTAATCATGACTGCTGAGGACAAACTATGTCGTGGGATAAGAGCAGAATCTCCTGGTCTGCTGTGGTAAGCCAAGATGTGAGACCGCAGTTGGGGCCATCACCGGATTTGCTAATTGCTTGGAAGAACACAATGTGGAGATCTGCTCTATTTCAGATACAGACTACTGTATCCAGGAGGCAGAGGAGAGCCACAGCAAAATGAGAAGCAAGAGCAGTTTCTTACGTACTGCAGGAGATAAGGTAGAATTCAACTAGTTCTCACTTAAGACAACTGTAACATCCATCCATTCTCCAAACCTCTTATCCCAATTGGAGTCGTGGGAAGCTGGACCCTATCCCAGCAGTCACTGGGCAGCAGGCGGTGAAACACCCTGGACAGGCCGCCAGTCCATCACAGAGCCGACACATTCTCACCGAGGGACAATTTAGTACGGCCGATTCACCTGACTACATGTCTTTGGACTGTGGGAGGAAACCGGATCACCCGGAGGAAACCCACACAGACACGGAGAGAACATGCAAACTCCCCACAGAGGACGACCCGGGATTAGATGCTTAAATTTGATTTGATTTGATTTTGATTTGATTTATTATTATTTTTTCATTTATTTTATTTTATTTTTTTAACAATTTTAACAAACATCAAAATTCTACACTATATAGCTGGATAAGCAACTATTTGTGAAAAATGTTATATCCCTACTACAACTATGAGTAATTCAAATGGTCAGAGAAAATCAAGCGTCTGTGTTTGACGCTGCACCTGTTTTCAGGATCTCGAAATCTCACCTGTGCTCCCCTGATTGGTTGAGGCTTTACCCCTTCTGATGTCCCTCTACCAATCAGGGGAGCTCTCTGTGATGGGTCAGTCCTTCTTCCTGTCAATCATTAGCATACACAGCCCTTCTGTGGGGTTTTTTTGTGTCACTATGGATTTTGCTGAGGTGGATAGACTAAATAACTCATCTCATCTCATCATCAGCCGCTTCTTCGGGGTCGGGTCGCGGTGGCAGCAAGCTAAGTAGGGCACTCCAGATGTCCCTCC
This sequence comes from Lampris incognitus, assembly GCF_029633865.1. NCBI lineage: Eukaryota > Metazoa > Chordata > Actinopteri > Lampriformes > Lampridae > Lampris > Lampris incognitus. The sequence goes on along the minus strand of NC_079228.1, from coordinate 11,032,420 downwards.
CCCCAGAAATGCCCTCCAGCTCCTCCTGGGGGATCCCAAGGTATTCCCAGGCCAGATTGGACATGTAGTCCCTCCAGCGAGTTCTGGGTCTACCCCAGAGTCTCCTCTCAGTTGGCTGTGCCCGGTAAACCTCCAAAGGAAGGCGCCCAGGAAGCATCATAATCAGATGCCCGAACCACCTCAACTGGCTCCTTTCAATGTGAAGGAGCAGCAGCTCTACTCCAAGCTCCCTCCGGATGTCCGAGCTCCTCACCCTATCTCTAAGGCTGAGCCCAGACACCCTACGGAGGAAACTCATTTCAGCTGCTTGTATCCACGATCTCACCCTTTCAGTCACAACCCAAAGCTCATGACCATAGGTGAGGGTTGGAACGAAGATTGACAGGTACTTTGAGAGCTTTGCCTTCCAGCTCAGCCCCCTCTTCACCACAACGGTCTGGTACAACGTCCGCATTAGTGCTAATGCTGCACCAATCTGCCTGTCAATCTCCCACTCCAGCCTACCCTCACTCGTGAACAAGACCCCAAGATACTTGAACTCCTTCACTTGAGGCCAACCATGGCCTCAGGCTTGGAGGTGCTGACTCTCATCCTGGCCATTTCACACTCAGCTGCAAACCGCCCCAGTGCACACTAGAGGTCACGTTCTGATGAAGCCAACAAAACCACATCGTTTGCGAAGAGCAGAGATGCAATTCTGAGGTTCCCAAAACGGACACACTCCTCGCCTTGGCTGCGCCTTGAGATCCTGTCCACAAATATCACAAACAGAATTGGAGACAAGGGACAACCTTGGCAGAGTCTGACACCCACCGAAAACATGTCTGACTTCTTGGCACAAATGTAACATAAACATAAAAATTCTATAATATATAGCTGGGTAGGCAACTATTTGTTAAAAAATGTATATCCCTCTTACAACTATGAGTAATTCAGTTGGTCTGAGAGAAAATCAAGCATCTGTTTTTGACTCAGCATCTGTTTTCAGGATCTCAAAATCTCACCTGTGCTCCCCTTATTGGTTGAGGCTTTACCCCTTCTGGTGTCCCTCTACCAATCAGGGGAGCTGTCTGGGACGGGGCGGGCCTACGTCCTGTCAATCATTAGTGTACACAGCCCTTCTGTTGGCTTTCTTGATGTCACTATGGATTTTGCCGAGGTGGATAGACTAGATAACGTTTATCTTAATAAATACTTCAGCGTTCAGTAAAGGAGTGCTTCACAAGTCACACAATAGGCTGGTACACTGAACAAATGAACATCCATAAATACTTCTGAAATTAGTTCACTTCTCCTACCCCAGTTTTAAGCCTGGACATTCCCTTTAAACCAGCTAAAGTGAATTCAACAATGTGTTAGTGAAGGAAATAACAGGAAGTTCATGAATGATGTACTTTTAGCACTGTGTCCTAACAGGACGCAGTGTCCGACTATCGCGTCACATCGGACGCTCTCCATCCGCACTGAAACCGGCACGTGAACAAATCACGGCCCAATCAGCTGAGCGCTCGAGATCAGACTGGAGACGTTCCTCGTCCGTGACGCAGCGCTTTACAGCATGAGACAGGAAGTAAATAGAAACAGGAAGTCCGACAAAAGTTCAGCTCAAAATGGCGGCTGTGTCAACACGTCCCAACAGAAAATGAAGCGGTCAAACTGGTTCTGTCGCTGACGCGCGCGTCGCATTCAGGCAGGACACAGTGTCACTCACAACTTCCTCCATGTATATGTGCTGCGCTAGCTAATTAAACTTAGTTAAATTCCCTGGAGTCCACATTAGCGAGAACCTCTCCTGGGCATCAAACACCCAGGCCCTTGTGAAAAAGGCCCAACAACGCCTGCATTTCCTGAGGAGGCTGAGAAGCGCCTGTCCATCCCCCAAAATTCTCCCCAACTTCTACCACTGCACCATAGAGAGCATCCTGACCATCTGCATCTCAGTGTGGCATGGTACTTCAACCTCAGTAGACTCTGCAGCGGGTCGTCAAGGCGACCCAGCACACCACCGGTACCCAGCTCCCAGCCATAACAGACATTTATCACAAACGCTGCCTTCGAAGGGGTCTGAGCATCAGCAGAGAGCCCACCCACCCCAACCATGGACTGTTCTCCCCCCTGGGCTCTGGGAGGCGCTACAGGAGCCTCAGAGCCCGCACTACCAGGCTCAAAAACAGCTTCTTTCCCCAAGCTGTTGCCCACCTGCCCCTGGTTACCCACTGGATGTCTGTAGATATGTTTATACTCGTGCTCTTTTTTCACTTTATCTTCAGCTTTCAGTTTTTCCTCTGTATATATCTGGCAAGCCGCATCCCTCGCTACGTTTTTACACGTGCCCGCACATTGTTTGTAATGCCAATACATTTAATTGAATTAATCAATCTAAACATGACGCACCCTTTGGCCAAACTCTCCGGACTCCCCGGGTAAACCCTGCATACCAGGTGGTCCCTGTTGAAGAAAAGAAGTGTAAAATGAACCACAGCCTTTATACGTTATGTTATTGTACAACACGGCTAGTCTTTTTAAACGAAGATACGGCTCACGGTGCAACCACGTGCATCTGAGCAGGTGCGTTTTCTACACAACAAAGTATCCTCTTCTCCAGACGACAAATGGTAAATTCTTGGAAGAAAGCATTAAATCCTGATACTTACAGGTGGTCCTGGGGGGCCGTCAGCCCCCGGAGGCCCGGCGGGTCCAGCCGTTCCCTGAAAGAGGTCGAATACAGACGTATCATACATAGCACTGGGGGTAACTACTGTTAATATTTTAATCATCCCATAGTAAGGGATTACACATTTTTGTAATCTACATATTTTGATATATTATATGCAACATCATGATGACGACGTTGCTCACATAAAAGTAACCTCTGTAAAAAGGAGAAGAGATAAACTCAGATGAACTTCTGTTTAATTGACTCTCAACAACAACAGCTTAGTTTGCATAGCGCCTTTCAAGGAACCCAAGGACGCTTTACACTAGATAAGAACACAACACAACACAACAAAACCGTCTCACTCACTCTCTCGCCCTTCAGGCCGTCCCTTTGCATCTACAGTTAAAAAGAGGAGTAAATATGTGATCAGACAAAATGAGACACATTACGTATGTTTAATTTCATTATGAAATAGATTTGGATGAATTTAATTCTCTTTATTTCTATTAAAAAAAATTGGGGGGGGGGGTTCCCCCTTTTTCTCCCCAATTGTATCCAGCCAATTACCCCACTCTTCTGAGCCGTCCCGGTTGCCGCTCCAAGCCCCCCCCTGCTGATCCGGGGAGGGCTGCAGACCACCACACGCCTCCTCCGATACATGCGGAGTCGCCGGCCGCTTCTTTTCACCCGACAGCGAGGAGTTTCACCGGGGGGGACGTAGCGCGTGGGAGGATCACGCTATCCCCCCCCCAGTTCCCCTTCCTCCCCCGACCGACCAGAGGAGGCGCTAGTGCAATGACCAGGACACACACCCACATCCGGCTTCCCAACCGCAGACGTGTCTGCAGAGACGCCCGACCAAGCCGGAGGGTAACACGGGGATTCGAACCGGCGACCCCCGTGTTGGGAGGCAACGGGGATCGCCACCCGGACCCCCCAATTCTCTTTATCTAGACGGGCGAATTAACAATCTAACATTTGCTTTTTAGCACTCACCACATCACCAGGTAATCCAGCAGGGCCCCTCTCCCCCTGTCAGACAAGTTGGCAGCAAACAGCAAGAAATTAAAAAACAACACAACACTTTAGTGGAGTCACATCACCTGATAAGAGCGGTTTTGCTTGGGTGTATTTTGTGTACTGAAAGTGATGTGTATCTTTATCCACCATGATTGTAGGTGCTCACTACTTACTTTGTGTGCGCGTGTGCGCGTGTGCCTGCATGCGTCAATAAAACAATCAGTGAAGTCAGTAATTATAGGCAAACAAATGAACTCAGCCATATTTTTTTGTCAGACAAATGAGCGAGGGCGGCGTTAATTGGTAGACAGAAGAATGTCTGGAAGGGCAAGAAAGAAGCCCGGGGGACTGACGGTGAGTCTCCGCAGTGATTTATACCGCTGCACTTTCATAATATCATCCCCCACTGCGGCTCCTCCTCCTGCAGTCGTTTCCAAACGCAGGGTGTGTGTTTTATGCAGGGGGGAGTTACATACCTTGTCTCCCTTAACTCCGCCAGCCCCGGGGGCGCCAACCAGCCCTCTCAAACCCTGATCAATACCAGACAACATCCCCCCGTCAACAAAGTGCAGGGAACAACAGTTTGTTAATATGTGTGGTCTATCTGGATATTTAAAACTCACATCTTTCCCAGGAAAACCGGGTTTTCCAGGCAGCCCATCCGATCCTGGCTCTCCCTGGAAATAAGGTGACAAGAAACCCAAACACAGTTCAGTGAGAAGAAAGCAAAGGAGTTGTGGTCGGGAACTGAAGGTGAAATAACGGGAATTTTGCGTCACGGTACACTGTGTCCATTTTTTAGGGGGAGGTGGGGTGGGGGGGTCCCCCTTTTTCCGAGCCGTCCCGGTCGCTGCTCCACCCCCCCTCTGCCGATCCGGGGAGGGCTGCAGACCACCACATGACTCCTCCCCCTACATGCGGAGTCGCCAGCCGCTTCTTTTCACCTGACGGTGAGGAGTTTCGCCAGGACGACGTAGCGCGTGGGAGGATCCCGCTATTTCCCCCCAGTTCCCTCCGCCCAAACAGACACCCCCACCGACCAGCGACCAGGACACACACCCATCATCCGGCTTCCCACCCGCAGACACAGCCAACTGTGTCGGTAGGGACGCCCAACCAAGCCGGAGGTAACATGGGGATTCGAACCAGCGATCCCCCCTGTTGGCAGGCAACGGAATAGACCGCTACACTACCCCAGAAGCCCACGGTGTCCATGTTGACAGGACAGCGGCCATCTTGGTAGCATATAATGCTTCCTGTGTGGCACATTCCAGTCTACTGCCTCTGACTTTTAATCCAGCCAACATGTCCCTGACCCCAGACCCACCCCCCCCCCACCACCACCACCACCACCACCACCAAGCCTTCCCTCTGTCACCTTATCTGAGACAAGTGCTTTCTCAGGCCTCAAGTACAGGAAATCACTGACGACTTGCTGACAGACCAACCGACTGCAAGTCAACTATAACACGAATGGCTTAACTCCACGAGAGCACCGCCATCAGTGTGTCTGAATGGGGGGTTCAGTGTTTTATGGAGACCGTCCTCGGGATCTGCTGCACCGCTTCGCGGAGGGCCGACGGCATGTGGCAAACAAATCCATGTTACTCTTCACCGTTTTTTATGGCTTTGAACGTTGCGCCAACGGCCTGCGAAGTTCATTTGCAGACATTCCAACATTTCCCCCGCGACAGACGTTGAGTCGCTCATGTTTTGCGTTGTGTTGTGTTGGGCTTTTTGCCTCGGTGGCCTGCGAATTACTCAGAAGTTGCACGAAAATTGCGGAGCAAAGGACCATCTCGACATATAAGGCACAACCGATCGAATATTGCCTCGGTCCGAGTCCAGCATCGGCGATTT
>NC_079228.1:10933247-11026681 GCF_029633865.1 Lampris incognitus | reverse complement strand
CAACAGAGAAAAAAAGAGATCTTACTATGAAATCAAGCGTCGCTACAAATCTAGCTGTGATTTGAGCTTTCCAGCTGTCTTGCAGCAAGACCACTCTTGATTTACTTCCTCAGCTGTGGCGACTCACGTACAAGAGCAGAGTAGCCGAACTAAGAGCTCTAAATTGATCTTGGTGGTGTAACACGAAATTCAACGTAAAGCCAAATTGTACATGCACGGTGCTGTTTTCTGTGCCCCTGTATCATTCAAGATGCTTTTTCCAAGCAGGTTCGCTCTCAATTACCAAAATAACCCGAGCAGATATGTAGAGGAACAAAATAGCTCTGGAGCCCCTGTTCCAGACCACTTGTGGCCATTTTAAGTATCCCTCTCCGGACAGTCTGTATGATACATGCTTCGGATTTTGTCTCGAGGCAATAAATTATACCGTGAGGCTCTCCACTGGCACTGCCAAGCAACACAGAGTCTGTGATTTTAACGGACTGGGTGGGCGTCCGCATGGGCCCGCATTCTGTGGCAACCTGTCCTGTAATTCAGACTATAACATAGCCATGCACATTTCCCCTACCACGCCCTAAAAGATGAGACGAGAAATGCAATACCTTTAAAAAAAGTAGTAATAACTGGAGTTCTTCTCCACCTTTAGGATTAGAGAGATTATTCATGGGTAAGGGGAGGTATTAGAAATAGGCAGGGAGACAGACGGGTGCACCGGGGGTCGAGAAGTGGAGGTCATGCATTGTCAGGAGTGCTTTCTAGCAGGTGAAAGGCTTTCTTACCTTCTCACCTCTGTCCCCTTTGACAGAGAGTACTTTGCCCTGCAAATAATTAATCGACAGGGATCAATTATTATCGAGGCGGGGAGGAAAGCAGAAAGAGGGTGAAGGAGAGGGAGGAGGAGGTGCAATTTTACGTCAGTGAAGCTATATTTAAACCAACAACTTCATTCAAAACTGAATTTACTGACAACAGCTTTTCTCATGTTGATCCTAAAATTGTGGTCACAGCAACTAAAACACAAGTTTAACTCAATCAGCCGTCTCTCTTCTTTTCAAAGTAAGGTCAGAAATGAAGTACTCATTCAAGATCATGACTGTTTCATACAGTTTCGCCTTTTTCTCCTTTGAGACCAGTCGGTCCAATGGCCCCCTGCAGGCCAGGGCCACCCTGAAAAGATAAGGCACGTAGCATGATGAAAAGGACTTTGGAAAAACAGCTCAGAATCAATAGGAAGATTGAATATTTTGCAGCACACAAAATATTACTCAAAAGGAGCGGTAGAAGACCTTTTCACCCTTAGGACCTGCAACACCAGGTGCACCGACCTCACCCTGTGGGAAACGGAGATACAGGCGTCTTTGGAAAAGCCGAGAAATGAACATTTTCCATTGATTTGTGGAGATGAGGGAGCTTTTGAGGATCAGTTAACGAGAACACGGCGTACGGGTCTTACCCTCACTCCACGGGGGCAGGAGCAGTTGGCTTCGGGCCCTCTCTTCTGCTCCACAACTGTGGGTGTTGGGGTAGGAATCTCCAGAGGAGGCTCCGCTGTCACTACTTTCTTGGGGCACTGAAACGGCACAGCGAATACAAATTGATTGTACCGAGTGGATGTACCGTTGTGATGAACAAGTGTGAAACAGTCATAATGGGAAAAAAATGTTCCTGGAATATTTCAGGCACATTGACAGGAAGGAAGAGAAGATGTGAAACACTCACCGGCCCGTTGGGTAAATCACAGCAGGTTTCCAGTTCTGCATGTTTGGAGTCGCAATAAATCACCATTCTCTGGAGGTCAAACTACACGGGCAGAGTTGCACAGAAAATGTATTCAGAAGCAGACCGACGAAACAACCGAGAGTGTTCTTGGCTTGTGAACGGCTACAACGGCGTCTCGGGCACTGAATCGGCAGCGCTCTGAAATGAATCATCATAAATGATAATGCTGACTTGGGTGAACGTATTTCCATTGCATCTCAAGTGCTATGGAGCAGTCGCTCCACGTGGGAGAAAGACTCACATCAATTGGCACGCTGTCATAGAGCCTCTTCCCGATGACCGTCTTCCCTTGGATATCGATATCCTCTCGATCTTCAATGGGCAGAGTCTGGATGTGTTTGCAGTCCAGGTACAGAGACACAGACTTGGCCTCCACACTGAGGGCTATCTTGTGCCAGCTGCGATCAAAGAGATTGTCCACTTCTGGGTTCTTGAACACAGATCTCACCGCGTCCTTGGTCAGTCCAACAGCATTGTACTCCACCGCCTTGTTCTCGCCATCCAAGCGAATAGATACCTGAGAGATCACAGGCAGTTCGTGTTGTCGTTGCCAGCAGCCAATGCATATGAGCGACGACATGTATTCATATTGTTGCCGTTTATTGTTCTTTACGAGGACACATAATATGATGAGGAATTACATGTCGAACGATTACATGCTTAGCACCCATGCATGAAAGGTAATAGTCTGTGATTTGACCTTCATTTGACCTGACCCTCTCATTGTGTCTGATGTGGATTCAGAAACAGTTGGTCTTTCATGTCAGCGTTTGGTTGCACCCACCTGTGGGATTCCATATTTGTCAAAAACTTGCCACAGGTACCAGTCTTCACGCCGGGAGGTTTTACGGAATTTGAACGTTGTGACAAAAGCGTATTCGTCTGGCAGACCTTGAGGAAACACATCCCTGTGTAAAGAAAGCACATAACATCATTCAGATGACACATCATGAATCAGCTTAAACCAGAAGATATGGCCCCTTCTGTGTGTCTCCACCATCGACATGGCCTACTTCAGTGAATCAATATCACTAAATAACTAATAGATTAATTAATAAAAAAAATTACAAAACAGTTTGAAAGGATTTAATTAGTCGTTGACTAATGGAATTTATTTATTTGTACAGCTTTAATCTGCCCATTAATTAATGAATATTAATTATTTATCAGTAAACTAGGCTGTAATTATTATGGTGGCATATTTCACGCGTGCATAAGGAATCAGACTTGGCACAATATTCAAACACGTCAGTACAAACTAATCTGAATAGGCACTGTGTCTGCCATTAAAATGTTATGCGCCGTAAAATAAAAATTCGGTTTTACAATACATCCCTGACAGAGCCAAAAATTATGTTTTACTAATGGCAAATGACTTCTGATTTGAAAATGCCTCTGTTAAATGGGAATTGGAACTAGGGCCAGACTATTCGTTACTCATCATGACACATAACAACAGTAGGCAGGCTCTGGGATGCTACCTGTGCCCCATTCCAACAGACGTATGCTACTTTCTCAGCAGGCATTTTTACTTAAAGCTGGGATAGGCAGGTTTTTTTTGTTTTTTTTTTACCATTGGGCAAAAATTCCATAACAACCTTTCAGAATATTGTACTTCATGTGGGCTGAGAGAAAACGAGACTTCTGCACCTCCAGCCTTTACAAATCCAGCCCGGGACAGCAGATTTTAGCCAATCACGGGTCACTTCAGAGACAGGGCGTTCCTATTGGCTGTTCTATAAACGCAAACGCGCCTGTACGCAATCAACTCACGTCTGCCCTGCACCGCTGGTCACGTGTAAAATGTCCCCCCTTTTTCCTCCCCAATTGTATCCGGCCAATCCCCCCCTCTCTTCTTGAGCCGTCCCGGTCGCTGCTCCACACCCCCTCTCCGCAACCAGGACAAATACCCACATCCGACTTCCCACCCGCAGACACGGCCAACTGTGTCTGTAGGGACGCCGACCACGCCGGAGTTAACACGGGGATTCGATCCAGCGATCCCCGTGTTGGTTGGCAGCGGAATAGACCGTTATGCTGCCCGGACGACCCGGGTCACTTGTTGTTGTGTAACCGGTTATTTTCTCGCCCGGTGCGGGATTCGATACGGGGTGTACTGCACCACAAGGCGACGTCACTAACCGCTCGGCTAAAGGGTCAGACCCGTTAGCTAGGGGCTAACGTGTCTTATTAGTAGTTTACAGTCGTCACCCTCCCCGGAAGCGCGCCCTCGCGCTTTGTTATTCCCGCGCTCCGAAGAGACTTCTGATGATCTGCACACTTCCGGATCCCACCGCTGCCACCAATGTAACCGGTTATTTTCTTGCCCGGTGCGGGATTCGATACGACGTGTACTGCACGTCGTTTGCTTGCTTTCGTAACTTCCGTTTCTCTTCTCGTGCGTTGACCCGCTAAACTGAACAGCCAATCAGAGTGATCGCTCTCACCGACGGGCTTCCACCGCTGATTCAACATGCCGGGCAGGCGTGATTATTTTTCGTACCCGTTTTCCGGGAACTCTGCCTTTCAGATATATGTAACAAAACAGAATATGTATTCAGTAACTTTCAGATATATGTAACAAAACAGAATATGTATTCAGTAACTTTCAGATATATGTAACAACAGAATTGTTATGCAGTAACTTTTAACAATGCAAACGGGAGCGAGATCTCTTATTAAAATACAATAAATTACACTTGTGAAACAGATGTAATTAGAGAAAACAGGCCTGTTACCCTTTATAGTTTAGGTAGATAAAGGTCTCAGTCACATTTGAGTAAAATAATCCTATTTCTATAAATGTCATAGGATCTTCTTTTAAAGATATTTTATTTTCACGGACCCCTTGCAATTACACCACGGACCACTAGGGGTCCGCGGACCCCCGGTTGAGAAACCCTGCAGTATACAACAGTATCCAATTGTGTTCGGGGGAACGTTACTGGGTGGTCACTTACTCTGTTTGTTGCACAATCGGCATAGTCCCAAGACGAACATAAGAACTCTGGCCTTCGTCGACCTTGGTCCCCAAAACGTCTCTGACGTTGAAGTAGTCCATCAGGTCAAATCCTGCAGCAATAAGGAGAAATCACCTTTTCTGTGTCACTGAGTGTATCACTATCCCACTTGTGTAAAACACACACACATACATTAAAAAAAAGTCCAATCATATGAAAGGTTGTGTAGTGTTATGGTCACGGTTCTGAGGGCTGCCAATATTTAATTAGATCAGTCCCACCACACCCTACAGCCACTATCGTTGCAGCTTTTATAAAGTTTGTCCTCATTTGTCTCACCCCTGTCATTATTGCTGATTAAATGGAAAGTGGAGGTATTCATTTTGCCTTTCAGCGTTCAGTATGCCTCCAGAAGTAACAAGTGACCAGATATGATGTCATCGTGTGTGTGCGTGTGCGCGTGTGTGTGTGTGTGTGTGTGAAATGGTCAAACCATGGCAATTTAAGAGGTTTGCAAAGGACACGCCCTTGTATAATAAACCAGCACTACGGCAACGGCCAGCGGGATCAGACGTCGAACTCGTGTTGCCAGTGTACCCATAAAATCTCGGAGAAAGTCCGCGGTTATGTTTTGTGGGGCGAACTGCGAGCGTACCGTGTCAGTATTACTCCGCCACTTTTACAGCGAGCCGAGTATCCGACGCCAGCCCTCCTACGTGTTCAATACGAGCAACACATCTGTGACCCACTCGTGTGTATTGTTTGGTCCGTGATCAGGAGACGTTAGGCCTGATGTACGCACCTCCAATGCGGTAACGTGAGAGTTGCGCTAAAACTCACTGAGCTCCGTGGAAATAGCCGGCAAACAGGTGGCAAGGCGGTCGATCTGCTCATACATCATTACAACAGAGCAGAAAATAACACCAAAAACCAGGGCCTCGTAACACGTGGAATTCCCTCGAGGATAGAGGAGCTTTAAAAAGCACTTTATCCGTCACTGAAGGCCACAACGTGTCTCTGATATGCCTACTGTGTAAGTGACCTACTGCGGCCGTGCTGTCTGGTAGAGCCTATCCTCTAGGACCAGGTGATGGAGGTGAGGCTGACTGCTTGCCCTGCCTTTCCGCAGCTGCGATACTCCTTTCTAAAACCCGTGTTTCCTCTCTCGCCGTGCAAACGCGCTCCCGTGCTGCTTCTGGGACCGTTTGCAGCCATCTTAAAGCGCAGACCTGTAATTTGGACTGGCAAGGAATAGTGTGTAATCAACCCGTAAGTTATTTTGGACGGCACAGAAAGCGACCAAAGGGGTGATCTGCGGGGAGAGCCAGATGAGTCCGCCGACTGGGAGAGGCAACGCTGCATTCTTTGATCCGCACAGATGGCAACGTCTGTGAAGTGGACGGCTGCTCCCCTCGCTTGCAGCCGCCCACTGTGGGCACAGCGCCGCAGTGACACCAGGGCTTTATTCTTTGCGTCTTTTTTTAATATATCTGAAGGGTCAGACTAAACAACACATGTTAAATACTAGCTTCTCCTAACCTACACTCTTCTTGGCTGTGAAATGATAAACATTTAGGATTAGCCTTGACATTAGTTGTATAGAATTACTGCGCATAAGAGTAGGGAACAGGCCTGCGGGGGCCACGGCGGAGAGGTTCACATGACGTCTTTTTCTACACACTAGCCCCACAAGTTGCCTTAGTTATGGGTTCCCTTCCGCTCTGTCTCTACAGGAAAATCAGTTGAATGGGGTTTTGCTCTCCACCTCCTTAAATACTAGATTTGGACACCATGATCTATGGGATCACGGATCACTTGACCAGGTCGGTCAAGGCCCGGGTTAATAACGGCTGCCATCGGTGCTGTGCCCTCATGGGGTACTGATGGAAGAAGAAGAAGAAGAAGAAGAAGAAGAAGAAGAAGAAGAAGAAGAAGAAGAAGAAGATCTATGCGATAATTTTCCCAAATGAATACCACCTTTACATTTTAAAGGAAAGGCCTGTAAGCTATACCACCGATATGGGTAAGAAGCTAGCATCAGGCTAATCTGTAAATGCTAATTATAAGTGACATTTTTCATTTGCAGCAGCTTTGCTGTGCCTGCGTGATTACTGAAAAGTTCACAAAACAAAGGTTGTGAATGTTAACTCAATTCCACATGACGTTACGTCCTAATCGCCCGAACTTGTGCTGTGACAGACTGCATTTAATGAAAAACTCGTTCATTTTCCATTATAAAGAGGCATGGCTCAAAACACTTTTATAGATGCCAGTGTTACCGCATATTGTTGAGTAGGACTTTGCAGACAAATCATATAGGTCGTTGTGTTTAACTTGCTCGCCAGGCAAAGGCAGAAGAGTGAATATGAGCAAAAAGCAAAGCTATAGTGGATGAGAAGAAGAAGAAAGCCACTTAATTCGTATCATTGTGCAGGGTACAATGAATTTGTTCTCTGCATTTACCCCATCCTATTGTATAGGAACAGGGGGCAGCTGCAGCACCCGTGGACCAACTCCGGTTCTTCTTTCTATTGCCTTGCTCAGGGGCACGGACAGGAGTATTAACCCTAGCATGCATGTCTTTATGATGGTGAGAGAAAACTGGAGCACCTGGAGGAAACCCAAGCAGACACGGGGAGGACATGCAAACTCCACACAGAAAGGACCTGGGATGGCCTGGGGTTCGAACCCAGGACCTTCTTGCTGTGAGGCAGCAGTGCTGACCACTGGACCACCGCACCGTGCCACCCGTTGCTATTGTGGGTAGCAAAGAGATGGCAGAACAAGCATGTAAAAGATCTTCACTGACAAATATTTCAACATCAGAAGCAGTAAACCCAGGTTCACGGTTCGAATCAGCCAGTGTCTTGTGTAGATAGTTGCAGTTAAAGGTCGAATGGGTCAACTCACGTCTCTCAGTCCCACATGGTTGCTGTTCAGTTCTCTTGAAAGACAAACGTAGCTTCACAAATTGTTTTAATAAAGTTGATTTCTGTCTGGGTTTTTTTTTTTCTTTGCGCAAGTGATTTTCGATATTTTCATTTAAGCTATTCGACAGACGAGGGTTTGGCAAACCCAAAGGTACGGCAACATGCTGAGACCAGGTGCTGGGAAGCCTGATGAGATGACCATCGGAAGTAACAAAGCCAACCAAGTTGCAAGATGAAACAAATAATAAACTTAAGTTAATCGCTTCCATTTTGTCGGCTAATGCAATGAGAATATTTCATTATGTAAAAATGAAAATAATTCCAGCGTAACTTGAGAACTTTGAGCACTAGCTCTAACAAGAAAACACACCCTAAAGACAAATTCATACTTCATCAGCCTCACTTCATAGCATGAATAATGAGGTTTTAAGGCTGCTTAAACAACAGGTTCCAGAGATTTATTTGTCCTTCTTTTTTTGCTTCTTAGGGGGAAAGCATGAGCATATAGTTTTCACCGGTCCTGTCTGCAGTATGAGATACTGTCCCACGCCAATGGGAAGGGATGCTGCAAAGAGTTTAAACATCAGCTTTCCAGTATAGGTATATTTCTAAATCACCCTTGATAGGCTAGCTATTGCATTCCCTAATGGTCACTTCAGCTTGTACGGACAAATTCTGAAGTGAGGTGAATGTCAGTTATTCTATAGATCACCAACTAACTCAACGGCTTAGTGTGAACCCAAAACAGGGGCCACAAAACAGGGCATTGGATCGGCTGGGGGGAGCCTGGTCTGCTGCCTCCGGTGGGCCCAGGGACCACGGCCCTGCCTGGAGCTACAGCCAAGGAGGGAACACCGAGGGCAGTCTGGCAGGACGCGGAAGCAGGGCAGGCTAAGCTAACTGCTAGCTCATGCGGACCAGCAGTTCGGACAGTCATCCTGGCTGGCGTTCGTTCCCTTGGACAGTGATTTTTTTTATATATATATATGAGTTAGTTAGTATGTACATTCTTGAAGTTCTTGTAGTTTTTGGATATGTGCTTTTTGTCTTTGTTTTGCACCCCTATGTACATGAAATTAAATGACAAACAAAGTGTTCCTGATTCCTGACAATAATCCTGGCCAACAAACAACACTTCCATTACTACTAGTCATTTAAATAGCTTGACAAGTAAACAGTCGACTTTGCTGTTGACTAGTATTCCCAACACTTCATGTCAGTTTCCACCGTGGCAAATCCTCGGAGACCCGTCGATTGTGCAGCATTGCATCGACTGCGTATGAACGTCTCCTTCCATGAAGTCCTACGGCAGCATTCAGTCGTTTCTGTGTGTCTGTTTTTTCATTTAGCGTGATGGATGTGTATAGGAGGCATATGCTGGACAGGAAGTCAGAGCCCCAGAAGACACTCAAACAACATCCTATCTATGTGGTTGAACATTACTTGGCATTTCTCAGAAGCAGCCGACACGCTGCACCTAGACGTAAATGATTAAGGACCGCTATGATGACACAATACGTAGCGCACCGGTTTAATCAGCGGCTAAGCTGCAAATTGCAGATGTGTTACTATATGGTTAGTTCAGATGATTGTACACTTTGTCTTCTATAATGTCTATGATCCTGTTTTGGCTGGCACACGTGCTCCAAACGTTTAAGAAATGCTCGCTACCTTCCCAGATAGCATCCGGATGTGGGCCACTTCAGGCACTGATGGCCTTCTTCTGGCCCTGACAAAATGGATGTGACCCTGAAGTGGCCCGTGTGTTAATTGGTGAATATGGCCCAAATGTCACAAAACAAATATGGGGCACCTTTGGCAAATATGTGGCACGTGTGGCATAGCTATGGCTTGGTTCTGGCCCAGATCTGGCAAACAGGAGCGGACCGCCCAAGTGCCATCATTCCACGCGGTATGTGGGCCAGATGAAAGTGTCAGTGTGGGACGGGTCCGGGCCACAGCAATTTTGCTATCCGGGCTCTCAGATATGTGTAAAACTGGCCCGTGGACATCAGCGAAGGACTTCCATAGGCTTGGAGAAGTAAAGCTGTTGTTTTTCTGTTCAGCGATACACCGTTCATTTCACGTTCTGGCTGGATATGCAGAATGAAACGTTCTGTGGCCGAACATCCAGATGACTGTGTTGAGAAATTCCCGTCATCCACCGGTTCTCATGCTGAGAAGTGAGCCCTGTGTTTGTGGGAGAGGGAAAAAAAGCATCAATTTGCACATACCTGGAACCTCTCCAAGACCATAACTGGTACTGCTGGACTTAAATCGATCAGGTTGCACCTTCATGTTTGGACACAGCACATCTGAGGAAAAATGACAACAGTTTCTGAATGAGACAAGCTGTGTATGGGAGGCTATTTGTGAATACATACAATCAGTGTGCACTGTTAAATGATAACTAGGGAGTGGCACTTATTTACACAGTCTAATTACATAACTTGTAAGTTACTGCCCCCCCCTTTTTTCTTCCCAATTGTACCCGGCCAATTACCCCACTCTTCCGAGCCGTCCCGGTCGCTGCTCCACCCCCTCTGCCGATCCGGGGAGGGCTGCAGGCTACCACATGCCTCCTCCCATATATGTGGAGTCGCCAGCCGCTTCTTTCCCCTGACAGTGGGGAGTTTCACCAGGGGGACGTAGCATGTGGGAGGATCACGCTATTCCCCCCAATCCCCTCCCCGAACAGGCTCCGACCACCCAGAGGAGGCGCTAGTGCAGCGACCAGGACATATACCCACATCTGGCTTCCCACCCACACACACGGCCAGTTGTGTCTGTAGGGATGCCCGGCCAAGCCGGAGGTAACACGGGGATTCGAACCCACACTCCCTGTGTTGGTAGGCAACGGAATAGACCGCTACACCACCCACACATTATAAATTACTGACTTAACCTTTAGGAAAACTAATGAAGCTATGGTTTTGTTGGTGGGTTTTATATTAAACAGTCTGACAGCTGATGAGGAGGTTGATTGATTGGAGGGCGTTGGTTGGTTTCCACACGGGCGGATCAGGTCCATGTGTGTAATCCGAGGCCATGTGTCACGGCCGGCCTGCGGACCGCCCGGGGACCTGCAGATGGATCCAGCGGAGTCGAGGGGAACATCCATACGCCCAAGAGCTAACGGGTTTAGATTTCCACACACACATATTTCAGAAGCCTGGCCTGCCCATGCTAGACCAGTGGTGACAGTAAGAAAGGATGACCTATCTGTATACGTTTACTTTAACAGTCTGTTCGTGCCAAGGCGGCGTGTTTACCTCTTCACAACATGAACAGGAATAATGTTTTACTCCAATACCAGTAAGCATCGGCTTGAAATGATGAATGGCTTATGAATATAATTCACTTTCATTGGGTTAGCATGTAAAAGCTGTATAACCTCCTGTGCATCCTGCCAGAACAACAGCAAACCGGGATCCTCTCGTCATTATAAACTTGGCCCACTGACGGCGATCGTCTTCTAATTCACAATCACATGCCTTTGGGTACAAGTGGGAACTTTTAGCTGCAGTTGATAATATCATAAAAATTGCCAGACAGCCAAAATGCCCAGGCATACAATATGACCCATGTGTGGAAACCTATAATTTACTCAGATCACAAAATAGTCAAGAGACAGAGGGTTTTTAACCGTTGCAGGATTTGTTGACGTGCCGGGTTTTTTGGGTTTTTTTGTCCCCCCAGCAAAGCGGTGCATGCACATCACTGAGCCCCTTTGGACCGGTGCTGTTCATGGCTGTGTATTTCCATGTTCTGTTCACCTCAGAAGCGGCCCTGTCTGCATTTCAGACGTATTCCCTGACGACATTTGTGTAAACTGGGTTGAAGGGTGTCTTTCCCTCCTCTGTTTGCACAAGTAGCCTATTAAAGTATTTTCAGATCCCTGAAGAGAAACGGTCTGGATTGTTTATGAGGCCAGTGAGTGTACCACAGCTTACAGTAGGGCAGACTGAAAGCAGCGTTGGTACGAGCAGCGCCGGGTCTTGGCCTTCTGAGCAGCAGAGCTACTTCCTGTGCTCGAGGCCCTGGAGATGCAAATTAGGGATCTGCCTCAAAGAAAAAATGGACGCAATGTAAAGCACGGCCTTTGCCACTGAATATCTCAAGACATATCGGAAAACTCAATCACACCCACAACAATGAAACGTTTCTTTATGCAAACGACCGGGATTTCACTCCTACCTAAAACGACCACGGGCGGTCAAAATGACCGCCGGTTTTTAAACTCTATAACTCTGTCGAGATACACCCCCAATTGAGATATTAACGCGTTGCATGTGTTAGTATGTCTGTTAAGAAGCGACTGACACCAAAATTAACATTTTAACAACTTTAACACTATTTTTCAAACAATTTAAAATGTCCGCTGTCCAACGCCTGTAAATACTGCAGCGCCTCGTGTCTGTAGCCAGACATGTTGGAAATGTGAACTACTAATAAGACACGTTAGCCCCTAGCTAACGGGTCTGACCCTTTAGCCGAGCGGTTGGTGATGTCGCCTTGTGGTGCAGTACACCCCGTATCGAATCCGGCACCGGGCAACAAAATAACCGGTTACAGAAATAACCAAAAATCTAGTTTAGAATATTTCTCTGCACTGGAGAACACTAGTGTGTTTCTAGGGCAGAGCAATGAACTTCGCGAAGGAAACGATGCGACCAACACACGTCATAAATAGTGACATGGCGCACAAGTTATGAGCCGTCTTTCTGACCGCTCATGGTCATTTTAGCTAGATCTTTATCATATATTTTGTGCAATTCATCTAAAACTCATTTTCATGCAAATATATGCAATTTTAGGAGCATTTGGGGAGCGGCACGTCTGTGGCCCCCCCCCCCCACACACACACACACACACACACACAAAATTATTAAACTTTGAAAATCCAAAACTATCAAAATGGCGGCCTTCGTCGTTCTAGTGCTAATTATTGCTTTTATGATATGATATGATATGATGTGATATGATATGATATGATATGATATGATATGATATGATATGATATGATATGACATGATATGATATGATATGACATGATATGATATGATATGATATGATATGATATGACATGATATGACATGATATGATATGATATGATATGACATGATATGATATGATATGATATGACATGACATGATATGATATGATATGATATGACATGACATGATATGATATGATATGATATGATATGATATGACATGACATGACATGATATGATATGATATGATATGATATGATATGACATGACATGACATGACATGACATGACATGATATGATATGATATGATATGACAGGATATGACATGATATGATATGATATGATATGATATGACATGATATGATATGATATGATATGACATGACATGATATGATATGATATGATATGACATGACATGACATGATATGATATGATATGATATGATATGATATGACATGATATGATATGATATGACATGATATGACATGATATGACATGACATGACATGATATGATATGATATGATATGATATGACATGATATGATATGATATGACATGATATGACATGATATGACATGATATGATATGATATATGATATGATATGACATGACATGACATGACATGACATGATATGATATGATATGATATGATATGACATGATATGACATGATATGATATGACATGACATGACATGACATGATATGATATGATATGATATGATATGATATGACATGATATGATATGATATGATATGATATGATATGATATGATACACTGTGAGAGCATTGTTACAAAATGCTTTGTCTCTCATGTGCTGTTTCACTGGCAAAACTGAGTCATGTAAGGTCAAGCGTGTCGTGCTCTGACCTGATTTCAGACCCACGAGCTTTGTGCTGCTCAGTCATCAAAGGGGCAATCGATTTTTTCAAAAGACATAGATTAAAATGTTAAAAAGATACCGTAGACCTTGAACTGACTGTACCATAGGACGGCCTTGAAACATTAGAGCTATAATTTTGTGAGCAAAAATAGCTTGCATCGTCGCTCCACGCAGCAGTTGTGCTGACCACTGATATACTTAGAGACCCACTCTGGTGATCTGACAGATTAGAGAATGAAAACATTGGAAAACCATTAACCTCTTCCCTTCGGCGTAAATTCAACCCGCGGAAAGCTGCACATGAATAGGCTTCCTATACAATATGTGTCAATATGCCTCACTAGAACGACCAAGGCTGTCAATTTGACGGTTTCGGATTTTCACAGTTTAATAACTTTGTTGGGGGGGGGGGCACAGACCTGCCGCCCCTGAATGTCCTAAAATTGCATACATTTGCATTAAAATGGGTTTTAGATCAATTGCACACACACACAAAAAAAACATTTATGGTAAGATCTACCCAAAACGACCATGAGCGGTCAAAATGACTGCGCGTAATTTGCGCGTCATCGTACGCATCATGTCACTATGACGCGTGTTGGTCGCATCATTTCCTTCGTGAAGTTCATTGCTGTGCCCTAGAGACACACTAGCGCCCTCTAGTGCGGAGAAACAGTCTAACCTCGATTTGAGATGATGTCCAACATGTCTGGTTACAGACGCCGCTACAGACGCACCACGACTACCACCGAGGCGCTGCAGTGTTTACAGGCGTTGGACAGCGGCCATTTTAAACTCTTTTGAGAAATAGTATTAAAGTTGTTAAAATGTCAATTTTGGTGTCAGTGGTTTCCTAACAGACATACTAACATGTGTAACGCATCAATATCTCAAGTGGGTATTCATCTTGACAGAATTACAGAGTTTAAAAACCGGCGGTCATTTTGACCGCCCGTGGTCGTTTTAGGTAGGAGTGAAATCCCGGTCGTTCTCGCGTTAACACTAGGCCTGACAGCAGATCGTGTTCTTCATCGACCCTTTCGTGGGAAGACCGGGGTCTATGGCAGTGTCAGAGAGCAGGGTCAAAGGTCGAGGGCTTTAAAATGGATCGGTTTGGAACGGAGTGGATCAGCATCACAGCACCAAAACGCGGCCCTTAAACGAGGGTGAAGCCTCTTCCAGGGCTTCACCGCCGTGTCGGGCTCGGCACCGAAGCCAGATGACAGTGAGTTAAGAGTTTGTCGATGCTCATCTCTGAGCCGAAGCGTGTAATCATGTCATTTCCAGCGCTTTATTTACTGTCTGTGGCCGAGGCTTCCTCTTCTCCCCTGCCCGCCTAAATTTAGCTCGGAATCCAAACACTGCAGTGCCAAGCATCCATTTTCTCTATGAAAACACACACACACACACATACAGAAATGCAAGGGCACACATGTAGCGTGTATACACACATGCTCACGCGTAGTCATACGTACGCACACATGTACACATGCATGTGCACACACTCGCACGCTGAACAAACACACACCGTAGGGACGCGCTTTCCAATCTATCTACACAACTACTGCAGAAGAGAAACGCCTTTGTTACAAGTCTGACTTGGCCTACTTGTTTGTAATCACTAAAGAAATCTGTGTGTGTGTGTGTGTATGTTTGACACCGTGTGTGCTGAAAGGCTCTCTCGGTGCGCTCTGGAAAAACCATCGAGGTCAGAATAACGCCGGCTTTCCAGCGTTACACACCTCCGCACCACGGCAGCAGTCACAAGGGCAGTCCGACCACAGAAATGTCCCGGCTTAGTAAACTTGTCATTTACATCCATTTCCAGCATCCCCCCACCTTACACTATTCATACTCTGACAGCAGCACCGGGGGGAAGGGAAGGGAAGAGCAGGCCGAGTGAAAAAACAAGCCGTGTGATGGAGTACCACCGCTCCGGGGTGGGGTGTGGTGGTTGGGGTCTTTGTGTGGTTTGTGGTTAAAGGGTAAAACGAGACCCTACGTGAAAGGAAATGTATCGCTGCTCGGAGTGAGGGCAGCTGTACCACTTCAAAAAAGGCCGCATTAATGTGCGGACAAGCGGGCCTCGTCGGCGACTTACTCTCGCACAGCCTCCGCCTCAGCCGGCCCCTGATCTTGTCGATGGCGTTGAAGTCGGTCACGTGGAAGACGTGGGCGTTCTTCGGCTCGGCGGCGATCTCCTCCAGCTCCACTTTGAGAGCCTCCCCGATGCCCACCGCAAACATCCGGATGCCCGCTCTGGCGGCCTCCCTGGAAGGCTCCAGAACGTAATCCTGGCTCCTGCCGTCGGTCAGCAGAATGGCCACCTTCTGGACGCCCCTGGCTTTGGGCCTGGCCCCGTTCCTCTCGGTGAAGATGTTTTCGGTCGTGTAGCTGATGGCGTCCCCCGTCATCGTATTTCCCCCCAGGTAGCGAATGTTGCGAGCGGCTCGCTTCACGTCCTCCAGGGTCCGGTGCCTCCCCAGGTTGAACTCGGTGGTGGGGCGGTCACTATAGCGCACCACGGCCACGCGCGTCGTCTCGGGCCCCACGTCGAAAGACTCCACCAGGTTGGCCACCCACTGCCTAATCTTCTCGAAGTTCTCCTTCCCCACGCTGGAGGAGGTGTCCAGGATAAACGCCAGGTCGTAGTGGACGTTTTTACACCCTGTTTTAAGAGAACAGCATCAGCGTGTTTCACTCGAACAGAAACTGTACTTGTCACCGGTTCTGTTATCATGTGTTCGTGGTGTCGAGGCCTTACCTGCCCTCTGGGCACCCACTCTCTCGCCCGACAGCGTCAAGGCCAGGATGACCAAGACCAGGGAGATCCTGAATCCCAGTCGTAATTTCATCTCAGCCTCGGTTTGGGTTCTTTTATTTAGGTTACAACCAACATCAAGTTCGCCAATCTGCGAGGGCACGAGTTCACAGGTCAGCAACTTAGAAGTAAACACTGTTATTTGCCCCCCTTTCTCCCAAATTGTACTTGGCCAATTACCCCACTCTTCCGAGCCATCCCCATTGCTGCTCCACCCCATCTGCCGACCCGGGGAGGGCTGCAGACTACCACATGCCTCCTCCCATACATGTGGAGTCGCCAGCTGCTTCTTGTCACCTGACAGTGAGGAGTTTCACCAGGGGGACGTAGCGCGTGGGAGGATCACGCTACCCCCCCCCCATCCTACAGTGCAGGAAGCACGAAATATGTGGATTTTCTACCGAGTCCGCACCTGCTGCTGGTCTTTATCAGCGAGGGACAGATGTCAGTCTGATTTAACACACCGTCATCTTGTCTGGGCCAGCCAGCAGTTCTTTGTGTCACCCAGTTCAGCAGCTGTCCCAGTTGTGTGGCATCGACAGAAATATTGCACATAAACACGCAACTATTTTCTGCACGTCTCTCGGTATTGTACGCCGGTGGTCTCTATGCCAGGACTCACGTGTCACTGACCCCAGACATAACAAGCTCATCCTCATCATGACTGGAAGTGTGCCTCTTCGCCGGGACCAAAGTCTCCACTTTGCGCTCAGGTTGGTTTTGCAGCTGTATAATCTGCCGTTGGGACGTCCTAACCGCACCTCGCAAACGTGTTATGCTCTACGAAATGTCCCCGAATTGACATTTTGATCACAGTCTGCAGGGAGGGGCGGCGCTCAAGAGGGGAATGCGCTCATGTTGCTATTCAAAGGAACTGTATTGTGTTAGCCTTAACACGTGGCCCGCTGACTTTCCTGTAATTTGCCGGTCTGGTACTGCAGCCAGTAAATATATTTCTTTCTGTGCCGATTTTTTTTTCCTTTGGGGGGGGGGGGGTCTGATTCATTCAAGTGCCTTTGCTGTATCAAAATATGGCAAACTTCATAAAGGAGTTTGTGGTTACTTTGTTACATTGCTTGTTACGTTGTTGGTAGCTATTTATTAATAGATTATAAATCGGTTTTGTAACGTGCATGGATAAGTAGACACGTTGGCCCTTGGCTAAAAACGGGTCGGACCCTTTAGTCGGCTGGTTAACGTTGTCGCTCGCGGAGTGGGAGACACGGGTTCGCGTCCCGGCTGTGGCGGTTCCCGGACTGTCCCCCCCCCCACCCAATTTGCTACAGTATGTTGTAATGCGTTGATAAAAAGATGTTTTGGGTTGCCAATTAAGGAGCCCGTGTCCCCCCCCCCTTTTTCTCCCCAGTTGTACTTGGCCAACTACCCCACTCTTCCGAGCCGAAACCGGTCGCTGCTCCGCGCCCTCTGCCGATCCGGGGAGGGCTGCAGACTACCACGTGCCTCCTCCGATACACGTGGAGTCGCCAGCCTCTTCTTTTCACCTGACAGTGAGGAGTTTCGCCGGGGGGACTTAGCACGTGGGGAGAATCACGCTATTCCCCCCCAGTTCCCTCCTCCCCCCTCCCGAACAGATGCCCCGACCGACCAGAGGAGGCGCTAGTGCAGCGACCAGGACACGTACCCACATCTGGCTTCCCACCAGCAGACACGGCCACTTGTGTCTGTGGGGACGCCCGACCAAGCCGGAGGTAACACGGGGATTCGAACCCGTGTTGGCAGGCAACGAAGGAGCCTGTATTTTATCAGTACGAGAGGGTCTCCATAAACCATCTCTTGGAAACCACGTGACCAGGAAAATTTGTCAATCCACGTTCTCTCTGCAGCGTACGAATAACACGAATTGAAAATGACGCGCAATTCATATGCAAAAATCCATTTTCTGCAGAGCAGTGACGGCAGCTATGGCAACAGGCCAGGGTTAAGCGAAGGCTGTGGTTGGTAAGGGTTCCATACAACAGGTCGACTATGGTCATCCCATCACGTGGTTTTCAAGCGAAAGTCTATGGGGACTATCCGCTTGTTGTTTTTTTTTCCCCCACCCGCGTGCCGGGAACTCTGCCTCTGATTGGCTAGTACTCGTTGCCTCCGTTGGTTAGCTTGGTTAAGGTTAGGGTTAGGGTGGGGTTAGGGACAGGGTTAGCCAATCAGAGATAGAGTAGGGGCGGGTCTTCCCGGAATCCAGGTGGGAAAAATAATAACGCGGACTATCCCCGTGTGAGGTCCCAACCTGGCAACCCAAAGAATCTTTACTGATTCACGATTTATCAGTGTGAGGTATTTTATATTAAAATAGGAATTAATAGCCACATATAAACCTTTTTACAAAGTATGTTTACTGTAAAGTGCAAGCATATTGGATTACATTTGAGGCCTTGTTAAACCTGTAAAATGGAGAGAAAGCATTATGCAGCGCGAGCAGAGAACCCTCTTTGTGCTATTTAGACTCATGCGTGTTACCTTATCTGATATTCCATTGGGCTATTTCTGGGACTCGGTCTTACTGGTATTACAGTGAGTAGGGTAAACCCACTTAGTTAATGACTATAATTGCCAGAATGGGTGTGTATTTAAGATTTAAGAAGCTAATTCCAGCACACTTTCAGTTCAAATGTCTCTCAAACTGTCCCCCTGAAAGACTTCTCATAAATCTAACATTGTCCAATTTGTTACGTTTTGTCAAGCATATTCTAATTTGTTTTATTTTATTTTTCTGCACGTATTGAAATAAAGGCGGCAGAGCTGGACCTTGTTCACATGTGAGTTAATTGTGAGAGGGCGAGTGAGGAGATATGCCTGTTGAGTGGGTCCTGTCTAGGGAACGAGTGAAAACAGGTCTGTCAGCATCTAAACCTGGAGCCAGTCTCTCGTCTTTGCAAACACCGGGCCCATATCCTCAGACCTGTGTCCACTTCCTCTCTCAATGATAGACCTGGGATTACAAAGTAGATGTCTATAACAGAGACCACCCCCCCCTCCATCACTCCCGCAATGTCAAAACCAGAGACAATTTTCCCATCTGCGATCCAAGAAGGAAGTTTTTTTTTGGAGGGGGGGGAGGGGGGGATCCGAGTGCATCCAACATTTCCTCTTCTTGAAGAACATCTAAACAGCATGTGGCCACAATACTGCCTCTCATTATCTATGAAAAACTGTCAAATTTTGTAAAAAAAAAAAAAATGTTTTTTTTTTATGGGAGTCACATCTTTATTGACGTACCGGTGACAGATATATTTTTCGTGACATGTTCAAATCCTCACCTGGCTTATCAGTCAGCGTTGCTGGAGGTCCGCGTTGCTCCCTGCCTCCTCTGCCTTCGCGAGTGCACTTGCACCCTAGACCAGCGTTGGGGGCAGCATCCTTTCTTCGAGCGATAATAATCCAAAATGCCTCCTTTTCCGGGTGCCAGGGAGCCGAAGATAAATAATTATATAATCCAGGGGTGACAATCCGGCGTGCGGCGCCTGTTGAGAAGTGAGGTGAGCCTCGGCAACCTTTTTGGATGGGTGGATGAAGTGGGAGGAACTGTGGGGGCAAGTGTAGGGTTTCACTGGGTGATGAGGTGGCTGCTGCTGCTGCTGCTGCTGCTGTTGCTGCTGCTGCTGCCGGGGTATGTTGAGCTCTGCGCAGCTTTGACAGGGAAGAGAAAAAAAAAGAGAAAGAAAGAAAGAAAGTCTGACTGAGAGGCCCAACCAATTATAGACCCAACTCTCTGGGTATTTATGGCTTTTTTTCCCCCCCCTTTATGACTGCACCCATCCGAAGTGTTGTCCTCAAAGAAAGGCATGGCTTCTTGGCAAGTGCCTCAACTGTCCAGCCTTGCCACACTGCGATAGCCACAACGGAGCCGCCCTGGGAAATGGTGGTGGGCTGGGCCCGAACTGGGAGAAAAAAACATATGAAGAAGGCTGTGTTTAAAGTTGGAGAAGTGATTACAGAACACGTAGGCCACAGATACATGCTTTTTAACCACGCTGCGTAGTGGACAGGATTGTTCACATACTTGCCTCTGTACCTTGCGTATTACCGGAGGGGTCCACTAGAGGGAGCAGTAAACTAAGGCTATAAATAGACAGAGCACGCCGTTGCCCGATCCGTTGCGGAAACCCGATTTGTTCAGCGCATGCGCGAAAATGCGTCTACTTCCTGTCACCGCTGTCGTTGTTGAAAAGCGTCTTCTCCGCCTTGAGGATTCTTCTGCCGCATAAGAAAACCGCGTGTATTGACGATAATATATGTTCATTTTGGTGAAAATGACATAGAAACTACGGACCATGTATTTTTCTCATGTGGTGTGGTACTTGTGGTCTGGCTTGACGTTCACAAATGGATAAAGCAAAGGATTTTGTCCTCTCCAACTTCGATTTCTAGAGACAATATAACATTTGGCATGATTTTGCAAAACAAAAACGATGAACTCTGTTGTAAGGCAATCCTCTGCTTAGCCAAATTCTTTATTCATAAAAATAGGTACTTTAAGTCATCCCCCAAATTTGTTGTTTTTTTTAAATGAATTTAGATTATGCTGGAAATCTTTAAAACTAATGACCGATACAAAAGCTCTAAAGAGTTATGAGGTGTTAAAACATTTTCCCACTGAATCAGAAGACTGATATCCTTATTAATCCCCCCTTGTATAATGGACTGTGTTTTATTATTTTCAATTAGTGTATCTCATGTACTTAATTTATTATTGTTTGTACCCTTATTTTCATAATACATTACCGTATATTTGTCACGTGACATTCAATCTCTTATGTACTTCCTGATATACGGTATAGAAATGTTTAAGTAACCGGTTATTTTCTTGCCAGGTGCGGGATTCGATATGGCCTTTCTTCAATAATCTGTACACGAATATGAACAATGTTCAATAAAAATATTAAAAAAAAGAAAAAGAAAACTGCGTGTCAGACGGTTCCGTAAATTGCTTCGACACACCGCCGACGGGGAAGCAGACGCATTTTCGCGCATGCGCTGAACAAACCGGGTTTCCGTAACGGATCGGGGAACGACGCCTACACTTGGAACGTATTTCGCCGTGTATGGACGTAGCGGTCTCCATTTTTATTATTATTATTGTAAACTACTAATAAGACACGTTAGCCCCTAGCTAACGGGTCTGACCCTTTAGCCGAGCGGTTAGTGACGTCGCCTTGTGGTGCAGTACACCATGAGAGCAAAACGCTAAAATAGACTTGTTTTTATTTCTTTTTGCAGGTTTCCACGTCGACTTCTGATCGCACGCCAGCTATCCTGACAAGCACGTTTGTCGCTGCAGCGGCCATGACGCGTCGTACAGACGCAGGCGAGTCTCCTCAAAACTTTCCGCCATTGTTGTCGCTGCTGACGTGGGCTACTGTCCCGATATTGCCTCAACGCTGCCCCTAGCGTTCATGTGCGTATTGCGTCTTGCGGACGCGTTAGCATTAGTTTCTGAGGACGTGCACAACCAACACTCCGAACAAACGCAGGATAGGCGAGGCGGCCGTCATGCGCATGCGTAGTTAAAAATCAAACGGATGTGGGCTTGAAGCTTTGTGTGTAACATGTCTGACCTTGTGTTGACGTAGAGCTTTACTCTTATACTGCGACACGGATTTTCTTGAGGGGAAAAAAAAGTGTGTGGTCAAGACATCCACATGTATCCGATATACACATTTAGAAGTCTGTAAGTCACATTTTATGATGTTCTGATAACATTATGTGCCCCACTGCAGGAGAGGGAGCAGCCGTGAAACCTACCAGTGTTGTGGTTCCCCTGTAACTCCCCCCCCCTCTCTCTCTCTCTCTTTATGTCTCTCTGTGTCTCTCTTTCTGTCTCTGTCTTACACCTTCTATCTCTCTCTCTCTCTCTCTCTCTCTCTCTCTCTCTCTCTTTATGTCTCTCTGTGTCTCTCTTTCTGTCTCTGTCTTACACCTATCTCTCTCTCTCTTTCTCTCTCTCTCTCTCTCTCTCTCTCTCACTTTCTCTTTCTGTCTCTGTCTTACTCATACACTTGCTCTCTCTCTCTGTCTCACTTGCCCCCCCCCTCTCTCTCTCTCTCACGTTATCTCTCTCCCCCTCTCTCTCTCACGTTATCTCTCTCCCCCTCTCTCTCTCACATTATCTCTCTCTCTCTCTCTCTCTCACGTTATCTCTCTCTCTCTCTCTCTCTCTCTCTCTCTCTCTCTCTCTCTCTCTCTCTCTCTTTATGTCTCTCTGTGTCTCTCTTTCTGTCTCTGTCTTACACCTTCTATCTCTCTCTCTCACACTTTGTCTGTCTTTCTCACTCTCTTTCTGTCTGTCTCTTTCTGTCTCTGTCTTACACTTTCTATCTCTCTCTCTCTTTCTCTCTCTCTCTCTCTCACACTTTGTCTGTCTTTCTCACTCTCTTTCTGTCTGTCTCTTTCTGTCTCTGTCTTACACTTTCTATCTCTCTCTCTCTCTTTCTATCTCTCTGTCTCTCACACTTTTTCTATCTGTCTTTCTCGCTCTCTTTCTGTCTGTCTCTTTCTGTTTCTGTCTTACTCATACACTTTCTCTCTGTCTCACTTGCTCTCTCTGTCTCACCCCCCCCCTCTCTCTCTCTGTCTCTGTCTCACCCCCCCCCCTCTCTCTCTCTCTGACCACTTTTACCAGATATCCTGTTTGGGAGTCATATCTCCCCGACGCCCCCTCTATAACTTCATTCTAACTCTTTAAAGTGATTCAACAGATAGCACTTTGTCCCTCTGCAGAAGTGAAAATGCGTCCACATCTTCCACTTACCCTGAATACCCAACGCATCAGTGAATCTCTTGAAAACAGTTACCCCTTCATCCTCGAATGTCACGACCAAAGGGGGGGGGGGCTTAGACTCTAACATCCAGTCCTATTTACGGTGCCTTTGTAGTCAGGGCGAGTGAGAGCAGGCCAGGCTATGTATAGACACGGTGTAGAGTGGATGGGAAGTGTGCTGATGGTTCGGGGCAGATGCACGTTATGAGTGATGGGGTCAGTCTGAGGAACCGTCTGTCGCCTCGTGTGAAGTTCTGAGGAGGTGATCAGGGGTGACGTGTGATCTGGAGAACCCTGGGAGAAAGCCCTTGTCATCTGATTGCTTTGAACCTCACGCATGCTTTTCCGGAGATCCTCCTTTTTCCCGGAATACGATAAAGTTGCGAGAAGTGTAAGCCAGCGGCCTTTATCTTTATGCAGCAAGGGAGACTGAATAGGGGATATCCAGGAGGAAAGGCTCAGGTGGGATTTCGCTCATGGTTAAAGGTCTCCCAACATATACACCTGAGCTACCACGGACCATCCCCATGTAAACCTATCCTTGTCAACCATCCTCCTATCAGGCTTCATAAAATTGTTGTCTGTAATAGCATTAGTGTGGGTCCCCCCCCCCTTTCCCCCCAGTTGTATCCGGCCAATTACCCCACTCATCCGAGCCGCCCCGGTCGCTGCTCTATCCCCTCTGCCGATCCGGGGAGGGCTGCAGACTACCACATGCCTCCTCCCATACATGTGGAGTCGCCAGCCGCTTCTTTTCACCTGACAGTGAGGACATTTACCACCAAGGGTTCAAAGGAAGCTAATTTGTCTCCCTCAGTACGACTAATGTAATCCACTTTTACATCTGCTTTCTTAAACTTGTTAATTGTCAGTTTTACAGATATGCATTGTCTTGACTATCAGCGGTGATCTCAGAGCCTTCTCCTGGATCACCACCCTGTTGTGGTGGAGAAGGTTGTGTGTACCAGTGATCCCAAGAGTTATGCCGTCCGGAGCCGGGCTCCTGGTAGCGTCACCCGAGGCGGGCAGGTCAAGGGGAACCATGATCCAACAAAGACCTCAACGGTAGAACTGGTGGAAGATGTCTCCAGGTCAAAACAGCAGTGAAGGTGGATGAAGGCTGCAACAGAAGTTGGTCCCCAATCATCTTGGTTCTCCGTGCCATTGGACTCTGGCCAGCCCCTGCCAAGGACCGTGTGGTGGCTGCAGGCGCATCAGCCACTCCACGTAAAAAGCTGCCATGCACAGGCGCCTCCCAGTTATGTGGCCCCAGGATCGGCCTCTACACCCACCTGAGGGCCCAGAGGGACCCAGAGGGAGGACGGTCATACTCGACTCCGAGTGACCGCCGATGATGATGAACTCAGAGTCCTATCCACTTTGCACCTATCACCATCCAGGCTGAATGGGCCAATGAAAAGGGCACACGTGGGTTTTGATGAGGACTGCTTAATTAACCATGCTGGAATTCGTGAGTTTTGGAGCATTTCATTTTGATATTCGGGTCCTGTTTCTCTGATCCACTGCGTGGAAGGCCCATCTCTTCAGAATGGCACTACCATCCTATCTCCCTTTGCATCGTACGATAACTTCATTGATGTTCGGAGGCACTAATCTGTCTCCCTCGTCCTCTCGTTTGCTGTGGGGAACCAAAGCAATACGAGCACCAGTCAGAACAACAACTTCTGTCCAAACTCTCACCGAGGACACCAGAGCCATGTTCATGATTTTAAAAAAATTTTTTTTAAAAAGATTATGTAATATTTTCATTGGTTCACAGTTTTGAAAAGAGAAACCAAAAAGGCTGCTACTTAGACCAGGAGATTATCTCAGCTTTCAACAAACTTGCTAGAATAATGCATAATTAAAGACGTCTGCTTCCGCACTGCTGAAAATGTGTCACAACAGCAAAAAGGGTGAGAAAAAGTGTGAAGAACTGCAGGAAATCTGTTTTTTATGTAAATATTTCTTATGTGGGCATCTCCTGGCTGCTCATCCACCGCCAGCAACCCTGTGTGGGCTGTTTCCTCCCTGCTGCACCACATCGGGGCAGATTCTCACTTGCACACGACGGACAGGTGGCTTTTGGATTCCGAGGGGTCAGGAACGTAGATGGATATTGCAAGTCTTTTTATGCCACATTATGCATTTATCTTTTTTCTGTTGACAGAGTAAAAACAGACATCTACGAGTTCATTAATAAAAAAAAAACAACTTGATATTGGTCTGCTTTGGTGACAGAAACATGCAAGTGAAGAGTGTGTAAGAGCTGTCAGTTTATTGTGCGGTTCATTTAACTTCACAGTTGAACACTGGAACGACTGGGATTTCACTCCTACCTAAAACGACCATGGGCGGTCAAAATGACGGCCGGTTTTTAAACTCTATATTCTGTCAAGATAAATACCCAATTGAGATATTAATGTACTACATATGTTAGTATGTCTGTTATGAAACTAACTGACACCAAAATGAACAACTTCAATAGTGCAGCGAATTCGGGGGGCAGCCCAGGAACCGCCGCCACAGCCGGGACGCGAACCCGTGTCTCCTGCACCGTGGGCGACAACGTTAACCAGTCGACTTAGCCAACGGCTAACGAGTCCGTGCACGTTACAATACTGTTTTTCAAACAATTCAAAATGGCCGCTGTCCAACGCCTGTAAATACTGCAGCGCGTCGGTGGTAGTCATGGTGCGTCTGTAACCAGACATGTTGGAAATAATCAGAAATCAAGTTTAGACCGTTTCTCTACACCGGAGGACGCTAGTGTGTTTCTAGGACAGAGCAGTGAACTTCACGAAGGAAATGACGCGACCAACACACGTCATAAATACTGACATGGCGCGCGCGGTGACACGCGAATTACGAGCGGTCTTTTTGACCGCTCATGGTCGTTTTAGGTAGATCTTATCATAACTTTTTTTTTGCAATTGATGTAAAACTCACTTTAATGCTAATATATGCAATTTTAGGAGCATTCAGGGAGCGACAAGGTGTGTATTTTGTTCTCACAAACTCATTAGAAAATCCAAAACAGTCAAAATGGCGGCCGTGGTCGTCCTCGTGTTATAATGGAAGATGTAAAATGCCAAGCGGATGAAATAAGAAAATCACGAAAAGAGTTTGAATTGCTTTATTTGCGGAAATCAATACCAGAATACATTTTTGCTGCTGTGGCCTACGGGGACGACAGTGTGTGTGCGTCGTTATGTAGTATGACAGTTTTTTCCGGTGTGAAAGCATCCGTTGGAAAAGGAAAATAAGGAGGCCTAAATCTCAAGTGCATGTGAAATTGGCACGGCTTTCCAAAGTCCGACATTTGCGTGATCTTGTAAATTCCTGTTCTGCTGCCAGAGAAATAATGCCAGTGTGGTGACCCACATCTATATAACTAGAGACATTCACCTAAGAGGACAGTGTACCTTTAAGGGAAGAGGTGAGGGGTCAGATAATGCACTTCCGCTTCCGGTACACAGTTCAGTGTCGTTGTCGAACGTATGACATGCAAAGTCGGAGCTAGTAAACTACCTCGACTACGTCTACTCTCACGTCTGCTGTCTCGTTGTTGTCTAACTCCACACCAGTTAGATTTTGCTGCCGCTGGTTTTAAATGGCATCTGAAATAAGATGCATTTGGTGTTTCTGGAGCCCCCCCACCACGGAGAGATGCCGTGATTGTGACTTCAGACTGAGTCCAAAGCCGGACAACATTTCACAAATGTTCCCGGGGCGGAAAACATGAAAAGACCCCCTGTTTTATGTGATTATCTACCGGATAATTACTGTTAATCCTGGTAAGAGACTTGTTTCAGGGACAGCGCCGCTGCACTCAGCGAGGGAGGTGAGCCTCCATAATCTCCAGCTACGAGCCTCGGTAAATGAACTGGGTTTAACCGAGTCAAGTACGCTTTCGCTACTTGCACACGGCGAGCAGGCTGCAGGGTCAGAGGACTGCACGCTGCAGATTACCGACTGCAATCCTCTTGATTGCTCTCCCTGACACCTCCGTAGTGCCGGGACGCTGCTGGACCAGATTCTTCTTTGATGGCTTTTCCAGCACGCAGCTAGCCTCCCTCAGAGCCCTCCCCGCCATTTGCCCTTTGGCTTGGGGACCCTGGGCCGGCTCGCCTTCATCTGCAGATAATCCTCCTGTTGACGTGTTTGATTTGCTCTGATCCTCTTCAAGGTGTTTCGCCCCCCTGAGCTGCAGCCGCCTCCTCCCAGTCTCCTGCAGGAGGAGGAGTGGGCAGGGATTCTGGCATGCGCCATGCACGGCCTGGGCTTTACCGCTGCTGGAAAGAGACGGGGAGGCTGGTTTGCTCTGGAAGGGGGCCGGAGCTCCTCGACACGCGACATCCTCCAGATGCTTGCCGCCGTTCTGCTCTATGGAGCCGGCTCTTATAAGCCTGGCCCTGGAGGCCCTGTGCTGCTGACGCTGGCCTTTAGTTGACCCGGCCGCTTTCTTATACCGGCTTTCCCCTTCTGTGGAGGGGATCCCTTCCCCAGCATGTCCAGTTCACCGGAGGCAAACTTGGTGCCCTGATGGATGCCCTGGATTTTTAGCATTTGAGCTCGCCTTACCTCCTCTGGCAGCTCCAGAGGGGCGAGCTTCACAGGGCGTCTGAGGGGCAGGTTCTCCGTCTCGGCCTCCAGCTCAGGGACAGGCGACTTCGGCAGCAATAGCAGCAGACCCAACTGTGCCGTGCCCTCCCGGGTCGGGAAGGCAGGTGTAAGCCGACCCATTGCCCGCTCGCCATGTGACAGATGGAGGCCAGGTGTTTTTGAATTGCGGCCATTTTTAGCTGCCAGTCGGACGTTTTGACCATTCAGATGCGTCATGGTATTTTTACCCCGGCAGGCCAACACGTCTTCTCGCCAGGGTGCCCCCTAAACAAAAGAGAAGAGTTACATGACAGGTCATATTTTACAGAAATATTCTAATCCGCCAACCTTACGAGAAATACTTTTGATTTGCCATGTAGAGACATTCATTCAGTTCGGTGCCAGCTACATGTTGGGAGATTGTGATTTTATCAAGACAAAAAAACAAAACAAAACAGAAAAGACAAGCTGACGTTCACATCTACACGGACTCTTTAACTAATCTCCTAATCACTTCCTGTCAAAGTCACAAAGTGCTAAAAGTTTCAAAAGAGTCCCCAATTAGTCTGAACTCAAAAGCTGAGTTCTATTTTCTGTTAGTTTGTTATTATTATTATCGTTGTTCTGTTATAATTAATATTGTTATGATTGTTCTATTATTATTATTATTATTGTTGTTGTTGTTCTAGTCTAATTCCAGTTTTATGACTAGCTGACTGGTATTATTAATTTTCCGTCTTGCATCTTACATAAATGCAGCTACACTGTAAAGTCTAAAAGTTAAGCTCACTCAAAAGAACATTAGGAAAGCGGTGACGCTCGGGGAAAAGTAAGTAAATGTATTTATTTATTTTTTAAGCGAGCTGAACTTTTAGAGTGTGCAGCGTAGTGCGCTAGAAGAAACGTTGCAGACATGTGGTCTGGACAGGGACGATGTTCTGCAGGGTTTCCACAGCCAGCAGACGACGCGTATTCTGCATTAAAAATACTGCAGCGAATTCGGGGGACAACGCAACCACTGGAACTGCCGCGCCCGGGACGCGAACCCGTACCGCCCGCACCGCAGGAGGCACCGCTAACCGCTCGACTAAAGGGTCAGGCGCGCGAGCCAGCGGCCAGCGTGTCTTCTTATCCATGCGCGTTACATTACCCCCCTCCTTCGGGAAGCGCGTCCCCGCGCTCAAGCATATCAGCTCCTTCACGCCTCAGGGCGCATGCGCTTCTGATGGCCTTACGATCGCTCCATCCCACTTCTGACACCAATGTAGCGAATTCGGGGGGGACAACGCAACCACTGGAACTGCCGCGGCCGGGACGCGAACCCGTATCGCCCGCACCGCAGGAGGCATCGCTAACCGCTAGACTAAAGGGTCAGACCCGCGGCAATTTAAATATTTCTTTGAGATTCCAAGTGAATCCAGACTAGGTAACGATAAATATCACGGTAATAAAGCCCCGAGAGAGTGCGGAGTACGGGGAGGTGGATGCTGGGTGAACCTCTCCAGCTTCCCGAGTTTACTCTCGCCGCTCGCCCACGTCACCAGCCACCGCACCGGGCCCGCTGACGCTGGCGGACCCCCTGCAGCCAGGGACCACCAGACTGCCGCCGTGTTGTGTACTCACAGGCTTGCCGAACAGCTCTTGCTTGGCTTTTTGTTGAGTCATTGTTTCTCCAGGCGCAGGAAGACGTGGTTTCGGTCCCCGAGGTCCCGCGCTGCCTTCTGTCCACGCCACTCGCATGAAGGCGGTGACGGTGCAGCAGGGCGTTAGCAGGCCTAATGTAATTAAGGGGATTAGGGTCACCGTGCAGAGGGGTGATCTCTAATTATCTCCAGTGCAGCACAGGGGCAGCCTGTACGCACGCACACGCATGCACACGCACACGCACACGCACAGTATCACCCTTACAAAGACGCTTTATGATAATACTCAATGCAATTTTTTTTATGCCATGAAATGAAGGCCATTTAAAACTTGAGACGCGGAAATCAAATGTGTCCCAACTAACGCTTTTAATTTTGCCCACGAGATGGCGCCAGAGCCCTCTGTTGTGCAGCGGTATCAGCAGCGGGGTTTCGTGGCCTGTCTGTCATTATGGTAACGCCTAACAGATGTCAGTGAGAGGAGCAACATCTCAACAGAGCTTTATGCTGAGACCCTCTGGTACTGCGTGTGTGTGTGTGTGTGTGTGTGTGTGTGTGTGTGTATATATATATATTACTTAGCACAAAAAGTAAGGAAATATGTGTTTGGTAGATTATTTCTTTGTTGTAACAATGCTTCTTGGCAATAAATCTTATACCTTTGGAAAGCCTGTTTATTTCCCTTTTAAATGGCGCCACATTTGTAAGGAACATGCATTTGTGGGATGAGCAGCAGAGCTGAGTATGTGGGTTGTGCCCATGAAAAATTTGCCAAATCTCTGCCAATGCCAAACAGCTTATTTTGCTGTTGCTATTGACTCTTGTTTTGAGCTTCTGGTCCCCCAGGTGCTGACAATCAGCTGCCTGATAGAAGATTTACAGCCAAGAAGCGTTGTTACAACAAAGACATAATCTACCAAACACAAATGTCCTTATCCCCGATTGGGATAAGCAGCTTGGATAATGTATGCATATATATATATATATATATATATATATATATATATATATATATATAT
This sequence comes from Lampris incognitus, assembly GCF_029633865.1. Taxonomy (NCBI): domain Eukaryota; kingdom Metazoa; phylum Chordata; class Actinopteri; order Lampriformes; family Lampridae; genus Lampris; species Lampris incognitus. The sequence continues at coordinate 10,996,269 of NC_079228.1, read as the reverse complement.
ATATATATATATATATATATCTTATAGTGCAGACATCTATTGATCCGCAAGAGTCAGAGATGCATGCCCAGTTTCTTCTCCTGGATCGCCACCTTGCTGTGGTGGAGAAGCTTGTGCATACCAATGATCCAAGAGCTATACCATCCAGAGCTGGGCTCCTGGTAGGGTCCTGGTAGGGTCACCCGAGGCGGGTAGGTCAAGGGGGAGGTTCCAGACGATGCGCGATCCAACAAAGACCTCAGCGGCAGAACTGGTGGAAGACGTCCCCAGGTCACAACAGAAGTGAAGGCGGTTGAAGGCTGCAACAGAGACTCCAGTAGTCTTGGTTCTCCATACCTTTGGACTCTGGCCACCCCCTGCCAAGGACCGTGTGGTGGCTGCAGGCGCAGGATCGGCCTCTACACCCACCTGAGGACCCAGAGGGACCCAGAGGGACCCAGAGGGAGGGCGGTCATACTTGACCGCCGATGATGATGATGATGATGATGATGATGATGATGATAATGCCCACTTTATTGCATAACTTATTTCATTCCACTACTTACGATTTATAGATGTCTATTTTGATTAGAGGATTATCCATCAGTAACAAGGAAAAAAAAAATATGAACCTACTTCTGTCCTACTTCAGACTCAGTGGACCACCCTTAGATGTAACGACGGGTCACATCAAATCCCCGAAATACCTCTCGCCCTTCTCGTCTCTGGAGATTCTGTGGAGCTTTTATCGTCACCTCCCTGTATAGTTTAATGGTGGCCATATTGAACTTTACTTTCAGCTGCTTTAAAACGTTTTACCACCGTTTTACTCTGCACCAGCCGAGGTGCGGATGTAGGGAAACTGTAGGATGGAGGTAGCCGCGTGAAGCACAGTTGTGTAGTTTGGAGTAACTGTGGTTATCCTTATATTGCACCACCCTCGTACGCCTATTACCCGTAAAGTATTTTGGCAGGTTGGATAACAGCTTCACCCACCTCTGCAACAACCACGACACACTGCTGGTTGGCGCTCGGGGAACAACGCGGTTGGTTCCTGCAGATTTACCATAACCAACTTTGGATACAACAACACATGCTGATGTTTTTTGAGAGGTGCGGACATCACCAGACGTGCTACATAAGACGAGAAGATGTTGCATATTGGCCAGTAGAAATATAGACACTCATCTTCACCTGCCTTAGACAGTAGCTTTGCTCCTTTCTTTTTTTTTAAAATCTATAGCCTAATTGCACCCTCATCAGCATCGTTTGTTGCATTTATGGCCACTTTGTTCCAAATATGAGGTTTGGTATGAGTTATAGTTTTGTTTTACTGCAGTTTTTCCTGCTATAGAAAAGATCCATTTTTCCTTTGACAGCCAGAGTCCATTAACGCTCAAAATCCTCTGTTCTCGGGTTGTATCGTTCTCTCGCCTCGGGCCCCAGAACGGAGCGCTTCAACACCTGCTTATTGCAAAGCTTCATCATATCATTGGTATGTGGAGAAGGCCCCGCTGCAGAGCAACTTGGCTCCGCTTACGTGATCGTTTAAGATGTGAAATTACAGGCTTAATACTGCGAGAGGGCCCGAGCGTCCCTCCGCCACTGTTCTTATTGTGTCGCCCTCCGTGATCCCCGACGTCCACGGCTGACAGCGTAATTACCGGAGGTGTAGGAGGGGATAAAAAGGGATGCTGCATGGCTCACGCGCCCACCCACTGAAGATCCAGCTGCACAGCTCGGGCCTCTCGGAGAGGAGCGGGCGAGCGGGCCGGGGAGGGGCTTTTGTCCTCCGTCAAATCCAGCACCGTGTGCACGCACGTGCACACGTAACTCATGCACGTGAACTCTGACATTGCGACGGCCATGCTCGCCGTATGAATACCTGCACGGTGCAGGCTCACTCGCTTTTGCGAGGCCAAAAGGAGAACGTCGACATTTGTGTAATCGATTTCGTACGCCACGTCATCGTGGACGTTGTGGGCACTAATTTACACTTGGTACTTGTTTCATTGATGCATATCAAACGTATTCATGCGGCTTACGCAGCATTATCCACCTGTTCCGCCCGTCATCTCTGACCTGATTTGATCCGTTTGATCAGCGTTTCAAGAGGCATGAGGCTGAAGTCAGTTAGCTTTGATCCAAGGGCTCCTTGCGGAGATTTACCGAGGTTCCTCTTTTTTCCCCACTTCAAATGTTTGTTTTGTTTTTTTAAGAAGGGCACAAAATAACTTTTTCACTTGGAAGCGTCCGAATCACCTAAACATTTAGTGCACAGGAGATATTCTCAGGAGTATTTTCTACGGCATGGGTATGTCCAAAGTTCATCTTCCATATTTACTTTCATTTCCAGAATACATGTACAGCCTAGTTTATATCCTAGCTAGCTAGCTAGCTAGCTAGGATATAAACTAGGCTGTACATGTTAGCTAGCTAGCTAGATGGATGGATGGATAGATGGATAGATAGATAGACAGGATTTAAAGGAGAAGACAGGATTTCGAGCATGTTGGAAGGAGGCTCATAATTTTTATTCAAGTGTGTTATGGCTTCACCCCGGTCACGTGACCCAGTGAGTCATCAACACTATCATGCACACACACACACGCACGCACGCGCACACACACACCGGCAACAACAACATAAAACAAATAAAAACATACAGATGTAAAATGGTCATTTGAGTCTGAACAGTTCCCGACTAGCTCTTCTCTGTGCGATGAAGAGAGAGGACCCATACGTGACTGCCGCATGTACTTTAAGAGACACCGTGGATTTAGAGTCATTGTTAAAACTGTGACAGAAAATATGAACTGGTTCAGTATGAGTCTCAAATCCACATCAATGCATAAGAGGTTGGGATGCTGACGTGATCACCTTCTAAGAAACGCGGCGTGTTATTTTGTTCATAAGACCTAAAAAGAAACTATTGCCAGGATAGTTTTAGAAATGGAGGACGTGGCACATGAATATAAACGTATAAGTCAACAAACAGCCTTCCTACAGTACTGTGTTACACAGAGAGTAGTGCAAGTTGTGTCACTTCGGCCCCGTCGCGGGGAAACATGCGAGCGCTGATGGGTAAAACGGACGGCACGTGGAGGTTTCTCCCGCATACAGTATCGCCCGCAGGCCACACATGACGGCATCAGAAATGCAGGAAGGGGTGGGTGGGGGTGTGGGTGGGGGGGAAATCTGCCAAACCATCTGAATTAAATCTGCTCTAGTATTGTTAAGAGTGAAAATAAAAATATCACACAGTTCGACCGACTGCCAAAGTGGATGATGTAAATATCTTTTATCTGACTCCGTCGGCTTTAACAGAGGGGGACATTGTTATGCGGACCGTGCGTGAAACCTTTTTACGACGGCAAACAAACCCCCCCACCCCCCACCCCCACCCCCTCCTCTGAAATGATGGGATGAGTTAAAAAAGGATCAAGTTTGATTTCTTGTCATGGGAAGCAAATGAGTTCCATTATTATTATTTTTTTGTTGTTTGTTATTTTTTTATGGCTAATACATTCTCCAAAATGTCACTTAGAAAGTTTTGACTGTGCAATAAAATGGTACACAGATGACTAGCGCCATTATTGTTACCATAGGTAGCCACTGCAGTAGTACAATCTTAAATCGATGTGGTCATTAGAAAAGCAAAGCAAACTGACACAACGACCAACGTAAAACATAACTGGCGTGCTCCACCCCTGTCACGGGAACATCCGGGAACGTGTGGGAACGTCGCAGCACTGCATGACGTTCAGTAATGGTCAAGTCATAGCATCTGCGGAGAGGCCATCACTACATAACTCCTACTATGGTCAGAAATATGGATAATTCTCTGCTTTGGCTCTGCATGTTACTTCAATCTATAGATGGTTACAGATGTTTTGAGACCGCATATGCATTTATCGTACCCCCCCCCCCCCCCAAGTGAACTTGCTCGTCTACACCTATGAATTAACCCCATCTGTGCCGTGTTTAGTCCTATAAGCAGACTTGTGAACGGGCATCAGACGAACTGGCCAGGGAACGATGACATCTGCAGCCACCACTGTTACTGTAAATGTGCCCACTTAATATGAAAACATCGAATGCTGCTTCTTAAAGGCACATATGCTAAAATGTGTAAAAATACATATGCATCTTAGCCATGAAAAGGCCTTTTTTATTCCAAAGTGTGTTATGAACATATTGTACAGTATATTTAGATAAGCCACGATAGTTTCAATAATGAAACATTACTTGTGGGCCTTATCCCGAGAAATTAAACTGAGTTATACTTGCCAACACAGGAAATTTATCATTTGCCCAAACCGACTGTTAATCAACATGTGAGGTTATGCCCAGATGGCCATCTGAGTAAAGTAAGGAGACCTTTGTTGGATGGAACCTGAAAAGGATGGTGGTATCCGGGGTCCTTTTTAGCCCCAACATAAAAATATTGGGGAATACGTGTCATCGGTACGTTTAAAATTTGATATTGAGGAATAGAACATGCTGATGGGGGGAAAAAAATCATAAAGCTGAGAGAAAAATGCAGCTCTATGATTTCAGCTCTATGTTTTCAATACCCAAAGAAACATTTTATGGCGTTAAATTTGAATATCATGCTTAGTTTTCAAATCCTGTCGGTCGTGAGGCGAAGAGCTAAGTGATTATGGAGACTTAAAACTATAAAGTTTATACTGGGCCGGCTGTGGGACCAGAGGTGGAGTTATACTGGGGCTGGGCTTTAAAAGAAGTCTGTAATTAATAATCAGAGCTGCACAGGACTTTTTGGGCCCTCTCGCTCTCATATATGTTGCTGCCACTTGTAGCATCAGGTGCATCATCTCATTTGACCTTCTCACTTTTCAGAATTGAGGATTTGATATTGTCATTATATCAACAGGTGTATATTTGCACTTTGGGGATTTTGTTTGAGGAGCAAACCAATCAAGGCTATTTGTTTCCAACCTGAGAACAAACATTATTACGCAACTTTATATGAATGGAAAATAGCAACGCAAGTTAACGTATTTTACCCCTCTCATAACGGCTGCATTTTGGCAAAACTCAACAATTCTACGTTTGAAATCATTCCCAAGACAATTTGCTAATAAGATACTCAATTCATTTGTAAAGTTACTAGGATATTTTCTCCATTCCTCATATAAAGTACATGCACTTATCTCGTCCAACCCCAAAGGTTATCCCCGATTCCTTTTCTTCATCTCATATTTTACATAAAGTTAAAAGGATCATACAGGTTTACTGGATTTTTTTCCTCATCCCTAATGGTGTGTCATCTCAGATATCAGGTCATTTATCCGGTCGTGTCTCCATGATGGCTACAAATTGCATCTAAACCTCAAGTTTCTTCATCTTTTAACCAGTGTTGGTGCTCTATCACTTGAAACAGATTTGTTGTCTTTTGTGTGGTATGGCTAGCTCACGTGTAGGTGGAATTAACCAACATTTGAGCCTATTTTATGATCAGATATTCTTAAAATGCATTACTTAGGTGAAAATAGCAAAGAACTAGCATGCTATTAGCATCCATCATCATTGCCACCCATGTCCCTCCATCCATTATCCAAAACACGTATCCTGCTCTCAGGGTTGTGGGGATGCTGGAACCTATCCCAACAGTCCAATTATCAAAAATTAATGTCCTTTAATTAAAGGAATTTGATGATCAGATATTCTTAAAATGCATTACTTACATGAAAATGGCAAAGAGCTAGCATGCTATTAGCATCTAGCATCATTGCCACCCATGCCCAGTTATCCAAAATTAATGTCCTTTAATTTAAATTCAAGGAATCTGATGTATGAAGAAAGGTTCTGTGGCTAAAGATTAGCATACATTTAGCATGTTGAGGGCAGTGCTTTGGGTGACTATGAAAATGTCGGGGTTTTTTGTAAGCACAGGTGATTTTCTAGCCTTGTGGAGATGAGAAAAAAATTCACTCATACTTGTATGATCCTTCAAAACCAAGACAAATGATATCAGTAGACATGTCCTTAGTATGAAATTGGCCATTTTGAAAAAGACAAAGGTATGTCACAAAACTATGGCACACTTATCAAATGACATCTAATGCACATGCTAATATTGGCAACAATATTTTGGCATCATCTGTGGTAAAACTGTTGAAGAGTCATGATTGCTTAAAGAAAACAATACCTGATGCTTAAAGTCATTTGAAATTCTCTGTCTGCAGTGAGGCAATGTACATAACTGTAATAGTTTCTTCAAGTTAAAGTGAAACAGGCCTACTCCATTGGAAAAATAGCATCTCCCCAAAATGTCAAGTGTGCATCATTTGGTATGTAACCAGTGTAAATATATCAACTTTGTAAATCTGTGATTAGGAAGGTCTGGTAGTTTAGGTTCCTTGTTTTGCAAATAGACCAGTTAGTTGGAAAAAAAATAGACATCCATGCTTCATGCTTTGCCTCCCTCATAAAAACACTTGTGTGTCCCCACTTGCTGTTCAGGATAGCGCTTTTATCTGTTCCCATGAATAATTTATATATTACATAGCATCCGAAACAGTGGAGGGAGAAGTGCTAAAATTAGATTCGGTAAGGTGTACCGTCGCGGAGTCTGACCTACTACAGTCGTGTACAAAACATGGAAAAGCTCAGCGTCCCGTGTTTCCGAGCCTCAAATGGATTTCCTCCTTTTCATGAGCCAGTGATTGTCTGTGAAGCTGTGGAGCCCCGGCGACACCGAGCTGACGGGGGAAGGGAAGAAGCTGTTTTTCAAGGTGCTGGGAGAGATCTCCTCGATCCTGTAGGAGACGGAGTGAAAGTACTGATTGGGGTTCAGCTGGGAGCTGAAGGAGTTCTGATGTGAGAAGGCACAGCTCACACCTCCCATCCCTCCCACACCCATTCCTCCTCCTCCCCCAGAGCTGCCGAACTCATGCGAGTGGTAGTGCATGCAGGAGCAGATGGACTGCAAGTCAGTCACCTCCGCCCGGTACCGCTGCCGCTGCTGCTCCTGCTCGCGCCGCCGCCGCCCGCGCTGCAGTGACTCTTCCTGGATGTGGATGATCATGCTGTTGCGGTTCCCAGCCAGCGAGGCACGTTCCTCTGCGTCCCGCCGCTCGTCCTCACTGTTCATAGTCAGAAAGCGCAGCACCACGAGGTTGAGAAAGGCCCCGATGACCGTTAGGCCTACCAGGATGTACATGAAACTAAAGGCCACATAGAGGGGCTTCCTCTGAAGGGCGCGGTTCTTTTGCAGGGCTACAAAGTCCCCAAAGCCTATGGTAGTCAATGTGATGAAGCAGTAATAGTAGGACTGGAAGAAACTCCAGTCCTCGTAGTGGGAGAAGGCGGCGGCCCCGATGCACAGGGTGCCGATGCAGGAGAAGAAGCCCACGGTCACCATGTTCTCCATGGACACATCAGTGATGCTCATGCCACAACACTTCTTGATGCGTTTCAGGAGATACTTGACAAATGTGTTCATTCTCTCACCCAGACTTTGGAACATGACGAGGGTCAGAGGGATTCCCAGGACGGCATAGAACATGCAAAAGGCCTTTCCCGCATCAGTCCCGGGAGCTGCATGTCCATAGCCTGTAGAGAGAGAGAGAGAGAGAGAGAGAGATACTGTAATGCAGATGAATTATGTGACAAGTTTGGATCGACACGTCGGTAGTATGGGTGCTGCAGTATCAGCTCCATCACCTGCCAAACAAGACACTCATAGTCCAGCTTCAGTTTACAAACATGACCAAGCAAGAAATTGCCACCACTTTCTGCCAAAATTTGTATTGATTGGACGCATGCACCAGAAATGTGTCTGCTCATTAATCTTATTCAGGCCCAGAGATTACGGTGGGAGGGTGGTCCAATTAGTCAGAGGTTTTCTGTAGTGGAGAGAGTTGGAGAAGGAAGGAAGATGGTATTGGATGAGAAAGGAGTCATGAAAGAGCCAGTGGGGCTTTTAGCTTAATTGGACTTTATCTTAAGGCAACAAGCTGCTGACTCACACACAACCACACTTTCAAAAACTTGTGGGCCTAACAATAGGAGCTGTGCATTACATTTATTTCTCAACCAATATATTAGCAACAATGAGGGTATACTTTATATATATGAAGGTAAGGGCAGAGCTTACCGAGAGTGGCGGTGTATGCGCAGCAGATAACCGATGAAAGAGCGAGGCGTTCTTATGCCAGAGAGAACAAAAATGGTCAGTCTCCCCGATTATCTCTTATTATGTAGTTCTTCGCCGACCGCGGTAGGTCACCACTTTGTGTTTTTTACAAACCAAAACAGCAGCCAAGAAACACCCACCACAAGCAAATGTTTGTATCAATCAACGCCTTCCAAACAGACATGTTTTCTTCACGGACTATAACCTGGGCAAGTTCTTGGCGTTTTGCGCCCCTGAGTATCGATTCGGCCTTTTGCCCTTATGATTCTCCACTGATTTAAGCACTTGTTTGGATACATGCAGCAAGAGTTCAATTTTTATGAAGTCGGCTATGCTGATCTGATCAGCAACTACCAAACCAACAGAGTTTCATGTGAAAACATGCTCTGTATGATCAGGCATTATACAAGAAGGGGAATTCAAGCGAGCGACTCCAGCAGGAAGCGGAAGGGTGGACTACAGGCCAGAAGATCCGACTGAGCTGATCTCCATCGGCTTCACCGAGCTGCTAGAATGATTTCAACTTTGAGAAACATTTTAGAGATGCAGAACTGCACAGAGACAGTTGTCCCGGTGGCCATCGTTGGATGGTTGATTCGTCATCAAGATGGCGCCGAAGACGGCAGCCTCGGTTCTGCGCTTCGGATTCTGGTGATGGATTTTAAATCAACACATTTCAATATGTGTTCAACAGATAAAAACACAGCTGCGTTGCTCTCTTTTTCCATAATGATGTGTTAAAGGGGCTTGTAAATCATTTTTTTTTTGTTGAAAACATCACCCGTTCGAATCCCCGTGTTACTTCCGGCTTGGTCGGGCGTCCCTACAGACACAGTTGGCCGTGTCTGCGGGTGGGATGTGGGTATATGTCCTGGTTGCTGCACTACCGCCTCCTCCGGTTGGTCGGGGCGCCTGTTTAGGGGGGAGGGGGAACTGTGGGGAATAGCGTGATCCTCCCACGCGCTATGTCCCACTGGTGAAACTCCTCACTGTCAGGTGAAAAGAAGCGGCTGGCGACTCCACGTGTATCAGAGGAGGCATGTGGTAGTCTGTAGCCCTCCGCGGCTTGGCAGAGGGGGTGGAGCAGCGACTGGGATGGCTCGGAAGTGTGGGGTAATTGGCCAGATGCAATTGGGGAGAAAAAAGGGTGGGGGCAGAAAAATCACACTGCTGCTATGAGGGAGCAATTTCATGCTTTCTCTTAGGTAAATACCACATTACCATCAGCTCCCTTCAGACTGCTGACTTAATACTGGGGCATCAAACACCGAGACTTATGTGACATGTGACCTACATAGGGTCCAGTGTGTTACATCAATAAGAAATGAGGTCATTAGAAAGACGAAACGCCAGCGTTAGCGAACCGGGGCGAGATGTTCCACTACAACACCGACACCTTCAGTTTAACCAACACCTCCATCACTGTCCTCCACATCTACACCCCTTTATAACCTTTATACACGGACACCTCCATCACTGTCCTCGACATCTACACCCCTTTATATCCTTTATACGTGGACACCTCCATCACTGTCCTCGACATCTACACCCCTTTATATCCTTTATACGTGGACACCTCCATCACTGTCCTCGACATCTACACCCCTTTATATCCTTTATACATGGACACCACCATCATTGTCCTCTACATCTGCACCCCTTTATATCCTTTATACATGGACACCACCATCACTGTCCTCTACATCTACACCCCTTTATATCCTTTATACATGGACACCATCACTGTCCTCTACATCTACATCCCTTTATATCTTTTATACATGGACACCTCCATCACTGTCCTGTACATCTGCACCCCTTTATATCCTTTATACACGGACACCTCCATCACTGTCCTCCACATCTACACCCCTTTATATCCTTTATACATGGACACCACCATCACTGTCCTGTACATCTGCACCCCTTTATATCCTTTATACACGGACACCTCCATCACTGTCCTCCACATCTACACCCCTTTACATCCTTTATACATGGACACCACCATCACTGTCCTCTACATCTACACCCCTTTATATCCTTTATACATGGACACCTCCATCACTGTCCTCGACATCTACACCCCTTTATATCCTTTATACATGGACACCACCATCACTGTCCTCGACATCTACTCCCCTTTATATCCTTTATACATGGACACCTCCATCACTGTCCTCTACATCTACTCCCCTTTATATCCTTTATACATGGACACCACCATCACTGTCCTCGACATCTACACCCCTTTATATTCTTTATACATGGACACCACCATCACTGTCCTCCACATCTACACCCCTTTACATCCTTTATACATGGACACCTCCATCACTGTCCTGTACATCTGCACCCCTTTATATCCTTTATACACGGACACCTCCATCACTGTCCTCCACATCTACACCCCTTTATATCCTTTATACATGGACACCTCCATCACTGTCCTGTACATCTGCACCCCTTTATATCCTTTATACACGGACACCTCCATCACTGTCCTCCACATCTACACCCCTTTACATCCTTTATACATGGACACCACCATCACTGTCCTCTACATCTACACCCCTTTATATCCTTTATACATGGACACCTCCATCACTGTCCTCGACATCTACACCCCTTTATATCCTTTATACATGGACACCACCATCACTGTCCTCTACATCTACACCCCTTTATATTCTTTATACATGGACACCTCCATCACTGTCCTCTACATCTACGCTCATTTAAATCCTTTATACATGGACACCATCATCATTGTCCACTACATCTACACCCCTTTATATCCTAAATCCATGGACACCTCCATTAGTGTCCTCTACACCTACACCCCTTTATACATGGACAACTCCTCACTGTCCTCCACATCTACACCCCTTTATATCCTTTATACATGGACACCTCCATCACTGTCCTCTACATCTACACCCCTTTATATCCTTTATACATGGACACCACCATCACTGTCCTCAACAGATAGGTTATGTAAGGTAGATTATTAGAGGTAAATAAGTGTGAGACATTCATAACTATCAACTCAACGGTAGAATGTTGTCTTAAGCGGTATCCTTCAAATTTCCGAGTAGAACCAGTTTCAGAAACCCTCTCGTCTCATCACCTCGCGGGGTCAAGGTGATGTGATCAATCTGATGACTGTGAACAACCTGGTGGAGCCACATCAAGAATACAGACAGTATAAGTGTTGATGTTACTTTTAATAACATCTCAGAACTACTTTTTTCATTTTATCTGACCATCTGTTTCCTTCCCGCAAATTAGCAAGTTAACTGATAATTGGATCATATTGCTTAGACTATATGTACTTGCAGAGTAATTGGGGTCTAATGACTTAAATTGGAACCCATTTAGAAGTGATGGATTTCATTTGCCTTGTGGTGCTTTATGACTAAGCATCCATTATACGGAATGAATTACAAGAAATTACCGACCTTCTCAATTCAAATTTTTTTTACTTTTAAAAAGGATATGTACACTTTTTCTGAACCCAGACATCATTTCCATGTCGCCGGGCTTCGTTTGGAGTTTTTACAGAGGAAAGCATCGCCGATCACTTCGGGAATGACAAACATTAAAACCTTAATATTAAGTAATTTTAAAACAGAAAGCTCAAAGTAGTCAGAAATATCTTAAAGATACTGCATTTGGAGAGCGTCTGGGTAGCGTAGCGGTCTATTCCGTTGCCTACCAACACGGGGATCGCTGGTTCGAGTCCCCATGTTACCTCCGGCTTGGTCGGGCGTCCCTACAGGCACAACTGGCCGTGTCTGCAGGTGAGAAGCCGGATGTGGGTATGTGTCCTGGTTGCTGCGCTAGCACTTCCTCTGGTCGGTCGGGGCGCCTGTTTGGGGACTGGGGGGAATAGCGTGACCCTCCCACGCTGTCAGGTGAAAAGAAGCAGCTGGCGACACCACATGTATCGGAGGAGGCACGTGGTGGTCTGCAGCCCTCCCCGGATCGGCAGAGGGGGTGGAGCAGCGACCGGGACGGCTCGGAAGAGCGGAGGAGTAATTGGCCAGGTACTATAAATGGGGAAGTTAAAATTACTTCTTTATTTTTCCACATCCACAAATACTTCATCCTTACTATATCTGCAGCATGAACGTAGGAGATGCTGCAGGACAGCCGGGCTACAGCACTTCCTGCTCTCATGAGCACGGAGGCTTACACAGAGCTTGAGATGTACTGCCTCAAAGGCGAAAAGAAGTTAAAAATAAAACCATATTTTATTCCTTTTCAATTTTTTTTTTCCTTTTTTTTTTTGTCTCAGAGAAAACTTTGATGCAGTATATTTTCTTTGGTATGCAAATATGTAAAGTCCCAATCAAGTCCGTGTCGTACGTTGAAGGGAATGTGCGAGATGGTTTTGAATTATAATTATATTCTTAGTTCATCCACACAGAAACCTTCACACTAGTGAATATTCATCTTATCAGAGCCAGCGTATTACATAATGGAGGCCATACTGAAAAGATATCGTGGATTAGAAAATGATTTACTCTGTATTCTCTTATTGGTAAAATATGACTTCATCTTGGCCTGTACCGAAAAGAAACACTATTCACCGATGGGAAAAGTAAAAGCAGTGTATGCGATGGAGACAATAACTCCCAAACTACAAGCTGAACCCAAAACCTCCAGATTCACCCGTCTGCTCTCATCATGCATACTGGCATACGTAGGTGTGCTAATGTAATGTCTGCTTCTCTCAGTATTGGTAATATATATATATATATATATAGAGAGAGAGAGAGAGAGAGAGAGAGTATATATATATATATATATGTATATACATATACATATATATACATATATATAAAATCCAGTGAGTCAAGTAAATTCTTTATGAGACAGTGCGAGCCTGTTTCATGCCATAAGCAATACTACAAAAAAACTACAAAACACACATATATCCAACATATCCAAAAAAAAAAACCCAAAAAATGTCTGTGGGAACTGCCGGTCTGCATGGGCTAGCAGTTAGCTTAGCCTGCCCCGCTTCCGCATCCTGTCAGACCGCCCTCGGTGTTTCCTCCTCGGGCGCGGCTCCAGGCAGGGGCCGTGGTCCCTGGGCCCACAGGATGCAGCAGACCAGGCTCTCCCAGCCAATCCAGTGCCAGCTCTCCCAGCCATCAAATGAAGACACAAACTTAGATGCAGACGTGAGAAAAAGGCACTGCACGGACCGGTACTGGGTGAGGCCGCCGCGAACTTAAGTTCGTGCTGCCAGCTTCCCACACCGGAAGTGCGTGTCAATACATGCATATATACACACATGTTCTGAAACCTATTCTAAGTACAAAATTGAATTGAGGCCTCTGCATCCAGATGATGGTGCCATGCAAACACTGGCATATAATATTGTGTAGTCATATTTAATTTACAACAGTTATCCGAGGAACAATGCAATAATCTGATGATAGTAATTAGAATGAGGTATTCAAATCAGGTCTTTGTGTACATTTATCCGTGATGAAAAGACCCGCAAAAGCCAGCAAGCACAATACGGCTGGCTCTTGATTGTATGTGCGTCTCCACTCTACGCTGGCCTCCGACTTGTCTTCTGTTTGTGTGTGTGTTTTTGTGCCGCAGTGCAGGACAGTAATCTGTTTGTCCTGCTGTAAGGACTCTATTATCTCCTGTTGTCAAGGGTACAGACACATTTGTTCTGCTGTGCTGGGACCTGCCATCCGCAGGTGCTTTTGTGTCCGTGTGTGCACAGGTGAATGTGCATTCATGTGAAGTGCACGGAAAAGAAAATCCTGCAGAATGGAAAGCAGGAGACCCGGTCAGTCGCTCACGGGTTACATCATTTGGAAAGCCCTTCGAAGACGGGAGGTGCTTGGCGTGTCCCCGCATTTGTCTAAGTTGAGACTGTGCAGCGCTTTGGCTATTTTAGCAGTGACTCTAATGTTATACCACCTAGCAATTCATCCATAACATGGCCAATCAAACATCGTTAAGAATCTACAAACCCAAGAATCCTCTTCAGTGCAATCAGTCTTTCACTGCACCTCGTTGTGGTGACGCCTTTCACATCAGCTAAGTGCATTATCTATTAGTTTTTGGTTTTTTAGAATATCTGAATCGCTCAAATCACATTTTGACCTATCACAATATAAACTGTACCTTGCCATACTAGCTTGATAAACAGTGGAGAAATGAGAATGATTCACACCCCCCCCCCTTTTTCTCCCCAACTGTACCCGTCCAATTACCCCACTCTTCTGAGCCGTCCCGGTAGCTGCTCCACCCCCTCTGCCGATCCGGGGAGGGCTGCAGACTACCACGTGCCTCCTCCCATACATGTGGAGTCACCAGCCGCTTCTTTTCACCTGAAAGTGAGGAGTTTCACCAGGGGGACATAGCACGTGGGAGGATCATGCTATTCCCCCCAGCCCCCCCCCCCCCGAACAGAGAACCCTGATCGACCAGAGGAGGCGCTAGTGCGGCGACCAGGACACATGCCCACATCCGGCTTCCCACCTGCAGACACCGTCATCGGTACCTGTAGGGATGCCCGACCCAGCCGGAGGTAACACGGGGATTCGAACCAGCGAGCCCCGTGTTGGTAGGCAACAGAACAGAATGCTATGTTACCCGGACGCCCCGGCGCAAGTCCCAATCAGGTAACCAACGACGGTGCCAGCTAGCGGTGACGGATGATGTCGCTGGTAAAGACGGAAGTGGGAGTTCCCCTACTGACCGTGAATCGGCGCAACAGTTCGCGCGCAAAAAAAGAAGTCCGGTTCACGAAAACCAACGCTAACAGCTGCACGATACATCATTGCAGCGCCGCCATGGCGATGTGCGCATGTGCAATAGACATCGCAAGACATGCGATGTGAAGTAAGGCAAATTCACTCGCTCATGATGCAACTTTTTGCGGCTTGAAGCAAAAGGAAAACTCGCACAGTTCTCATTTCCCATGACTAACCTCCAAGAGAGGGGAGGAAGAAAACCACTTTATTTGTGTCACTGTGCAGGTTACAACGAGGTTTGTCTTCTGCATTTAACCCCATCCTATTGGAGCAGTGGGCAGCTGCAGCGCCCGGGGACCAACTCCAGTTCTTCTTTCCATTGCCTTGCTCAGGGGCACAGACAGCAGTATTAACCCTAACATGCGTGTCTTTTTGATGGTGGGAGGAAGCCCCACACAGACCTGGGACAGCCTGGGCCTCAAACCAAGGACCTTCTTGCCGTGAGGCAACAGTGTTAACCACTGGGCCACCGTTCTGCAATATTTTTCAGGCCGGATTCGAACCCAGGCCACTGCGGTAAGGACTCAGCCTTATGTGGTACACACTCTACCAGGTGAGCACAAAGAAGGGTGAGAAATAATAAACTGATCAGGAGCGATGCCATATATCTGCTACTACTACTACTATTACCTTTGGCTGCTCCCGTTAGGGGTTGCCACAGCGGATCATCCGTTTCCATCTCTTCCTGTCCTCTGCATCTTCTTTTGTCACACCAGCCACTTGCATGTCCTCCCTCACCACATCCATAAACCTCCTCTTTGGCCTTCCTCTTCTCCTCTCCCCTGGCAGCTCCATATTCAGCATCCTTCTCCCAATATACCCAGCATCTCTCCTCCACACATGTCCAAACCATCTCAATCTTGCCTCTCTTGCTTTGTCTCCAAACCGTCCAACCTGAGCTGTCCCTCTAATATACTCGTTCCTGATCCTGTCCTTCTTCGTCACTCCCAATGAAAATCTTACCATCTTCAACTCTGTCACCTCCAGCTCCACCTCCTGTCTTTTCATCAGTGCCACTGTCTCCAAACCATACAACATCGCTGGTCTCACAACCATCCTGTAAACCTTCCCTTTAACTCTTGCTGGGACCCTTCTGTCACAAATCCCTCCTGACACTCTTCTCCACCCACTCTACCCTGCCTGCATGCTCTTCTTCACCTCTCTTCTGCACTCCCCGTTACTTTGGACAGCTGACCCCGAATATTTAAACTCATACTCCTTCGTCGCCTCTACTCCTTGCATCCTGACCATTCCACTGTCCTCCCTCTCTTTCACACATAGCTATTCTGTCTTGCTCCTACTGACTTTCATTCCTCTTCTCTCCAGTGCATACCTCCACCTCTCCAGGCTCTCCTCCACCTGCTCCCTACTCTCGCTACAGATCACAATGTCATCCGCCAGCCTGAGCTAACCCTCTAAATATGCTCATCCCTAAATCCCGTCCATTTCTGTCCCTCCCAACAAGCATCTTCAACAACTCTGCCACCTCCAGCTCCGCCTCCTGTCTTTTCATTGGGCACGTGGTAGTCTGCAGCCCTCCCCGGGTCGGCAGAGGGGGTGGAGCAGCGACCGGGACGGCTCGGAAAATAGATTAACTGGCCAAGTATAATTGCCCCAAAAAACGCAGTCACTTCACTAATGGAGCTGGTTACGACATGTTCAAACGAGCAGAACTGCACAAGTAGTCACCATTCACTGCTATGACGCAGGCCGCGTACATGTAATCCAATTAAGCAAAATCAACGAAACAATAATAATAATAATAAACGTGTTAAGTCTACTGTCACCAGATGAATCACTGTTAAAATAGCAGAATGACTCAGCCCTGGTTTGGCCAAGATCCCCTTGTTACTACACGGTCACGTGCTCTTATTTCCCGGCGTGCTTCATGTTGACATTTGTGTTGTGCTGTGCGAGTATTTGCCCGCCACCACGACTCGAGCGCCTTTGCGTGGTTCCATCCAACCTGCTGCCTACATGACGACCCAGTGACTTCACCTACGAGGAACCCTCCGAGAGTGTGTGTATGGGAGAGAAAGTCGGAGAAACGGAGAGAGGGAGGGAGGGAGGGAGGGAGGGAGGAGAGCCAGAAGAAGATGGAGACAGAGGGAGACTCGTTGTTCCTCGTTATGTAACGTGGTACAGTTGTCGGCTACTTGAAAGAACCCCGTGATTTACAGCATCACCGGAATATTTCTTTCTCCCCCCTGAAGAATCGATACGGAGGCTCAAACCGAAAATCAATTCCAGTCCTCCCATTATCACTGGCTTGGCCCCCATTGGCCTCATTATAGAGAACATGACCACTCTCGCCCATTTTTAAAGGCTTCATTCCAAAACGCAGTACATCAAAAAAAAAAAAAGAAAAGGTGCTTTACATTCATGGTTTAATAAATAGATAAAAAAATTAAATGGTCACCTCCGAAAAAATCTTACTGTTTTCTAGACGAGCGGAGAATAGCTAATTAGGTGAATTATATGGATTAATGAGCTATACTGTAGCGAATTCAGGGGGGGGCAGCCGGGAAGCGAACCCGGGTCGCCGCGGGTGACTGCGCTAACCAGTCAACTAAAGGGTCCGACCCGTTAGCCAAGGGCTAGCGAGTCTAGTCATCCGTGGTCGCTGCACTACCCCCCTCCTTCGGGAAGCGCGTCCCCGCGCCTCAGCATACCAGCTCCCTCGCGCCTCTGGCTGCACGCGCTTCCGATGGCCTCGCGGTCTCACCGTCCCACTTTTGACACCAATGTAGCGAATTCAGGGGGGGACGCGAACCCGGATCTCCCGCACCACGGTCGCTAACCGGTCGACTAAAGGGTCGCGTCCCGGCTGCGGCGGGTTCCCGGCTGCCCCCTGAATTCGCTGCAATACTTTCCACCATAGAAAGCATATGTTGTTAGAATTGCTACGCCATTTTTTTTCAAATGGCGTATAACAAAACTTGTATAGCATATTACTCCATCTCAAATGACATCACTGCCCTGTGACATCCAGACAGCCAAAACCCTCTAAATGTTAAATGCAGGTCGAGAAGACTCTGCATAGTCTCCACAAGACTCCATGTTACCAACAAGAGCCTGACGCCGTCTGGGAAAGTAGGAACACCGTGGTTATTGTACCCGCTGGGGGCAGAAACCCCAAATTAACAGAGCTCTTTAAAACATTTGTTGTTGTTGCTTGTGGTTACGGTCTCTCTGCTGCTGCGTCTTTCCCTTTATCACTGAGGGGGACATTTGAAGAAAGACATTGTGCAGGACAGAGAACTGTGCGATCAGAGAGGCTTTGCCAAAGCCCAACGTCACATCACATTTACATTTTAGACATGTTTTGCACAAAGTTGTTCAGAGCAATTCATGAAGAATTCTAGATTATCTAACACACGGCCCTGACATACAAAGAGAGATTTAGGGGTTAAAACCACCGATATGGGGCATCTGGGTAGCGTGGCGGTCTATTAAGTTGCCTACAACACTGGGATCGCCGGTTTGAATCCCCCTTGGTCGGGCGTCCCTACAGAGACAATTGGCCGTGTCTGAAGGTTGGAAGCCGGATGTGGGTATGTGTCCTAGTCGCTGCACTAGCGCCTCCTCTGGTCGGTCGGGGCGCCTGTTCGGGGGGGGGGGACTGGGGGGAATAGTGTGATCCTCCCACGCGCTACATCCCCCTGGTGAAACTCCTCACTGTCAGGTGAAAAGAAGCAGCTGGCGACTTCACGTGTATGGGAGGAGGCATGTGGTAGTCTGCAGCCCTCCCCGGATCGGCAGAGGGGGTGGAGGAGCGACCGGGATGGCTTGGAAGACTGGGGTAATTGGCCAAGTACAATTGGGGAGAAAAAGGGGGGGGGGGGGAGTCCAAACTAAAATTAAAAAAAACAAAAACAACGATATACGTTGAAAACAGCAAACTTGAGGGGTTTTCCGTGTTTTCTGACCCGTTCTACCCAAGTTTGTCGGCAGAAAAGGGCAAAAGATTACCAGGGGTGTAAAGAGGAAGAGCACAAGTTGGAAAGCGTATCGTCTTGGTTCAGTCGTTAATGCTTAAACACACTCTTGTCAGGGAGCAAAGTTAAGACTTTGGAGGGTCAATACACAACTAAGTATTGAATGGCCTGGCAACAACAGAGGAGATGAACAGATATTAAGTTTTGCCTGTTTGGATAAATTAACAAAAGCATAAATCGTTTTCAGAGGGCGAACGACTCGCAAAATAATTCTCAATGACCGGGGGAATAAGGCTGTGGAATAAATTGTAGTCTTAACAGAGATAGTACCCGGCCCTAGACCAGAGCTGGTACTGTGGCCCAGCACTCATCAGTCTGTTTATTTTCTAGAGCTAAAACAGGAGGGTGTATGTAAGCCTCTAAACAGAAGAAGCTTCGTAGCTAGATACTCCGCGGAGAGGCTGGTGAACCACCATGATTCCCGTTCATGTCGGTTAGCACAGTTCCTCCAGGGAGAAAGACGTTCTCGGCCAGCGCCTCCATAGGGACTCCGAAACTGGTTTGGTGGTGCGTCGTGCTTCGTGGACCGGGTCAACGGCCCCATAAACTTGGTTTTGTCGAGAGTTGCAGCAGATTCCCTGCTGCCCCCTGAATTTGCGTGGGGTGATGCGACCGTGAGGCCATCAGAAGCGTATGCGCCCAGAGGCGTGAGGGAGACCACCATGTGTAGACTCGCTAGCCCTCGGCTAACGGGTCAGACCCTTTAGTTGACTAGTTGGTGCAGTCGCCCGTGGTGTGGGCTACCCAGGTTCGGTTCCCCGGCTGCCCCCTGAATTCGCTACATCGGTGAAGAGTGAAGTTGGGCGAAGGGGACCAGATGAGATGTTGTCACCTAAGTGTTGGTGAGGCGTCAGTGTTGTGTAACTACGGTGTAGGTGAGTATAGTACCCAATTTTGGATGACCTGGTAACACAATCTAAAAGAAAATTCGAGATTAAAAGAGCCAGTACAGAACCTTGAATTATGTAGGTCTGAAGAACAGATTTGGAGGGGGCATACAAGTTCTAAGATGTGGCAGTTAAAATGTTTTTTTTTTAAAGTTATCGTGAATCTAGCCTCAGTGAATATTGTGGAAGAGATAGGCTGGTTTAGGAGACTTGGTCCATGATACCTCAAATCTGTCATTCGGCCCATTCAAAATGAAGGAGGAGAAAAGAACCTCCTCCAGAAGCAGCAATTTCCCACCGAAAAGGCTCATCAGACCAGAAAGTATTTCAACCAATCACTGAGGCAGGCGATCGTAACCTTATAATTTCAGACTGAAAGGCCAGTAGTAGGCCAGCTGTGCATTGCTGATATCTGTAATGCTTCAAACCCGATAGGAGATACAGAGAACCTGAATCACAGACGGGATGAGAGACTATAACGGACCTAACAAAAGCATCTATTATGGGTGTAGTCTGCATTGTGAGGCCAAAGACATTTCCGCTCTTCACCTCGTCACCTTTTTTCCTCTAACACCAAATCAGGGCTCCTGCAGCCTGTGTCCCTAAAAAGACACCGGTCCCAATCACATCAGATTCTGTAAATTAATGAACTGTAGGACGTACGGCTTCTGGTTTGGTGCTTCTTTTTTCTTTGCCTGATATCAGACAGAATTGTCAACTCATTACACTCCATTTCCATCTTCAGTCTGACATCGCCTCCACTCTAACAGATTTCCATGGGGGAGCAGAAGTCGACATTCCCTAACCAATCAGTAGAGACCAATGTATCTGCCTGAATCCAGCATCTTTTCAAATCGACACTGATGCGTAGCCGTGCCAATATACTGATTTTGCCTGGCTTCTAAGAGCGGGGTGTCTCACCTGGTATGGTACCACATAAGGCTGAGTTCTCACCGCGGCGGCCTGGGTTCGAATCCGGCCCGGGCCCTTTGCTGCATGTCATCCCCCCTCTCTCTCTCCTCTGCCGTTCCTGTCTCACTCTCTACTACCGCTATCAGACAGAGGCGGAAAATGCCAAGAAAATAATCTTTAAAAAATAAAAACAGTGGAGTGGAGCAAGTAAAAGCAAACTACAACGTCGGGCGATATCGGGAGGACATGCCGAGGAGGACCTGGCTGCCGCCTGCAGAATGAGGCGGAGTTCAAAGATGAATGTTTAATACCACCCACCCACTCACCCCTACCCCAACCCTGTTTAACCCCGTCCAAACCAATGCAATTGACATTTAACCCCGCCCAAATTCGACAGTTAAACCAATCAAAATGTAACAAAGGTTGAGATTAGTAGTTCGACGCTGAACACTGGCCCATTCTGCAGGCTGCAGCCAGGTATACTTGGACACGCCTGCTAACGCTCGACACGTTTTACAACGGTGTTAGCCCCACCTGTGGGGCTGACTGGCTAATCGTTAGTCCCCCCCCCCACGGTGCTGATTGGATAATCCCCTTTTCAACTGAGAAACCACTGTTTCATGTCATGATACCAGACCAGAAAAATCGGTCAACTCATTGGAGTGAACGGATTCAAAAGGCCCAGTCCCAGACAACTCGTTTTTTTAGGTAGCAACCTAGTGCAGGGTGTGCAGGCATTAAGATCGGCACTTTCCAGTTCACTTACAGAAAAGGAAGCATACGAGTGCCCAACAGGCAACGGTCCAGTCGCAGACCTGCAGCATCAGCAGCCAAGCTTAAATAGGTGTGAAACAAAGCATAAAGGAAATCTTCCGGACTTCTCATTAAAAAAACTTTGAAAATGAATTTCAACTCCAAGAGAGAGCAACTCTTTCTAAAAGCAATATCACTCCATGTACGTGTCCCCCTTTTTGGTTATTTAGTAAAAAAAAAAAAAAACATTTATTAACATATTGTGCTACCAATTCCAGACACAAGAAGGGTGAGAAATAATAAACCGATCAGGAGAGATGCCATATATCTACTACTACTACTTTCGGTTGCTCCCGTTAGGGGGCGCCACAGCGGATCATCCGTTTCCATCTCTTCTTGTCCTCTGTATCTTCCTCTGTCACACCAGCCACCTGCATGTCCTCCCTCACCACATCCATAAACCTCCTCTTTGGCCTTCCTCTTCTCCTCTTCCCTGGCAGCTCCATATTCAGCATCCTTCTCCCAATATACTCAGCATCTCTCCTCTACACATGTCCAAGCCATCTCAATCTTGTCTCTCTTGCTTTGTCTCCAAACCGTCCAACCTGAGCTGTCCCTCTAATATACTCATTCCTAATCCTGTCCTTCTTCATCACTCCCAGTGAAAATCTTATCTTCAACTCTGCCACCTCCAGCTCCACCTCCTGTCTTTTCATCAGTACCACTGTCTCCAAACCATATAACATAGCTGGTCTCACAACCATCTTGTAAACCTTCCCTTTAAGTCTTGCTGGTACCCTTCTGTCGCAAATCACTCCTGACACTCTTCTCCACCCACTCCACCCTGCCTGCACTCTCTTCTTCACCTCTGTTCTGCACGCCCCGTTACTTTGGACAGCCGACCCCAATTATTTAAACTCATACGCCTTGGTCACCTCCACTCCTTGCATCCTCACCATTCCACTGTCCTCCCTCTCATTCATACACATTATTCCGTCTTGCTCCTACTGACTTTCCTCTTCTCTCCAGTGTATACCTCCACCTCTCCAGACTCTCCTCCACCTGTTCCCTATGCTCGCTACAGATCACAATGTCATCCGTGAACGTCATCGTCCATGGAGACCCCCGCCTGATCTTGTCCGTCAACCTGTCCATCACCATTGCAAACAAGAAAGGGCTCAGAGCTGGTCCTTGATGTAATCCCACCTCCACCTTGAACCCCTCCGTCACTCCTACTGCACACCTCACCATCGTCACACTTCCCTCATACATATCCTGCACCACTCCTACATACTTCTCTGCAACTCCCGACTTCCTCATACAATACCACTCCTCCTCTCTCGGCACCCTGTCATGTGCTTTCTCTGAATCTACAAAGACACAATGTGACTCCTTCTGGCCTCCTCTATACTTCTCCATCAACATTCTCAAAGCAAACATCGCATCTGTGGTGCTCTTTCATGGCATGAAACCATACTGCTGCTGGCTGATCATCACCTCTCCTCCTCTTAACCTAGCTTCTATTACTCTTTCCCATATCTTCATGCTGTGGCTGATCAACTTTATACCTCTGTAGTTGCTACAGTTCTGCACATCGCCCTTGTTCTTGAAAACCGGTACCAAACGGCATCCTCTCACTTTCCAAGATTGTGTTCAACAATCTAGTTAAAAACTCCACTGCCATCTCTCCTAAACACCTCCATGCCTCCACAGGTATGTCAGAGATGCCATATATATATATATATATATATATATATATATATATATATATATATATATATATATATATATATATACATATACACACACACACACAACTTATCCAAGAACCCAACCAGTCTCTGTATACGTCCATTAGCTGGTGTTTGCTCGTGTCTAAGCACCAACACTGCTTCCTTCCCTTCCACTACCAAGGCAGAGAACCAACCTGTTTTATCACCCTGAGAAATAGTGGATGACTTGCAGACTTGCATCATTAGTTTATGGTAATTGGGCAAAAGAGATTAAAATATCATCATTTCATCTCAATTAGAGGGATCTGTGAGCTGTCTAAACGTGAAAATGTTGCTTTGCTTTTATTCCTGGCATGTTACCTGCCCTTGGCTCATAGGTCTGGATTTCAGAAATCCTCTACTGCTGACGTAACAACGATAACGACTTGCCTCGCGCCAACCTAACACAACGCACGGTCCGTCCAATCTGAAGTACAACAGTTTGATGATCACAGCCGTGCTGCCCACTCGCATCTACTCCCACAGCTCTTTCTCGGCTCGTCACGTTACCCCCCCCCTACCTCCGTCTCCAACACGTCTGAACCCATATTCACACTGTCACCCGGGGCTCCGGCCACCGCCACCACCTGAAAATGATTGATCAGCCATGAGTCATAAAACAGCTTATCAAATAATAATAGTGCTGATGGGGCCCCTCTTATCCTGGATTCATCTTTTCAGCTCGGGGCCCGACGCTACCTGGGAGGAACAACACGCCACAGGCAGACGAGTATTAGCTAAGGTGACTCATGCTTCTGTCACGCTCAAGGGGGGGAAAAAATAACATGTGTTTCATTTGAAAGGATGCTTGGCTAATTTCCTCCCTTTTTAAATGCGTGCACTGAGCTTTCTTTGAAGTCCCTCTTCTGAAGACTGTTTGTTTCTCCTTCCCCGCCGCCTGCAAACCAACACGGCGGCTCCTGTAACAGCCGTGACTGCAAGAGTGCGCTCGGAGTTGTCGGGCGAACAGCTGTGAGCCGCAGACACCATGTGAAGTTCAAAGCGGGCGGCCAAGTATGACAGAATGGTAAGAGAGACGCTACGGGTCGGTACGCATTGTTGGTTCTGATGTCAAAAGTGATGAGTAAACCTTTTATTACCCCCGTGGGCGGGGGGGGGTTGACTTACACAACATACACGGTATGTTTTCATGTCTAGTTGGATGCTCCCCGCCTTGAAACTACACCAGCCTCTGCAATGACGCAATCGACTCTTCTTAATTTGCCTTGGAAGTCGTATGTTAAAAGCTTATTTGCAGCGGGGTTCAAATTCGCCTGATTTGGGCATCCGGGTGGCGTGGCGGTCTGTTCTGTTGCCTACCAACACGGGGGTCGCCGGTTCGAGTCCCCGTGTTACCGCCGGCTTGGTCGGGCGTCTCTACAGACACAATTGGCTGTGTCTGCGGGTGGGAAGCCGGATGTGGGTATGTGTCCTGGTCGCTGCACTAGCGCCTCCTCTGGTCGGTCGGGGCGCCTGTTTGGGGGGGGGTAACTGGGGGAAATAGCACGATCCTTCCACGTGCTACGTCCCCCTGGCGAAACTCCTCACTGTCAGGTGAAAAGAAGAGGCTGGCGACTCCACATGTATCGGAGGAGGCATGTGGTAGTCTGCAGCCCTCCCCGGATCGGCAGAGGGGGTGGAGCAGCAACCTGGATGGCTCGGAGTGCGGGGCGATTGGCCCGGTACAATTGGGGAGAAAAATCCAAAAATAAACAAATAAACAAAAACAATTTTGCCTCATTTAACCATATTACTTTTCGTGGCTACGCCCTATTGTTTATTAACTGTCTTATAGCACCTTTAGCTCATTGCAGTGGTATTAATGATATGAAGCAGAGCGATAAGTGCCAAATTATGGGCAAAAGAGTAGTCAAACAGATAATCCATTTCCCAGAAACTGCTCCTCAGATACTAAAAAGATCTCCCCGGTAAACGGTCAAGTAAAGTATTGATAGATTGTCAGTGATGTAAAGGCCAGTAATTAGAGCTGCGCAGGGAGGCTTATTTGTTATTAGCTGACAATAATGGGGGTGGTGGAGCCATATGGATTTCTGTCAACCACACCGTCATCCTGGAGAAGAAAGGTTCTACTACACTATGGACTGCACAAATATCTACGGGTCAAAATTATCAACTCTCAACTCAGACTTTCCTGTTCTTCAGCCGATTCCTGACCCATACTGAAGCCTGAATTTGGACAACATGCTCAGATTTTCTCCTCTAATTTACTAAGTAGTAAGTGATAATCTAAGCAAGTTTTCACTCAGTCATTCATTCATTCATTCATCTTCAGCCGCTTCTCCGGGGTCGGGTCGCGGTGGCAGCAAGCTAAGTAGGGTACTCCAGACGTCCCTCTCCCCAGCAACGCCCTCCGGCTCCTCCTGGGGGATCCCAAGGCGTTCCCAGGCCAGACTGGACATGTAGTCCCTCCAGCAAGTTCTGGGTCTGCCCCGGAGTCTCCTCCCAGTTGGCCGTGCCCGGTAAACCTCCAAAGGAAGGCGCCCAGGAGGCATCCTGATCAGATGCCCGAACCACCTCAACTGACTCCTGTCGACGCGAAGAAGCAGCAGCTCCGAGCTCCCTCCGGATGTCTGAGCTCCTCACCCTACCTCTAAGGCTGAGCCCAGGCACCCTACGGAGGAAACTCATTTCAGCCGCTTATATCCGCGACCTCACCCTTTCAGTCACTACCCAAAGCTCATGGCCATGTTTTCATGAAATAATTCAAGATATTGCGGTAAATCCTGATGTTTTCCTATGGACACCTAGAAAGAATAAATACCCTGGCATGAATTACCATCGCATGCCTGCTAATAGACCGAGCCAGTGTTAACTGCCCCGCAGCTGTAAGGTATACTAAATGAACTGAATCTGTTTTTTATCCATCTAAACCTAGTGCTAAAACTTTGGTTTGATTCCTGACAGCACCTTGGCATTATTTGACGTTACATTAAAAACAAAATAAGTTTGCTCAGCTGTGATGACATTTTTTGACCAGGAATCGTTTCCAATTTAAGAGCTTTTTTTTTTCCTCTCTCCCTTCTCTGATCTGGAGGGAGTCATCCGTGCCTTCCTGTCCTCCTGCCTCCATTACTGTAACTGGCTGTAATGTGGCATTACTCATCTATCTACTTTCCTTCCCAGGTTATTCAGAACACCGTGGCCAGACTCCTATCTACAGCGAATAAAAGAGGAAGATGGCATTATTCCCATTTTGCTGTCTTTACGCTGGCTCTCAGTCCCTTAGAGAATTGGCTCTGAAGTTCATCTGTCTTTATCAAAGCTCCTAGTGGGTCTTGCTCCTTCTATACATTTCCAAACTTCTGTGCTTGTGTAAGCCCAGCATGTCCCTCAGGTCTTCCAGCCAGGGCGGTCTGGCGGCGTTTGGGTCCTGCTTTAGACTCACGGGTAATAACATTTTGCTGTGGAGGAAGACAGTAGACTATAGAAGAGCAGTGCTATAAGTACATCGGATCAGCTGGATCCTTTTACATTTGTAAAACTCCTCTTAAAACATGCTCATTCCTTGGTCCCTCGCCGTGCCTGACATGCCGTTTTAGGCTTCAACGCTCAGCTTGTTTTACTGCTCAAATTGTATTTATTTCCATTTTTAACCATGTCCTCTCTTTCCTTTTTTTTGGATTCCCCTCCCCCCTTTTCTCCCCAATTGTACCCGTCCAATTATCCCACTCTTCCGAGCCGTCCCGGTCGCTGCTGCTCCACCCCCTCTGCCAGTACGGAGAGGGCTGCAGACTACCACGTGCCTCCTCCGATACATGTGGAGTCGCCAGCCGCTTCTTTTCACCTGACAGTGAGGAGTTTCGCCAGGGAGACGTAGCGCGTGGGAGGATCACGCCATTCCCCCCAGTTCCCCCTTCTCCTGAACAGGCGCCCTCCGACCGACCAGAGGAGGCGCTAGTGCAGCGACCAGGACACACACCCACATCCGGCTCCCCACCTGTGTCTGTAGGGACGCCCGACCAAGCCGGAGGTAACACGGGGATTCGAACCGGCGATCCCCATGTTGGTATGCAACGGAACAGACCGCCGCGCTACCCGGACGCCCGCCTCTCTTTCCTTTTGACACCCGTGTCTCATAAAGGGCTTTGTGGAGGAGCCGAGTTGCGTCTTGCTAACGTTAAGGTAAAATCCACATAAAATCCAGAGATGCTCTCTCTGAAACTCTCCGTAGAACGTGTTCTCCTGTCCGGAAGAAGCTGTTGCCTAAGTTTGCCATTTGAACCCCTTCAATGTTGAATCTGGACCCGCCCGCTAACCTCAAGGCCTGCTCTATTTATTGTTCTAGGATTCAGGGAACGGACGCTGTTGAACTTAAAGGGGCGATGGGCGCCTTGACGTAACGCGTTTACCCCACCGTGAAACCCGGAATGTGGGAAGACAGGTAAGTCTGCAGCCTGGGCGAGGTTCGGTGGAGAGGTGACCTCGGCCAATAATCTGCTATAACCGAGCTTTACGGACAGTCTGTCCCCAGCCGGCGCTCCCTGCCGTCCCAGGTGTCACTCTATCCGCTGTTAGGACAGCCTAATGAAAGTCATCGCCCAACATCGGGAGATATGGCCGTTCGGTGCTGCTAAGCAACAGGCGTTTGCACTGTGTGCACCGCAGCCTCCTCCTCCTCCTCCTCCTCCTCGGAGACACCGACACTGACACCACTTGGCCTAGTGTGACAGACCGCCTTTCTCTGTACGTCTCTGGAGACAGTATAAAAGGCCCTCCACGCCGCTGACGTTGCGCCCCGGCATCTCTGCTCCTCTACGCTCGCGTTTAGCAGGACGGGCTTCAGTTCAGTTCTGAGTCCCGTGCAGACGAGCCGGGCCGTCCGTGCGGCCTCTGCAGACCTGGCGAACGGTGCACTTGCTAAAACCTTCGGTTCGCTGCGCTCTGTTTTGCTCAGTTTAGGTCAGCCGGCCTCGGGGGGGGGGACTTCATTCTACAGCACATCAAACATGTATTAACACGCACGGAACCACATGCGAGAAAACAAAACACTCCATTTGCTTAAAGCAAGGGATGAAGCTTATTAAAGCTGTGCACGCTGAACACCTGCATCCGTGATATTTCAGCGTTCGCCACGCCAAGTGGTCTTACTTTCCAATGCTTTGTGAAGTAAAAAAACAAAAAAACAAAAACGAGCCCCGGGTTTCACGTTTCGCTCGCCCTCGTTTGAACGGAGGCCTCGAAGGTTTTCACTCGGGCCAACGCCTTTCATTGCTTTCGCTGAGCAGGTTGTCAGTCACTACCCCGGTGAACTGCGCACGCAGACGCGAGGCCCTGCGAACACGGTCCAGAGGTGTAAAAACCCGGTCCAGAAAGGGAAAACCCTAACCGTGTCTTTACCCCATCCACGTATCAAAACCAGCCGATTTGGGAAACTAGTCAGCGCAATCTGATGGTTTAGCACGTGGGTGGGGTGAAGACCCGGTTAGGGTTTTCACTTTCTGGACCGGGTTTTTACACCTCTGGTTCAACACACGCACACAACGATGCCAATTTGACGACACAAACTACAGGTGGTGCTGTGAGCAGTTGGTTCTCCATCGTGGAAGCACATCCTGGGCCCGAGAGTTTCTTCGCGTTTTCGACCGACGTGATTCTGCCACGGCTCCGCCGTCGCTTCTCGTGGCACAGTCTCTGCAGGAGACGTCTTTAGTATCACACACAGACACACACTGCTTCAGTACCGCAGACAACAGCAGAGCGCACACACACACCGCGCAAGCCACCGACGCCGATTTCACGCTGCTCTTCCGTGGCGGTAACTCGTGAAGTAAACCGCACACTCCCACCACTCCGGCCGAGGGATGAAGTGGCTCCCATAGGGCCGTGGGAGGACATTACAGCGCAGGACGGGCAGAGAGAACAGGGCTGACAGAACCCCACTGTCATCGGTTCCCCTTAGTCAGCAGCGACGGTGGCGGTCATCTGCATGCGAGGAGGCGTTGCAGCAAAAGGCTCAACCCAGATAGCAAAATCGCTGTGGCCCGGACCCGTCCCACAGCCCACCCTTTCACCCGGCCCACATACCGCGTGGAACGATGGCGCTCGGGCGGTCCCCTCCCGTTTGCCAGATCTGGGCCAGAACCAAGCCATAGCGATGCCGCATGTGCTGTCAAAGGCGGCCCGTCTTTGTTTTGTGGTATTTGGGCCGTGTTCGCCGTTTACCACACGGGCCACTTCAGGGTCACATCCGGATCACATGTTGCCCAGAGCGCCGCATCTTTGCCAAAAAAGGCCCACATCTGATTTGGACCATATTTGGGCCGTATCTGCTGTTATACATGTGGGCCACTTCAGGCTCACATCCGTTTTGTCAGGGCCAGAAGAAGAAGGCCGCCGGTGCCGCATCGTTGTTTGAAGTGGCCCACATCCGGATGCTGTCTGGGAATGGTTTTGAGGCGGCGACCTCCAACCCCAGCAACTCAACACACGAGCGACAAAATCTAAAGATAAAACAGCACGAAAACGTACAGGAGGATGAAACAACGACGACGAGGAGAAAAAAAAGAAAAAAAAAAAGGGAACAGCCCGAGGAGAGGCGGCAAGGTATTGTGCCATGCTGACTCACAGCATTGGGTAGGCACGGTGAGAAGAAATCGGCTTTATGGATCAATACCAGCCGGCAGCCGAGGGACGAGATGGAGTGAGCTCATGTTCCAGCGTGGCCTTACCCTGACGCAGCAGGAGCAGACAAGGCACGGTGGGCCTGCATGAGAAATATAAAAGCCACGTAAGCGTAGCAGCACCTGACAATATTCATTTAAAGCGGCTGGAAGACATTCACCCCCGCCCCCCCCCTCCCTCCCCCCCAAACACACAGGGTTACCAGGTCCGTTTGACAAAAACCAGCCCCAGGGCCAATAAAACCAGCCCCCGTGCCAGAACTCAAAATTTGCCCCGTCAAACCATATATTGCTTTTAAAGCCCATCAGCGTTGCTATCATTGCCAAATGTAATGTAACGTCTACAAAATAACACCATAAATGTTTAGTATGCCAGCAGTAAAAGCGGTCCTCTCTAACCAGTTCTTTCTCCTAGGCCCTAAAATGGCCTGGTGTAATTATATACAGTACATTATCATAAATAAAATATAGCCCTGGGAACGTGAGGGCCAACTCACTGATGCACGCACTAACCTGTTGCTTCATCTTTTCGCTTTCCTCCCTTTCCTCTCCCCCCCCCTCCTCCCTCCCTGCCCGGGCAACGGCGTTTCGATATTTTCGCTCCGTATGCGTTTACTGTAGTTAACTCCGATGGATAATAACCACCAGACTCGGGATGGAGCAGCGGTCAGCTGAGGACGGAGAGCCCCGAGAGCGTCGGGCAGGTGTGCGTGGGCGTGTCCCACGTCCATGTGTGTTCGTGCGAATCTGGAGTCAGTTCTGGCAGGATTTGGGTATATAATTATTTCATTTAAAAATATGCATTTCTATTTATAGATATTGTTCATGTCATCCACCCGTTATCCACACCGCTTATCCTGCTCTCAGGGTCGCTGGAGCCTATCCCTGCAGCCACTGGGCAGCAGGCGGGGAGACACCCTGGACAGGCTGCCAGTCCACCACAGGGCCCCCACATACACATTCATACCGAAGGACAATTTAGTACGGCCGAGTCACCTGACCTCCATGTCTTTGGACTTGTGGGAGGAAACCGGAGCACCCGGAAGAAACTCACGCAGACACGGGGAGAACATGCAAACTCCACACAGAGGACGACCCGGGATGACCCCCAAGGTTGGACTACCCCGGGGCTCGAACCCAGGACCTTCTTGCTGTGAGGCGACCGCGCTAACCACTGCGCCACCCTGTTTATGTCATCTGCATGCCAAGGTCTACCCAATCAGCGGACCCCCCCCCCCCCAAAAAAATCAACCCGCGGCAACACTTCAAAACCTGGCAACACTGCCCCCTAGCGTTTCCAAGTCTCTGTTTGCGCCGCTGTCGCAAAGACGACCGGATTGCTTTCTGTTTCTTAGCAGGCTGGCCACTGCCCAAAGCAAGAAACAACCGTAAAAATCCCAACTTGAACTAGAAACCCCGATCTCAGTGGTGCCATGATAAAGGCAGAGTGAAACATCAGGTGGTAGTAATAAGTGGGCAGATTGCGTTATTTAATGATCCTATAGAAAGAAATCAATTAAAACAATAAAAACAGACAACAAAAATAATAGCTAAAAGCGTTTTCTGAAGAAAAAGTGTGGTATGCGATATGGCAGCATATCAAGAGCCACATGGGGGAGATTCGGGATATGCGAGAAGCAAATGGAAAAAGGGGGGGGTCACTGTAATTAATCAGTGAAGAAATCAGCCAGATCTGATTGGGAAACTAAGGTGTAGGCTGTCGGCTATTTTGAAAGAGGGAACGTTGGAATTGATTCTATTCAAAACTGAAGCACAGCGCTGTTCTAGACGAGTTCAATCCAGGTCACAAAATCAGTCAGGACTTGACAAACGAGGCTTGTCTCATACCCCTGCCATCTAATGTTAAGTCCAAGTCAAGTCATAGGTCTTGGCTTTGTCTTGGGGGTTACTGTCATTCTACATCTAAAGTGGTTGTAGACACACACCACGCCCCCCTCAGCTTTTAGTTAGTGACGTCGCCTTGCAGTGCAGTACACCCCGTATCGAATCCCGCACCGGGCAAGAAAATAATCGGTTACACTAGCAGCCTGGCTACTGTCCAAAGCAAGAAACAACCCCAAGAATCCCAATTTGAACTAGAAACCCAGATCTCAGTGCTATGATATAGGCAGAGTAAAACATCCGGCAGTATTAATAAGCAGACAGGTTATGTTACTTAATGATCCGGTTGAAAAAAAAGCCAACTGAATGTTGGTTCAGCGCCCCCTCAAGTCCCGGATGTTGTATCGAACTCTCTTTCCCCGTCAAGATTCCCCCCCCCCTAGCCAGAGGGTGATACAACACCGGGACACTTCATTAACCTTAACCTAACGTCAACCTAACCCTAACCTAACACCTACCTTAACCTAATCGTAACTGATAGCTAATCTGTTTCCATGCAAACGCTTTCGTCTGGCTATGGGGAAGCACATGTCGACGGGAAAGCCGAGTTCGGTACATCACTTGAGCTCGCTACACGGAGGGAATGAACGCCCGCCCGAGGTTCGCTCTTGTTTTACCTCTCTTTCTATCACCCCTCTTCTTCACATTCTTTGCCTCCTCCGTCAACGGGCTTCTCTTTCTCTTGCTGGGTAGAATTTCCGCTGTCACTTCGGTTGTTCCACTACCCGCCATGTCCACTACCGGCGATGGCTACCGACGCGTTATTATGAATCCCGCGACATTTCTAGGCAAAACACGCGCGCCCCGCGTAGCATTCAGGCGCTAGGATTGGCCAGATTGGCCATTGCTCGCTGCCGGCGGAAACTAAAGCGCCGTCTTCTTCCTATTTTTGTTGCGCAATTGTTGACGCACTTCCTGTGCGCCGTAAATCGAGCCTTCATTTTCACGCAAGAGCGTACCCGATGGCACACAAAACGCGGATCCCTGTGAGCCTGAAAGCGAGGCTTACTGGAAACGCCAATGATGTCATTATTCTACAGCCATTACACTGCAATCAATAGTTACTCCTTAATGATAGGTTAAAGCAAAAAAGTTGTCTACTCCCGCTATAAGAAAAGAAACTATTTGTTTCTCTTGAGTAGAAGTAGTTTTAATAAGCCGCATTTAACTTGATGTATTCTCAGGGCCACGACTGCTGGGGCGGGGGCACACGATAAGTGTGACTTTATGTGTTTCGCGCGGGTAACGTTGGGTTGGTAGTGAAGCGCGGCAGAGCGACAAGTGGGCGTCAGACTGTCACTGTCGTGCTCATCTCATACACCCGCCCCCTACCAGAGTTTAATAGACTGTGCATGATACTGACTTCCGGTTTCTACTGGAGCGGTCATACCAGTTTCCTGTTTGTTAGCGTGTACTATTGACAATGGCATATGTTTCGCGATGACTGCGCGACATGCACAGAATTGTCGACAAACTTTCACCTGCACCTACCAGCAAACGGGTGGAAAGCTTCAAGTTGTACATAATTGCGGACATAACTTGACATGCACAACTTGAAACTTTTCACCCGTTTGCTGGTAGGTGCAGGTGAAAGTTTGTCGACAATTTCGTGCATGTCGTTGACATTTATCTATGGTAAATCTTGCAGGCATCGCGAAATATATGCCATTGTCAATAGCACACGCCAACAAACAGGAAACTGGTATGACCACTCCTTTAGAAACCGGAAGTCCGTGGACTACAGTTATGCACAGAGTCGATTGTCTATTTTTTCTACACGACGCGACGCGAGGTGACACCTCACAAAATGGACGAGGCTGATCCTTGCCGTGTGTGAGTTAGTTATGTAGTTGTAGACTCTTTTTTTCCCCTTACTGTCTTTACACATGCTCAATAATCCAGGTAAGAAAATAAAAGGAAGGTGAATCAGTTCATCTGGACACAACGTTTATTGACAGAAACGTTTCATCACTCATCTAAGTGACCTCTTCAGTCTCAACTGACTGCAGGTATCCCCACCCTTATAAACAATACAGCTGCATAACGAGCGAAACCAACGGACTGGAGTTACAGTGGCCATGTGTACAATTCACAGGGGATTTGGGAATGTTTGAAATCACACACAGCATTGCAAGATGGTAACAGACGTACTCTGCCGCTGAAAGCGCCGTCCGTTGTCTGCGGACATCTCTGGCGTGCAGCAAGTAGGTCGAACTTCTTTTGCTGCCGGGTATTGCCTGGTATGACGCGTATTTTCCAAACACCGCGTATTCAAACCCCAAAAACACGCTGCGCCAGAAGTTGGTCCACCCCAAGGATCGGGTCCCCAGGCAACAAACAGATCAATATAGTGTACGCTGGTGAGTGCCATGAGGACATTGGGGAAACAAAACAGAGGCTGGCCGAGAGGATGGCACAACACAGGAGAGCTAACACGTCGGACCAGGACTCCACAGCCTACACCCATCTACAGGCCAGTGGCCACTCTCAAGGATGAGGATGTGCACATCCTTGATATAGGGGGGAACGCTGGTTTGAACGAGGAGTCAAAGAGGCAAACTATGTTAAGGGGTAACTGTAGTAACTTGTATAATAAACCAGATCCACGTATCTGTGTGTCCGCTAGGTGGCAGTAGTAGTCAATTAGTTTACCCATTACTACTGTAACCGGTTATTTTCTTGCCCGGTGCGGGATTCGATATGGGATGTACTGCACCACAAGGCGACATCACTAACCGCTCGGCTAAAGGGTCAGACCCGTTAGCTAGGGGCTAACGTGTCTTATTAGTAGTTTACAGTCGTCACCCTCTCCCGGAAGCGCGCCCTCGCGCTTTGTTATTCCCACGCTCCGAAGAGACTAATGAGGATCTGCACACTTCCGGATCCCACCGCTGCCACCAATGTAACCGAGGGTTTGTAGATGTCGCCTATACTGTATGAAACTATAAAATAACAAATACGGAGGTTCCACTTTCACACGAGGACCACTTTATTTGGATTCTCCCCCCAACAGAACTCCACAGCAACAACACCGCGTACAGCACTTCCGCTCTCTCTTCAGCCTTCAAAATAAGAGCTCAAGGCATGTGGCAACAGCTTATAACAGGAACTTAAAATCACTAACAGGCTAAGTCCAGAAAAATAGGTTACACTACCTAGAACATTCCCCGGAAGTAATTCTGACGTGTAATGGACGCCTGCCGAGATGGCTCTGCTGTGTTGTGCTCCCGAAGTTTTCATGAATATGTAGCCCGTGGAATTAGATACCACACAGGACACAATTACTTCCGGGGTTCTTGTAGCTTTAATTTTATTGTTTGAACCTTCGAATGCAGATCGTTTTACTGAGTGCATACATTCCTGTGTCTTTCGAGCAAACAGCTCATAAATGTTCACAGATGTGGCAAGTTTAACAGAAAAGATTTTAAAAAGGGAAATAATAAATACAAAATACGGTGCAAAATACGGCAGTGGACTATGTACGTTAAACAGGGTTTAACAAAGACATGTGGAACTTCCTGAAGATCGCGCAACTTCTCACTCTGTCAGTTACCTTTAAACAGAATTAAAATGCATATAAAACCTTTACATCCCAAATACAATGGCATGGTGCGGCTTTATTCACGCCAACATTACCTTGTCATGCCTGCAATGGCGAACAGCGGTCGACGGCTCGCGCCCAAAATCACCGAACATCAACTCCATTAGCGTCTAAATCAAACCATCTTGTCAAATTACCGACATACAATATTGTTTGGAATAATGTTACAGGTATATTTCACAAGATATTTACCCCTACTTACTACGGAGTCAGAGCCTCGTCACACCGCAATCTTCAGGCGCTCCACACAAGAAAAAAAGAAAGAATACCCAAGATGCACTTGGATAACTTGCACGGAGTTACAATAAAAGTCCGCCACTGCCACTTACTGGTCAAAACATGCAATGACAACCAAAACTATAAAAATACACTCACAATCTGCCTCACAATTTAAATACATCAAATGACATTTTACATGGCTTGGCAGTGTAACAATTACATATATTAACAGTTAAACTATACTAAATTTAAGTGGAAAATCATTTAACATATTTAACAGATTTACCACCCGGCTACAAATATACAAGTAAACAAATCCTGTGTGTGTGCTGGTTTCATGTAGTCAGTATACTATAGTAACGACCATCCCTGAACCGGGAGGGGAGGGGGGGGCTAGCAGTACATCTGTCGCCATCTTACAATATTGTGATTGCGAACATTCCCCAATCGTCTGTGAATAGTACGCATGGCCATTGTAATCCGAGTTAACCACGCCTATATGCATATGAAATCGACCCTTGGTTTCGGTCGTTAGGCCACTGTATTGGGTGGGGGATACCTGCAGTCAGTTGAGACTGAAGAGGTCACTTAGATGAGTGATGAGACATTTCTGTCAATAAACGTTTTGAGTCCAGATGAACCGATTCACCTTTCTTTCCCCTTCTTTCAGTATTTCTATATAAGATATACGCCAGCATGTTGTTATAGCCTATAAAGGCCATACAGACGTTACCAGCAGGGATACGGCACTGCGCAGAAGCCGTTTCCATGGTTACCCCACGTGCCTGGCGTTTACTCACGGAGCGCTCGTCTGCCTGCTGTCTGTTCACAACGACACCCCGCGGATCCAAGCGGGTCCGCGGGCGGATTGTTGCTTATCGTCTGCAGACCATCGCTCGGTTCAATCTAAACAAGTAGCGAGTGGAGACTAATTTCCCGCACTAACCAGCGGACCGTGCCTCCCTACCTGCCCGCTCGCGTCTCGTTGAAAATGAATTATTTAGGCGCGTCAATCGCTCCCCGTCTGAACAGACCATGATGTTACACAAATGACCCCTAAAAGACAATTTGACGGTGGCGCCGTCAGGGGCGGAAGAAAAAATTGGAGATGTGGGGGGGGGGGAGCGCAGGATGAAGGTATGTGTTTGCTTGTTGAATCTGACTGAATGAATCTAACGGCTGTTTTTCCTGCAATTTCAAAGTCGTGTTTTTGAACAAATGAATCGGAACATAGCCACAGTTAAATTTAACCTGCCAAGCTGGCTATAAATAATACATTGTGGAGTTAGAAAACAACGAGACAGGAGACGTGAGAGTAGACGTAGTCGAGGTAGTTTACTAGCTCCAACTTTGCATGTCATACATTCGACAACGACACTGAACTCTGTACCGGAAACGGAAGTGCATTATCTCTTAGGTGAATGTCTCTAGTTATATAGATGTGGGTCACCACAACATGCTGTTTAGATGCTGATTCTGAAAGGTTTAAGCCTGGTGGAGATGGATAAAAACAAGCCTGCTCTTTAGCTTTCTAAATGTATGTGTGTGTGGGGCGGGGGGGCACAAGCAAAATCTTGTTTATGTAACAGAGTCATTCATACCGTCGTAATATGTATTATAATTACACAAAATCCGTGTATAGTTACTAATGTAAACTACTAATAAGACACGTTAGCCCCTAGCTAACGGGTTTGACCCTTTAGCCGAGCGGTTAGTGATGTCGCCTTGTGGTGCAGTACACCCCGTGTCGAATCCCGCACCGGGCAAGAAAATAACCGGTTACATTGGTGGCAGCGGTGGGATCCGGAAGTGTGCAGATCCTCAGAAGTCTCTTCGGAGCGCGGGAAGAACAAGCGCGAGGGCGCGCTTCCGGGGAGGGTGACGACTGTAAACTACTAATAAGACACGTTAGCCCCTAGCTAACGGGTCTGACCCTTTAGCCGAGCGGTTAGTAATGTCGCCTTGTGGTGCAGTACACCCCGTATCGAATCCCGCACCGGGCAAGAAAATAACCGGTTACACTAACTAAACT
This sequence comes from Lampris incognitus, assembly GCF_029633865.1. Taxonomy (NCBI): domain Eukaryota; kingdom Metazoa; phylum Chordata; class Actinopteri; order Lampriformes; family Lampridae; genus Lampris; species Lampris incognitus. The sequence goes on along the minus strand of NC_079228.1, from coordinate 10,958,618 downwards.
GTTGCTAACCTGACGTGCTAGGCTTCCGGAGTCAATATGCGGAACGTTTGTTCAATCCCTGTTCCCCCACGGTCACTTCCGTGGGTCCCCCCTCTATAAATTACGCCTCCCGCCTTCATCTCGCGCTTTTTGGGTTGTACATGACGTAAGCGACACTGTCTTTCTGTAAATTACTTGCTAGCTTAAATTTACCGTGTAGCATGCTAACATATTCCTGTGTCATTTAATTTGTGTAGGGGCTGAAGAGTATATGTCGCTATTGACCGAAGGATTTTGATTCTTTTTATTTTAACTACGTCAGAATAAACGGAGATTGCCTCCGAAGCTATCCTGGTCTAGGCCAATCGGACTGACCCGAAGTCAGAGGACTACTGTAGTACAGTTACTTCCGCTGCAGTACACTGACTTCCGGTTTCTATTGTAGCGGTCATATCAGTTTCCTGTTTGTTGGGTGTGCAGTGGACGATGGCATATTTTTCGCGATGCCTGCAAAATTTACAGTAGTGTTTACACCTGCGATAACAAGCAAACAGGAACCGGTTTGCTGGTGGGTGCAGGTAAAAGTTTGTCGACAATACTGTGCATGTCATTGACATTCATCCATGGTAAATCTTGCAGGCATCGCGAAAAATATGCCATTGTCAATAGCACGCGCCAACAAACAGGAAACTGGTGTGATGATGGTACAATAGAAATCGGAAGTCAGTGGGCTACAGTTATGGACAGACCGTGTTCTTCAAACACAACGCACGCGAGACACCACCGGTTATATTTAGGGCCACCAAAATCCAGCGGCCAGCCCTGCGTATTCTGCCTTTGTGAATGCTCTTGCAGAGCAGACATTAACCTCAGTATTTTTGATCAAAAAGTTTAATCGTCAACTTTGACAGCATACTATATCTAGAAGCTTTTCTCATTTAGAATGCAGCCTTGTTTGTTATATTTAAAGTTCACATATCAATACTGCAAAGAAATTAATGCGTTATTTTTTATGTATAATTCATAACGGAGCCTGTTTATGATTAACATGCACCAGTGCAATGTTAGTGAAGCATAACCAAAGGCAATGCTAGAGTCTGAGGGGGCCCCAGGCAGAAAAAAAAACGTTTCTTTTTTTTTCGCTAATCCCATCTACTTCCGACTGTTCATTGCCATTATAGTCCCATACCCGCAATTAAATAATCATTTAATAGGAGCATTATTCAAGTTCCTGTCAATTTCCTGTCAGGAACTTGACAGGAATTTGAATAATGCTCCTGACGAAAGTCAAGAAAGTGGTATGGACAGGGTTTGGCTGTAAAAGAGCATGCATGCTTAGTCAACCTACCTCATTTAAGTTATAAAAAAAATGTTGCTAATGTGCCTTATTTTAGCAGCGTATTACCAGAGAACACGGATCACCTTTTATACTGGATATGTTCTTAAAATCCATCCATTATCCAAGCCACTTATCCTGACCAGGCTCACGGGATGCTGGAGCCTAACCCAGCAGTCACTGGGCGGCAGGCGGGGAGACACTCTGGACAGGCCACCAGTCCGTCACAGGTCTATGTTCTTGAAATAAATCTTTGAAATACTTGGGGTCAACTGTTCAAAGTAACGGGGAGTGTGGAAGAGAGGTGAAGAAGAGAGTGCAGGCAGGGTGGCGAGGAGTGTCAGGAGTGATTTGTGACAGAAGGGTAACAGCAAGAGTTAAAGGGAAGGTTTACAAGATGGTAGTAAGATCAGTTATGATGTACGGTTTGGAGACAGTGGCACTTACGAGAAGACAGGAGGTGGAGCTGGAGGTGGCAGAGTTGTTGAAGATGTTAAGATTTTCATTGGGAGTAATGAAGAAGGACAGGATTAGGAACGAGTATAGTAATGGGACAAATCAGGTTGGACGATTTGGAGACAAAGCAAGAGAGGCACAATTGAGATGATTTGGACATGTGTGGAGGAGAGATGCTGGGTATATTGGGAGAAGGATGCTGAATATGGAGCTGCCAGGGTAGAGGAGAAGAGGAAGGCCAAAGAGGAGGTTTATGGATGTGGTGACGGAGGACATGCAGGTGGCTGGTGTGACAGAGGAAGATGCAGAGGACAGGAAGAGATGGAAATGGATGAGCCGCTGTGGCGACCCCTAATGGGAGCAGCCGAAAGTATTAGTAGTAGTACCAGTAGTACCAGTAGTAGTAGTAGTTGTAGTAGATTCTCCCTAGGCACTGTTGTCATCATACAATTGAATTAGTTAAAATAGGTTTCACTTCACAGAATGGTTTCCCAAACATATTTAGACAACATTATGCATTATTTAATCTCTGCTGAAGTCTCATATCGGCCCATTTAGATTTGTGGGCAATTTAAGCCAGCCAGCCAATAGACACCTTTTCAGGCAAAATAACTTTAAATCAATCATTGGTACTCTATGCTCTAAGAAAAACCATAGAGCAAATTTGGATAACTTTGGGGAAAAAAATCTATTTATCTTGCTAAGCTAAGTAAGCAAACTTTTCCATTAAAATTAGCATTAGCTATAGAGCACCCCTGGCAAACAAAAAGATCTACAGTGCCTTGCATAAGTATTCAACCCCCTTGACAGTCTTCACTAATTTCTGGATTATAAATGATACTCGCACATCTGTTCCTGAACAGTATTATTTTTGTGAACCCATAAGCTCTCACAGCATATTCCCAAAGCCAAAAAAAATTGTTTCGCTTAATTTTTATTAACAAATTATAGTATAAATATAGTACTTGCATAAGTATTCAACCCCTTGTGCTCTGAAAGCTCCCACGTTTACACAAAAGACAAATTATTCCTAAAACAAACTCAGGTAAACACAATTGGACATAATTAGTGTGCACCTTCACAGCAGTTTAAAAGAGCCCTGAAATCACTTCTCCTAACCAACCAATATTTTCAGTATGGTCTACCTATATACGCTAAGTCCAACCAGTATTTTCCTTTGTCCTATAAGTCTAAAGGCCTATTTAAACTTCTGTGAAGACAAATTCAAAAACTATAAAGGCAGAGACTTCAATTTTTTGGACACTTGTTAGAATATACTAAACTGAGATTGGGGAGTACGGGAATAGGGGGTCTAAGGAGAGCAGAACTACGTGTGGAGTAAGTATGAAATTGATAATTGTATAAAAATGTGCCATGTAAAAAGGGAAGGAGGGTTCTTTTAAAGGAACTATGAACTGCAGTGGTCTGGGTTCTAATTCGGCCCGGGCCTTTTGCTGCATAGCCCTGTGATGGCCTGATGGCCTGTCTAGGGTGTCTCCCCACCTGCCACCCAATGACTGCTGGGATAGGCTCCAGCATCCCTGCAACCCTGAAAGCAGGATAAGCGGTTTGGATAATGGCTGGCTGGCTGGCTGGCTGGCTGGATAAATGGATGGATGGATGGATGGATGGATGGATGGATGGATGGATGGAGGGATGGATGGATGGATGGATGGATGGATGGATGGATGGATGGATGGATGGATGGATGGATGGATGGATAGTGTGCACCTGTAAGATATTAAAGTAACAGTCTCATTTATGGGTATAAAAAGCACTCTGTGTAAAGTTCATTAGCCAGGCGGGAACTCCATCAGGATATGAAGACAAAGGAGCATAATGCTGAAGTATGAGACAAAGTGATTAAAATGCAGAAGGTGGGAAAGGGGTACAAAACAATATCCAAGTGTTTGGCTGTCCCACGGAACACTGCTGGATCCATTGTGAGAAAGTGGAAGCTGCATCACACTACGCAGATGCTTTGTAGGACAGGCTGTCCCTCAAAGCTAAGTGTCCAAGCAAGACGTGGGCTGGTGAGGAAAGCCACAGATGATCCTGCAATCACTTTGGGGGAGCTCCAGAGGTCAGTGGCTCAAACTGAAGTAAATGTGCATGAGTCAACCATGTCACGGGCTCTCCATGAATCTGGCCTGTATGGGAGGGTGGCAAGAAAGAAGCCATTGCTCAAAACTATGCATATGAAAGCACACTTGGAGTTTGCTACCAAGCATGAGAGAGACCCAGGTAGGATGTGGGTAAAGGTTTTGTGGCCAGATGAGATGAAAGTTGGGGTTTTTGGCCAAAACTCAAGCGTTAACACAGCTCATGCCTTAAAAAACACCCTCCCTACAGTGAGGCATGGCAACGGCAGCATAATGCTATGGAGTTGCTTTTCATCTGCAGGCACTGGGAACCTTGTTCAAATTGAGGGAAGAATGGATGGAGCTAAAGACAGGGAACTATTGAAAGAAAACCTTTTGCAGTCTGCCATAAAACAGTCTTGGGAGAAGGTTCACCTTCCAGCAGGACAGTGATCCCAGGCACAAGGCTAAAAAAAAAAACAATGGCATGGCTCAGCAAAAAAAAGGTGAAGGTTTTGGAGTGGCCAAGTCAAAGTCTGGACCTCAGCCCAATTGAAAATCTGTGGCACAGGCTGAAAATCACAGTCCAGAGACACCATCCCACCAACCTGCAAGACCCGTACAAATTCTGCCAAGAAGAATGGGCAAAAATTACTCCAGAAGAATGTGCAAAGCTTGTACATAATTATCCCAAGAGAATCATGGCTGTTATTGCAGCAAAACGGTACTCTACAAAGTACTGATATGCGAGGGTTGAATACTTAAGTAATCACTATATTTTAGTTTTTAATTTATCTAAAAAATAAGTCAGCGAAACATAACTTATTTTGGCTTTGGGAACATGCTGTTAGAGCTTACGGGTTCACAAAAATAATATTGTTCAGGAAGAGATGTGTGAGTATCTTTTATAATCCAGAAATTAGTGATGACTGTCAAGGGGGTTGAATACTTTTGCAAGGCACTGTATAAGGGATCTTTTGTTCCTAGTGCAATAAATGTCATGAACAACCTGCATTAATCTGCACTCTCCTGCGTTGACTGTATACTGTACACTGTGTGTATGTTGTATTAATTGTTGTGTAATTGTAGTGTGCGATGTGAAGAGATTTGCTGTATTGATGTAATGTGAGGTTTTTATTGTAACTGGTGCGGCCAAAGGTGATTTTTCGGCCTCAGCTGGACAATAAAGGTGTATTCTATTCTGTTCACATTACTGAGCAAATTTTATGCTAGATTCATATTCAAGTAAAAAGAACACATGCTAACTAATTTTGGGGCTTGCTGTCAGCATCCTTCACATGAATCTTCAGTCTCTGGTGCACTCTGATCAGGATTCAGAAATCAGGAACATCTACAAAATATCGTTTCTCCTAGCCCACAGCAGTGCTACAAACACAAAAAGACCTATCCAAAACCTACAAGAACACATATATCCAAACTATGAAGAAAAAAAACCTACAAAAAAATTCAAATTACAAAAACACACAACATATCCATCCAGTATCCAAACCGCTTATCCTGCTCTCAGGGTCACTGGAGCCTATCCCAGCAATCATTGGGCGGCAGGCGGGGGGACACCCTGGACAGGCTGCCAGTCCATCACAGGGCCACCACATACACACATTCACACCTAGGGACAATTTGGTACGGCCGATTCACCTGACCTACATGTCTTTGGATTGTGGAAGGAAACCCACGCAGACACGTAGAGAACATGCAAACTCCAGACAGAGGACGACCCCCCAAGGTTGGACTAACCCGAGGCTTGAACCCAGGACCTTCTTGCTGTGAGGCGACCGCGCTAACCACTGTGCCACCGTGCCGCCTTGAGATCCTGTCCATGAATATCACAAACAGAGTCGGAGACAAGGGACAACCTTGGCTGAGCCCAACACCCACCGAAAACCTGTTTGACTTTGTGCTGAGAATGCGGACACAGTTCTCACTTTAATTTAAAAATTAAAAAAAATAAAAAATTTCCCTTTCCAAGAGAGCGAACGCCAGCCAGCATGACTGTCTGAACTGCGGGTCTGCATGGGCTAGCAGTTAGCTTAGCCTGCCCCACTTCTGCGTCATGTCAGACCGCCCTTGGTGTTTCCTCTTTAGGCACAGCTCCGGGCAGGGCCAAGGTCCCTGGACTCACTGGACGCAGCAGACCAGGCTCCCCTAACTGATACAACGCCAGCTCTCCCACCCAGACACCCTCGACACACCTCCCCACACTCCACACGACACCTAAAACACAGTCAACCCCAGGCAAGGCCACCACCAGACCACCCTCGGTGTGTGCATAGGCTAGCAGTTAGCTTAGCCTGCACCGCTTCCATGTCCTGTCAGACCGCCCTCAGTGTTCCTTATTGGGCACAGCTCCGGGCAGGGCCGTGGTCCCCAGGCCCACAGGACGCAGCAGACCAAGTTCCCCCAGCCGATCCAGCGCCAGCTCTCCCAGCCATCAGACGAAGACACAAACCCAGACACGCACAAAGACACTGCATGGACAGCACTGGGTGAGGCCGCCGCAAACCTAAGTTCGCACTGCCATCTTTGATCACTGCCATGTTTTCATTTTTCTTCTACCTCTTTTATTCTTTTTTCGCAACCAGACAGATAACTCATGCATTTTGATTTCGCACGTGTAGGGAGGGTTCAAAACAAACTTGTTAGAGTCATGGGCCCAAAGGGGGGGGTTTGAGGGTTGAAGTTGTTGCAATTTTGAGCCGTTGCTGTCATTACTGTGGAGTCAGGTCAGTCAGCCCATGGAGACCCCTACATGGCTGGCCCTAACAGTGTTGGAGCCTTAGGCATGATTTTAGATTTGCTCCCCCCCTCCCCTCATATGTGCCCAACCCTAAATAGGAAAACACCACTTCATTTTCTAACTGAACACTTTCATGCAAGAAATTAAACACTGTAAAGCAATTTCAATAATTACAGTTAAAGTAAAGTACAATATATAATAAATATCATATTAATGACAATAATAAATACTTCAAGAAACTTTTGAAAACTGTTAAGAAGAATACAACAAAATGCAAATGGGTAAAAAAGTGCAATGTCAGACTTTTCAAATCTTAACACGCCTTGACTTCGTTGTGGCAGAGTCATCAGTGACAGCCAGGCTCACCCTATTCGGTGCCAACCTGCCCTCCATTCAGGACTTATACAATACACCTCCAGACTCGGGAAACGGGCAGGCGACATCACTGCAGACCCATCACACCCTGATCACAACCTGTCCCAACTCCTCCCCTCTGGTAGGAGCTACAGAGCACGGTACCCCAAAACAACCAGATATAAAAAGTTTCTTTCCGCGGGCTGTCATTCAAATGAACGCTTAACACTGTCAAATAAATCCAACCGTTTTGTATATACCCTACTGTACACTGTACATACACTGGTACGCTCTGTCATGTCCATCTACCTCAGGCATGTATGTAAGTAAACTGCTAACATCTATTTCAGCATCTCTGATATAGTCTCCGCACCATTGCACTTTATCACCTCTTATTTCACCTGTATAAGTCGATTCTTGTGTATATATATCTGAAGATTGTGTTGGTGTAGTGTTGTTATTCTGTCAAGTACACTGAGAGAGCCGTGAGGCCGGAGTCAAATTCCATGTTTGTGCAAACCTACATGGCCAATAAACATGAATCTGATAAACATTATTCTGAGAAATGGCTGGGCCCACGAAAAGGTCCAGTGAATGCCCGCCTCCTCCCCCCCCCAAAAAAAATCTGCTTTATTCATATCAACACATGCACGAGCTCTCTCTCTCCTACTAAACACACATTTAAACTGAGAGAGTAATTTAAACTCAGCAGCACGCGTGCGTGTGCACACACACACACACACACACCATAATAGAGTTGTTTGACACACTTAAACACACCAAGGTCAACAAAGCTCTGCTAAACTTACACCACACATTTCTTAGAAAATGCGGTTTCTTACCTTATGGCTTCATCTTTACCTCTTATACAGCCATCCTTTATAATGTTGAATCAAATGCAACTGGACTTGGTATATATCGCGGATATATACCAAGTCCAGTTGCACTTGATTCAACTCCGTTGGATATAACCATGACCCGGATGAATGAGAACATTCACAGACCTTTATAATGTCTTTAAAGTCCATCTGTTTAACCAGTTCACACTCATTGGCAAGTATGCCATTATCTGATCTGATCTGATCTCATCATCAGCCGCTTCTCCGGGGTCGGGTCGCGGTGGCAGCAAGCTAAGTAGGGCACTCCAGACGTCCCTCTCCTCAGTAACGCCCTCCAGCTCCTCCTGGGGGATCCCAAGGTGTTCCCAGGCCAGGTTGGACATGTAATCCCTCCAGCGAGTTCTGGGTCTACCCCAGGGTCTCCTCCCAGGTGGACGTGCCCGGAAAACCTCCGAAGGAAGGCGCCCAGGAGGCATCCTAATCAGATGCCCCGAACCACCTCAACTGGCTCCTTTCGACACGAAGGAGCGGCGGCTCTACTCCGAGCTCCCTCCGGATGTCCGAGCTCCTCAGCCTACTTCTAAGGTTGAGCCCAGACACCCTACGAAGGAAACTCATTTCAGCCTCTTGTATCTGTGACCTCACCCTTTCGGTCACTAAAAGCTCATGACCATAGATGAGGATTCAAACAAAGACTGACTGGTAAACTGAGAGCTTTGCCTTCTGGTTCAGCTCCCTCTTCACCACAACGGTCCGGTACAACGTCCGTATTACTGCTGATGCTGTACCAATCCGCCTGTCAATCTCCCGCTCCATCCTACCCTCACTCATGAGCAAGACACCGAGATACTTGGAACTCCTTCACTTGAGGCAACAACTCATTCCCAACCCGGAGGGAGCAATCCACCATATTCTGTTAGAGAACCACGGCCTCAGACTTGGAGGTGCTGACTCTCATCCCGGCCATTTCACACTTAGCTGCAAACCGCCCCAGTGGGCGCTGGAGGTCACGTAATTGCCATTATCATTGGTTATATTTAAGATGAACATGATTGTTGCTGGCCTCCTTGCCCCCCCCCCTAGCAGCTGGGCCCCAGAAAGGTTTCCCTTTTTTCCCCATTTATGGGGAGCCCTGATGACAGCATCAAATGAGGTTTTCTGTGACAAATCATGGTTGACGCTGATCACTGAGAGTCCACTGAGGGCGTGTTCACACCAGCTTTGTTCAGTGCGGTTGAATCGAACCCTGGTGCCGACCAAACAATCGCTTTCTGGTCCGCCTCAGATGGGTGGTTCAGTTCATTTCTGGTGTGAACACCATTCAAACCAATAACAGGAAGGGTATCATTTTGTGTCATTTTACGCTTTCTTCTGTTTTGGTGACTGGTGAACTAGTATTGTCTTCGCATGTTAGCTACCAAAATGCCTGTATTATTAAATCATTTGATACCCACAGTCTTACGAGACGTTCATGCTATGTGCAGTCCTCTAAAGTCTGCTGATATGAGCTCCAGATCAAGACCAACATGGACATAACCTGACGGTGCTCCATGACGTACGCTATCCAGGAAATTGTGAGGAATTTGTTGTTTTGGATCCCCCCCCCTTTTCCCCCCAATTGTACCTGGCCAATTACCCCACTCTTCCGAGCCCTTCTGGTCACTGCTCCGCCCCCTCTGCCATTCCGGGGAGGGCTGCAGACTACCACATGCCTCCTCCAACACATGTGGAGTCGCCAGCCGCTTCTTTTCACCTGACAGTGAGGAGTTTCACCAGGGGAACGTAGCGTGTGGGAGGATCACGCTATCCCCCCCCCCCCAGTTCCCTCTCCCCCCTGAACAGGCGCCCCAACCGACCAGAGGAGGCGCTAGTGCAGCGACCAGGACACATACCCACATCCGGCTTCCCACCCAATTGTGTCTGTAGGGACGCCCGACCAAGCCGGAGGTAACACAGGGATTCAAGGAAAGAGAACTTTCGGTGTGAACCCGACCTTGGACCATGTTAGACCTCAAGTATGTCTGGCATAGTCTGCTGCACCAGAAAAGAAGATGGACACTATTCTGTTGTTGCCACAAGAGGGTGCACTTACAAAAAGAGAAAAAAAACTTTCTCTTGCGGCGCCCCCCTGGAACTTTGCACCCTAGGCCACCGCCTGTGCCCCTGGAGCCCAAGGTTCTTGGAGGCCCCAAGCAAATGCCTTCCTTACCTATTTGTACGTTACACCTTTGAGCATAACTTCACGGGGAGGGAAAGAGTCATGTTTCAAACAAATCTAGCACGTAACACGTTTATCTTTTTAGAGGAGCTTTGCAGTTTGTTGATGCCAACTTGTTTTCTCTTTTGTGGCTATGTTGTATGAGCCAAAGTAAGACAGTAGAAGTTCCTGGTTGTGGCATTCAATGTTTTATTCTTGTACCTTAGCAAAGCTATGGCTATTTCACTACTTGCTACAGTATTCCTGTACTTAGATGTCATTATCCTTGGCTAAAAGAGAAAACGGTTGAGGTAAGTGGGGAAAATGTTGGTGAACCAAACATTTATAAGACACTTTCCACCCTCTTTTAAACGCTGATGGTACGTAGGTGACGGTGTATTTCAGCTCAAGTTTTAATATGCAGCAATCCAAATGACGACCGTATTGTAGAGGTGGCATCACTATTTCCGTTTGTTTGCCGGGTGCAGAACATCTGTGCGAGTGATACTGCCCTCTCTCCAGACTTAAGGAGGATATGGGAACATGCCAAGGTGTTTGTGTTGCATTACTGTAAGCGTACTTAGGACAGCTGTCAGGGATTATGGGGTTTATGCTCCATTTGCAGTTCTGGGGTACACTTGCTATGCAGACCAGCTCGGAACCGGTGTTAAGGTGCATCACAACAAAGTCATTCTAGTTGCACAGGTTATTACCAGCCCCCCACCCCCCTCTCTCTCATCAGTTTTTAACTCAATTTTCTTCCTCACTGTTGGGTCAATGTGGCTCCGATCTGCCAGCTGCTCCGCCAAAAAAAAGGATAGCACCTGAAGCCAAGCCGTTGACTCACCAGAAGCACCACCGAGCATCAACTCACACCCACACCCAGGTAGCGGTGGTGGATAGGCCCCTCGCCCTTCATGTACACTGAAATGGACTGAGACTCGTCTAAGACTCAACGAATGTTTGCCCTCGGTTGTGGGGCCTGACAGAGTGGATCTTATGTGAACACGTGAACATCCGTCCATCCATTATCCACACCGCTCATGCTGCTCTCAGGGTGTGTCGGACATTCTTGTGTAAGAAGTGGGGTTGTTGTGAAGCATCCAGTGTGTTGGTGTAGTGTTGTGTGCCTGTCACGTCTCACTCTCAACCTTCACCGCTGGCTAGCAGAAATGCGCAGGAGAGCCGAGCGCGAAAGTCTCTCCCTGCCAGTGCACAGCCTCCCTCTCCAACAGCAAGCCCTATGTAGCGCCTCCTGGTGGCGACACGCGGTAACTGGGTGCACCTTGGACCCTGGCTGAACTACGAGGGACTCGGAGGAGGTCCGGCCCCTAGACGTGCAGTACGCAGGCCCACCGGTGTGTGGATATTCCCCGATGCCCGCGAACCACCCCCAGCTATGGGTTAAATAGTGCCACCTAGTGGATACCTCCGGAGAGGAATAGGCTACGGGAGTAAACCCCTACACAACGTCAACGACTACAGTGTTGTTTTTTTTGTTTTTCTTGCCCTTTTGTGTGTGTTTAAGTGGACGAGCACTGCTGGCGTCGCGTGTGGCTGCCGCTTCTCCCTCTCCTAGCCCCCCCCCACCCCACCCCCCCACATCCACCCCTGTATGTCTGTGTCGTCTTTTTTTCACCCCGTTTATTGTAAAGTGACTTTGAGTATTCATCATTATTATTATTATTATTATTATTATTATCATCATTGGGGTCGCGGGGATGCTGGAGCCTATCCCAGCAGTCATTGGGCGGCAGGCGGGGAGACACCCTGGACAGGCCGCCAGGCCATCACAGGGCACACACCCACACCCACACCCACACCCACACCCACAGGGACAATTTAGTGCGGCCGATCACCTGACCTACATGTCTTTGGACTGTGGGAGGAAACCGGAGCCCCCGGAGGAAACCCACACAGACACGGGGACAACATGCAAACTCCACTCAGAGGACGACCCGGGACGACCCCCCAGGTTGAACTACCCCGGGGCTCGAACCCAGGGCCTTGTTTGCCGTGCATGCTTCTCTTTGCTGTGCACCGATGTGTCTGTTGTCTCTGACAGACTGATGATGGCCACTTGTCTGAGAGCTGTGTACGGTCTGGGTAGACCGTAAAACTGAATCGCCCTTCTGGGATAAATAAAGTTGTCTGGATCTGAGTCATCTTTGTTAAAACGTGATAGTTTCATGTGAAGATCAACCAAAGGACCTGTGTTTGATTAAGTCAGTGGGCCGCTATAAAACATTATTGACATCAACAATTGAATCGACAAGTAGCATGGAAACAAACACTTAAGGGTGTGGTGGTGTTGCACCCTGACCTCTGACCCACTGCACTGTGCCACCACCTATGTCCACGCTAGGAAGACTGATAGCTCCGTCATGATAATGGGACACTGTCATGAGGTATCAAACTTGTGATAATGAAGACCAACAGTGCTGGGGGGGGGCACATGGGTTTCCATAGGGGTCGAGTTAAAGCTCGTTTCCTTTGACCCCGGTGCCATTAAGGTGGAGGCGGTGCTGCTCAGACGTGGTGGTGATCCAACACGCGTCTGAGCAGCAGGAAGACGTCACGGTCCACCTTCTGCTAGCGCGCAGGAGGTCCTCGGCGGCGGGGGGTACCGCCTTACAAATCCGGACATGGTATAGGAGTCGATTGGGATTAAAATCACTGAGCACCTCGACAACGGTCAGTGAACTATGAACGGAATTCGCCGACGGGCCCCGGGGACGACACGGGACTTGTACAAGACAAGGTTCTTGTCTTCCTCGTCACATAGTAGCGTGGACTGACCCAGCTGCAGGTTGCAGCTGCTCGACCCGTTTCCAGATGTCTGGTTGCTTTAGACAGCATGTGTATAAAACATAGCGCACAACTATTCAACATTACAGATAAACACAGAGATGTACATGAAGACAAAAGCCAGTTAGTTACACATTCGTAATGTCCAAATCATGGACTCCCGGGTGGCGTGGCAGTCTATTCTGTTGCTTACCAACACTGGGAGCGCCGGTTCGAACCCCCATGTTACCCCTGGCTTGGTCGGAACCAAGCCACAGCAATGCCGCATGTGCCACATATTGGCCAAAGGTGGCCATATTTGTTTTGTGATATTTGGGCCATATTCACCATTTACCACACGGGCCACTTCAGGGCCACATCCAGATCACATGTTGCCCAGAGCAACGCATCTTTGCCAAAAAAGGCCCCCGTTTGATTTGTTATATTTGGGCCATATTTGCTGTTATACATGTGGGCCACTTCAGGCTCACATCCATTTTGTCAGGGCCAGAAGAAGGCCACCGGTGCCGCATCATTGCCTGAAGTGGCCCACATCCGGATGCTATCTGGGTACAGAAGCCGGGTGTGGGTATGCGTCCTGGTCGCTGCACTAGCGCCTCCACTGGTCGGTCGGGGAACTCCTCTCTGTCAGGTGAAAAGAAGCGGCTGGTGACTCCACATGTACGGGAGGAGGCATGTGGTGGTGTGCAGCCCTCCCCGGATCGGCAGAGGGGGGTGGAGCAGCGACCGGGACGGGACGGCTCGGAGAGTGGAGTAATTGGCCAAGTGCAATTGGGGAGAAAAAGGGAGAAGAAGAAAAAAAAAGCACATGGGCTCCCAGCTAAGTGGTGCTGTGAACTCTGGAGACGGTGTGCACAGTTAAACTCCCAACGCGCTGATAAAGCACCGGCTTCTGTTCTAAGCGAGGATGAAGTCCGTTGTGGTTTATCTGGCTATAAATCATGGTGGATCTCAGAGGGCTTTACAGTCACACAGTGAGGAAACAAGTAGAAGAAAGTAGAAAACCTCCTCAATTCCTTAGACCCCTTAGGTGAGGGGAAAAAAACTTGTTTTGTGGGAGCAAAATGGGAGAAACCTCATGGAGCCCATTAGAAAGAGGGCTCGCTCCTGCAGGACAACAGGTGCCGAATGAGCGAGGAAGACGACGATGAAGGCACGTGACGATAACAACCAAACTAATCCGAGTAGAGGAAGGTGGATGCTGGGATGGGCCTGCATGCAGGACGCACAGGGTGCGCGCCTCCTCAGGCGAGAGGAGGCGAGGGGGGAGGGGAGAGAAGACGTCCTGTTAAGAGTTGTCTGTCCTGTCAGAGGACTTACTGGTGGTGCGCGTGGGGAGTCTGTTGTACCGCTAATCAAAGCGCTGGCGGTTCATTTGTGGGACTGATACCAAGTCTCACGGCGGCCCAGTGGTTGGCGCTATCGCCTCACAGCAGCAAGAAGGTCCTGGGTTCGAACCCCAGGCCGTCCCGGGTGCTTTTCTGTGTGGAGTTTGCATGTTCTCCCCCGTGTCTCCGTGGGTTTCCTCCGGGTGCTCCGGTTTCCTCCCGCCATCAAAAAGACACGCACGTTAGGGTTGATACTCCTGCCCGTGCCCCTGAGCAAGGCAATGGGAAGAAATACCTGGAACTGGTCCCCGGGCGCTGCAGCTAGGTCTTCATGTTGAGTGGCAGGGTTCATCATCATTTCTCTGGAGGAATGCTGTGATGGACCCGAGCGTTGTGGGATATCCGGGGTATTTATCATTATAGTTATCGGATCTCTAGGAAGTAACCAGGTTACACCAGGATGGTTTGGTATGAGAACACAGAGGCATGGAGACAGACCTCCCGGGTCTCCATGGTGACATGGAGATGGTGGTCACCACCTGGACACTGCCTGGCATCGCCCTCATCATATTCTCTCTTTTTATATATATATATATATATATATATATATATATATTGTAGCGAATTCGGAGGACAACGCAACCACAGGAACTGCCGCGGCCGGGACGCGAACCCGTATCGCCCGCACCGCAGGAGCCATCGCTAACCGCTAGACTAAAGGGTCAGACCCGCGAGCCAGCGGCCAGCGTGTCTTCTTATCCGTGCACGTTACAATATATATATAAAATTTTGTTATCTTGTTTTATCCTTCTCCCACTAAGATGTGTGAATATTTTTTATTTATATTCTTTACAGGGTGATGGTGGTCGCGTGGCTCGGGTCCTGGGCTGTTCCGGTGGCGTCTGGACACTGCTTGGCATCCTCCTCATCATATTCTTCATCCATCCATCCATTATCCGAACCGCTTATCCTGCCCTCAGGGTCGCGGCGATGCTGGAGCCTATCCCAGCAGTCACTGGGCGGCAGGCGGGGAGACACCCTGGACAGGCCGCCAGGCCATCTCTCACGCACGCACGCGCGCGCACACACACGCCTAGGGACGATTTAATACGGCTGATTCACCTGGCCTACATGTCTGTGGACTGTGGGAGGAAACCCACGCAGACACGGGGAGAACATGCAAACTCCACACAGAGGACGAGTCCCAAGGCTGGACTACCCCGGGGCTCGAACCCAGAACCTTCTTGCCGTGAGGCGACGGCGCTAACCACTGCGCCATCGTGCCGCCAATTAGTGACATTGGGCTACACAAGTAAATAAAATTGACTTGACATATCTTGCGCCTGCTGTCCCACCGGCTGCAGACCTCTGTGTCCAGAGAGCCTTCGCCCCGTCACCAGAGCAGGACGGAGTTTGTTGGGTGATTTGGATGAAAGAGAAAATGAAATTGATTTCGTGTTTTTGTTGCCCTTGATGTGACTAGCGTATCGCTGCATTTGGTGCAGCAGTTGCTTCTGTGTCTGTGCATGTCGTGCAGATAACTTTAAGCTGGCTTGGTCTGTACCGGAAGTCTTTGGAAAAGGAAAAAGAGTTCATGTATGTGATTTTTTTTTTTGTGGCACAGACAAATCAATGTGCATACACGAATCTGATCCATGGTTGTGTATTGCAGGCCAGTATGAGATTGGCACTGAAAATACACGACTCTGAAAGGAAAGCGATCAGCGAATCATTTGGTTAACAGGCTTCTGAGGATGAAAGGTGCTGTGAAAAGGTTGGGAACGCCCAATGGCCGACACGCTGACAGATAAATCACCATCATTATGCTTGCAAAATGCTCGTTTAGTTGTTGCAAATTTCAGCTTAACTCAAAATGATCATACCATTACCAGACAATCCATGTAAAATCTGACAAAAGCCAGTAATGACTATTAATGGATATGCCATAAACCCCTTACACAGAAATAATCTTTTCCCATCATGAATGAGCTAATCACTATGATTCAAGTAAAACAAAAAAAAAACAACAAAACACAATGCTTTCAGTGACTTGTGCTCAAATAAGAAATAATGGAATCCTCTAACTACCGTTCTGTATCGTCTACATACGTAGCAGTAAAACATCCTGTAGTACAGCTAATAATGTCACCAAGAGCTTCAAGATAACCACCAGCTTCTAGATAACCATCAGCTTCAAGATAACCATCAGCTTCTAGATAACCATCAGCTTCAATGTAACCATCAGCTTCTAGATTACCATCAGCTTCTAGATAACCATCAGCTTCAATGTAACCGTCAGCTTCTAGATTACCATCAGCTTCAAGATAACCGTCAGCTTCTAGATAACCGTCGGCCTCTAGATAACAGCCAGCTTCAAGATAACCATCAGCTTCTAGATAACCATCAGCTTCAAGATAACCATCAGCTTCTAGATAGCCATTTGACTTCTTGATAACCATCAGCTTCTAGATAACCGTCAGCTTCTAAATAACCATCAGCTCCAAGATAACCGTTCTAGATAACCGTCGGCCTCTAGATAACAGCCAGTTTCAATTTAACTGTCAGCTTCTAGATAACCGTCAGCTTCTCGATAACCGTCAGCTTCTCGATAACCATCAGCTTCTCAATAACCATCAGCTTCAAGATAGCCATCAGCTTCTAGATAGCCACCAGCTCCAAGATAACCGTCAATTTCAAGATAACCATCAGCTTCAAGATAACCGTCAGCTTCTAGATAGCATCAGCTTCTAGATAACCGTCAGCTTCTAGATAGCATCAGCTTCTAGATAATCCTCACTGTTGCCCCTTTTGTTCACGTGAGACTCTGGCCAACTTGTGCAAAGAACAAAAACACTTTCAAAACACTTTCACCGCCCATCAGACGCTGTCATCACAAACTAAAGAGCTTACATAAGTTTTGGACAAGTAGAGTACAGTGAAGAAGAGGAAGAAGAAAAAAAATCCAGTCCTGAATTGTGGTGATAATGTGTAGCCTACACTCAAATCAATCAATGTCAAGATAGGATTTACATGTACCACCCCGCCCTGCAGCCCCCTCACACGCGCACACACACACACACACACCAACAACAACAATCACTGTGTAGAACTCATGCCTCTCATCTGCACGACTTTGCCAAACAATTGCTGTCAAGATAATAGTGTGTAGCATTTGCTGCAGGATGACAGCTGAAGACAGACAACGTCTATTTTTCCAGTGCATCTGGCCAAACACATGTCCAACCACAGGACATATCTTCCGACTACCTCCTCACGACCAGCTCCATGTAAACGGGGTTCTGAGGAAACTAGATCAATACCACCGCTACATAAACATTTTCATTTCTCTCCCGACCTTACTTGTCCCTTAAAGCAACGCTCTCGGCGTTGCTTGAATTGTTTCCTCTGCTCTCCTGTGTGCAGATTCCATAAATATCCCAAAGACTGCATTCCGAGCTGGTTGCATGCAAACTAATACCTTTAAATGAATTTGATTCGTAATTATCCGTCTCTATGTGGACACAAACCACCAGAATATCAATCAAATTAAATATGTGATGAGAAATGCTGTACCAAGTGGCAACTGTACTGAGAATTACGCAGAACTGCCCCCACAGGCGCAACAGTGGACAATATTTAATTCTAAACACATTCACAACATTGTACTTTGTATAGTTGTGTCAGGTTGAAGGAGCTCTGGCAGCTTAAACGCTTTTACATCCTTTATTTTTCGCACGAACGGCGCCTATCACAGTATCAGTTGTTCAGCTGCCATGAAAACAGCTGGCTAGCGTCTTCATTGTCATCTTCATCACAATCTCTCAAAGAACCCGGCTTGGTCGGGTGTCCCTACAGACACAGTTGGCCGTGTCTGCGGGCGGGAAGCCGGATATGGGTATGTGTCCTGGTCACTGTACTGGCGCCTCCGCTTGGTCAGTCGGGGCGTTAGCCCCTAGCTAACGGGTCTGACCCTTTAGCCGAGCGGTTAGTGACGTCGCCTTGTGGTGCAGTACACCCCGTATCGAATCCCGCACCGGGCAAGAAAATAACCGGTTACATCGGTGGCAGCGGCGGGATCCGGAAGTGTGCAGATCCTCAGAAGTCTCTTCGGAGCGCGGGAATAACAAAACGCGAGGGCGCGCTTCCGGGGACGGTGACGACTGTAAACTACTAATAAGACACGTTAGCCCTCTAGCTAACGAGTCTGACCCTTTAGCCGAGCGGTTAGTGATGTCGCCTTGTGGTGCAGTACACGCCGTATCGAAAATAACCGGTTACAGTAAATACATGTAAACGTGATAGTCCGACTGAAATCGCACTAAATCGAATTTCTCGAAGTCGGACTAACACATCCTAGATAATGCGGTTGGGGATGGATTTACTACGCCATGTATACGCTTCGATCGACCCCGAACTGGCCTAGGCGTTCTGCGCATGCTCCATAGATCCCGCGGTCCAGTAGCAACCAGCTGAAAGGGGAAATATCGCCACCTACCGTACCGAGGTCGGACATACTTCTGTCAATACATTGATTCTCCCCCGGTTCTTGTATACTGGGACAACGACAGTAGTCCAATTGCACGGCCTAACCGAGCTATAACCGTAGCTCGACTTAGCTGTGCATGTAAACGCGCTGACAGTCAGGTGAAAAGAAGCGGCTGGCGACACGTGTGTCGGAGGAGGCATGTGGTAGTCTGCAGCCCTCCCCGGATCGACAGAGGGGGTGGAGCAGCTACCGGGACGGCTTGGAAAAGTTGGCTGTGACCCGAGTCACCTTTGGCTTTCATAGCGATACAACGTCTAAAAATACCCAAATATGTCTTATCATCCTCATCTCACTTATTACTGATGCTAACTGATCTTAACAACCTAGTTGTCGTTTCAAACGGGTCACTGGGACCCAAACAGAACGCAAGGCTTCACTAACACACGACACGATGCGCTGCGGGGACGCCACTTTGTGGTCTACCAGGTGGTCTTGGTTCACATATCAGACGGACTCCGGTGTAGGTGTCACGTTATCAGTGAAGCGCTCTGCCCACGTCGCGGTGTCAAACCCCCGGCACTGGAAAGTCAGCAGGAGGGAAGAGACTCACGCGCTCGTGCAACAGCTGTTTGACTTGTCCATCAAATTATTGGTGCGAAGACGCAAGACGACACGCGACTGAGGAGACCGACACGCGACCAAACAGTTACACTGTTTACAGTAGCAGGTGTGGTTCGCTCGTGATCCTCCTACACGTAAACGCCGGGCTGTGTTGTTGACACGCCTCCGTGTTCATGTTTGGATTTCCAGGCGTCGGACTGAGATGACCCCGCTGCTGCACTCCGGGCCCCGCCGCCCCCATCGGAGCAAACACAATCATCACACAATCATCACACAAACACAGTCACACAAACACAATCATCACGAAAACACAGCCACACAAACACAATCATCACACAGACACAGCCACGCAAACACAATCATCACACTAACACAGTCACACAAACACAATCATCACGAAAACACAGTCACACAAACACAATCATCACGAAAACACAGCCACACAAACACAATCATCACACAATCATCACACAAATACAGTCACACAAACACAATCATCACGAAAACACAGCCACACAAACACAATCATCACGAAAACACAGCCACACAAACACAATCATCACACAAACACAGCCACGCAAACACAATCATCACACTAACACAGTCACACAAACCCAATCATCACACAAACACAGACACACAAACACAATCATCACACAAACACAGCCACACAAACACAATCATCACACAAACACAGCCACACAAACACAATCATTACACAAACACAGTCACACAAACACAATCATCACACAAACACAGCCACACAAACACAATCATCACACAAATACAGTCACGCAAACACAATCATCACACAAACACAGACACACAAACACAATCATCACACAAACACAGTCACACAAACACAATCATCACACAAACACAGCCACACAAACACAATCATCACACTAACACAGTCACACAAACGCAATCATCACACAAACACAGCCACACAAACATAATCATCACACAAACACAGTCACACAAACACAATCATCACACAAACACAACCACACAAACACAATCATCACACAAACACAACCACACAAACACAATCATCACACAAACGCAGCCACACAAACACAATCATCACACAAACACAGCCACACAAACACAATCATCACACTAACACAGCCACACAAACACAATCATCACACAAACACAGCCAAACAAACACAATCATCACACAAACACAGCCACACAAACACAATCATCACACAAACACAGCCACACAAACGCAATCATCACACAAACACAGCCACACAAACGCAATCATCACACAAACACAGCCACACAAACACAATCATCACACAATCACAGCCACACAAACACAATCATCACACAATCACAGCCACACAAACACAATCATCACACTACCACAGCCACACAAACACAATCATCACACTAACACAGTCACACAAACACAATCATCACACAAACACAGCCACACAAACACAATCATCACACAAACACAGCCACACAAACACAATCATCACACAAACACAGCCACACAAACACAATCATCACACAAACACAGCCACACAAACACAATCATCACACAAACACAGCCACACAAACGCAATCATCACACAAACACAGCCACACAAACACAATCATCACACAAATACAGTCACGCAAACACAATCATCACACAAACACAGACACACAAACACAATCATCACACAAACACAGTCACACAAACACAATCATCACACAAACACAGCCACGCAAACACAATCATCACACAAACACAGCCACACAAACGCAATCATCACACAAACACAGCCACACAAACAGAATCATCACACAAACACAGCCACACAAACACAATCATCACACAAACACAGTCACACAAACACAATCATCACACAAACACAGCCACACAAACACAATCATCACAAAAACACAGTCACGCAAACACAATCATCACACAAACACAGACACACAAACACAATCATCACACAAACACAGACACACAAACACAATCATCACACAAACACAGACACACAAACACAATCATCACACAAACACAGTCACACAAACACAATCATCACACAAACACAGCCACACAAACACAATCATCACACAAACACAGCCACACAAACACAATCATCACACAAACACAGCCACACAAACACAATCATCACACAAACACAGACACACAAACACAATCATCACACAAACACAGACACACAAACACAATCATCACACAAACACAGACACACAAACACAATCATCACACAAACACCATCGGCAGGTTGTGTTGCGAGAGAGGCAGATACGGCCGAGAGTTAATATGCAGTCTTCTCTCTCCCCCGCCCCTCGCTCTCTTGCTCCCCCCCCCCCAACCCTCTTGGTCTCTCCCCCCCCCCTCTCTCTCTCCCCCCGAGTGAGAGAGTCTGGGTGAGAACACCTCTGGCCTGCCTCATGCTATCATCGCTCAGTGCCGTATAAGAGGCATCAGAGAAGTGCCACATTCTGTGCAATTAGTCACGAGAACGAATAGACTCAACTTGCCAGGGCAATCTGGACAGGGGGGGGGAGGCGGTACACAGTGTCACCATGGCAACCGGGGTCGGCCCCTCACGACAGCTGGTCTGAAACTGTTAACAGCGTTTCCATTTGTCCCCTTTCTCATACACACACACACACATGTGCAAACACACTTCTGGACAATTTCTTCTTCTTCTCTTTGCTCTTCTTTTTTTTATATAGTTGGTATCAGTTGTAGAAAACAGGGAGGATGGGGAACAGAGAGAAGGAAAACAGCGCAGGTCCACAGCGACGTCTGCAGCCACCGTTGCTGTAAATACGTGGTGTGTGTTTTAGCCTCCTAATCCACCCAGACGCCGAGTTGAACTGTGCGATTTAACCGTTTGTGATTGTATCGTCACGGGAAAGGTACTGCTGAGGTGAAACGAGTAAACGACTCCTCTCGAGTTCCCTGTCAGCGGATGACACGTCCGCAGGTTCGCAAGGCCTCGGGTCTGCAGGGCTTCAGGTCTGCAGGGCCTCAGGTCTGCAAGTCTGCAGGACTTCGGGTCTGCAGGCCCCTAGGTCTGCAAGGCCTCATGTCTGCAGGACGTCAGGTCTGCAGGCCCCTAGGTCTGCAGGCCCCTAGGTCTGCAGGTCTGCAGGACTTCAGGTCTGCAGGGCCTCAGGTCTGCAGGTCTGCAGGACGTCAGGTCTGCAGGCCCCTAGGTCTGCAGGTGTGCAGGACTTCAGGTCTGCAGGCCCCTAGGTCTGCAGGTGTGCAGGACTTCAGGTCTGCAGGCCCCTAGGTCTGCAGGCCCCTAGGTCTGCAGGTGTGCAGGACTTCAGGTCTGCAGGCCCCTAGGTCTGCAGGTGTGCAGGACTTCAGGTCTGCAGGCCCCTAGGTCTGCAGGTGTGCAGGACTTCAGGTCTGCAGGCCCCTAGGTCTGCAGGCCCCTAGGTCTGCAGGTGTGCAGGACTTCAGGTCTGCAGGCCCCTAGGTCTGCAGGTGTGCAGGACTTCAGGTCTGCAGGCCCCTTGGTCTGCAGGGCTGCAGGGCTGGCTGCACACCCCGGTCCATTCCCACACCGTGACGTGTCCCTGCAGCAGCACCGTGCACGCAACCTCAAGCATGGCAGGCTGATTAACCCAGATGACATCTGCTGAATAGTAAACTCGAGTGTGTTGCCGCCATCATCTATTGAGCTTACCAAATTAAAGTGTCATGCAGATGCTATATGGACGGCTGTGTACTACTTAGCATGAGTCAGGGTCAAGGGTCAAGTCCCAAGTAGTGGCTGGTTAAGCCAATGTGTGAAACCGATGTTAAACTGTCAGCTAACGCACCTTTCACAGCAGCACCGAATAATTCAGCGTTGCTGAGCTGACCGGCGATAACTGTGCACCAGTACTTCACTACACATCCATCCATCCATCCATCCATCCATCCATCCATCCATCCATCCATCCATCCATCCATCCATCCATCATCCAAAGGAGCCTATCCCAGCCATCTCTGGGGAGAAACCGGAGCACCCAGAGGAAACCCATGCAGACACTGGGAGAGCATGCAAACTCCACACAGAGGATGCCCCCCCCTCCCCCCTCCCAAAGGTTGGAGTACCCCAGGGCTCGAACCCAGGACCCTCTTTCTGTGAGGCGACCGCGCTAACCACCGCGCCACCGCGTCACCTTCACTTAACAACCACAACCATTAACCACAGCTGAGGAAGTACAGGCCGGAGCAAGGATGCAAAAACAAACAGCACCCATGAGCAAGTGTGTTGTTTTGCTTCATGACACGACAACTCCCGTGTGTTCAGCAACAGGTCACGTTTCTTGTGGCTCACGTCTCCCTTTGTTTCAGCTTGCAAGGGAAAACGGGAGTATTGGGTCCGCCGCGGCTCGAAACCGCTGATAAAGGCTGACATTTTCTAAAAATGACACACTCTGCGCGATTCCTTAATCAGTGTCGGGAGCTGAGTGTATAATGCAGCCGCGAAGCGAACACTCAGCCCATCTGGCTGCAGCGACAAGAGCGAAGGTGTCGGCGCTGTGCAGCCGGGGTTAGCTTAGGGGGCTGCATGTTGTGTGGGGTGGGGGCGGGCGGCATGGCTCAGGAGGTAGAGTGAGTCGTCTAGTAATCGGATGGTCCTTCAGTGCCGAAGTGCCCTTGAGCAAGACACCGACCCCCCCCCCTCCCCAACTGCTCCTGATGAGCAGGTTGGCGCCTTGCAGGGCAGCCTCCACCATCAGTGTACGGATGTGTGTGTGAATGGGTGGATGTGAGGCAGACGCCTGCGAGGAGCTTTGGCCGGTCCGGTGCTATCCCGGACAGCATCCGGATGTGGGCCACTTCAGGCAGTGATGCGGCACTGGCGGCCCTGACAAAATGGACGTGAGCCTGAGGTGGCCCACATGTATAATAGCAACTATGGCAATCAAATGTGGGCCACCTTTGACACATACGCAGCACGTGCGGCATTGCTACGGCTTGGTTCTGGCCCAGACCTGGCAAACAGGAGCGGACCGGCCAAACGCCATGGTTCCACGCGGTATGTGGGGTGGGAGTGTCGGTGTGGGGACGGTGTCCGGGGCCACAGTAGTTGTGCTATCTGGGCCATAAATGCAGTCGTGTGATCATCAGATGACTGTTGGAGGGGGTTTCCATCCCCAGCCTTTCAGTCCTCTTGTGCGGTAGAGGAACCCAAAGCCGTGGGACGTCCGTTATTTCCGGATCTCCACACGCCGCGTCACTGCCGTTCCACCAGTTTACCGTCTGTGCAGCGAGTGTGTGTGTGTTTTGTGTGTTTGTGTGCGCCTGAAACCACACCGTTAGCTGATAAGGAGCCGTGTTGTAGGAGCATATAATTGAGCCGGAACAACTGGAAACTTTAAGGTGACTCGCCTTAAATGTAATTAGCATAAACGCTGATTGATTTGAGAGCAGTCAGATTACTAAATACTTCTGATCAAGCAGCCGGGGTGAACTTGTTCATTCGATTTGGAAAAAACTTAACTCATTTGTGCGTCACTAATTGAAGCGATTTTGTAAATAGGACCAACAATTCCCTCTTTTTTTAAGTGCACGTGGCATGCACGCATGCGTGCGTGCATGCATGGGTGTGCACGCGTGTATGCACGTTGCATGCATGCATGCGCGCGCGCGTGTGATTGCGATAAAGTACTTGAACAGGAATACTACAATTGTATTAAATAAGCAGTAGTGTAACTGTATATAACTATAACGGTGCGGTGCTCTATGAAGCAGCACTCAGCAAGTTATAAGACCTGGTTTACTTCCGGACACACAGCATGTAGGGGTCCATCAAGCCTCTTTGGGGCGGGGGGGGGGACGGGGGCATGAAGGAAGGATCAGTGAGAGCAGCCTCCGGCCTGAGCTTGTGCTCCGCGGTACCTGATAGGAGTCTTAACGCGTATCTGAGCTCGTATCTGAGGACACGGCTCGCCGCGAGATAAAAGTGCTCATCTTCATTAATATGCGCACACGACTTCCTTCACGGGGCGCGAGAGAGAGAGAGAGAGAGAGAGAGAGAGAGAGAGAGAGAGAGAGAGAGAGAGAGAGAGAGAGAGAGAGAGAGAGAGAGAGAGAGAGAGCGCGCGCGCGTCTCGGCGAACTGAATAATGAATGTACAGCG